>NC_068300.1:18567753-18909253 GCF_025860055.1 Xyrauchen texanus
CCTCATGACAAGCAGTTTTTAACCGCCATATGTACGTGCCTTCCTACAGAGTGTTATGAACAGGATTCACACTATTTGTGTGCCATATGCTGTCATGAAGTATTGTCCACTATCCTGGGTGCAGAGAGTTCATGTTCACAAAGGTACAAAACATGTGTGCATAATTGTATTATAGTGATCAGGCAGATTGTGTTGAAAGAAATATAAAAAGAGCATAGCACAGAATACATAGACTTGTATTGTGTGTGTGTGTACACAGCTCGTATGGCCTTGGTGAAATGTAGGGACCTGCACTGGGCTATGATGGCTCACAAAGATCAGAAGGACACCAATCTATCCTCTCTACGCATGCTGATTGTAGCTGATGGAGCAAATCCCTGTATGTACATAAATGACAGATCATATCAGCCTGTTAAGAAGTCTATGTGTTTTAGTAGTCCCACACATCTGAGCCTGAAGTACGCTTGGCTATATACTTCATAAAGCTGATCTATTCTGCTGATATTTCTATTTTAGGGTCAGTGTCTTCGTGTGATGCCTTTTTGAACGTCTTCCAGTCTCATGGGCTGAAGCCTGAGATGATCTGCCCATGTGCTTCCTCCCCAGAGGCCATGACCGTGGCCATCCGCAGGTACATGCATCTATCTTTGATGCCCATAATTAATGTACCTGTGCACACTTATTGCTGGATAGAAATAGACCAATATATTAGCCAGGCCGATTAATTAGCTGATATTTGGCCATTTCGAGATTATTAGTATTGGCCATTGATTATCTGAATTGAAAAGTCCATAACGGTTGACCTCTTTTTCTGTAGATTTACTCTTACCTTCCTTTAAAACCTTCTCTCTGTGTTTAGACCTGGTGCCCACGGCACTCCACTTCCTGCCAGGGCCATTCTGTCAATGGCCGGACTCAGTCACAGCGTGATCCGTGTCAATACTGAGGATAAAAACTCTGCCCTCAATGTACAGGATGTGGGCCATGTCATGCCTGGAGGTGAGACCAACATCATTTGATCATTTCACTGTAGATAATGTAAACATTCACTTCTAATGTAAGTGTCTCAATAGAACACAGATTTCTGCTTTTTTTTAAAGACAAGGAGGGGCAAGTCAAAATCTATTTTTGTGGTAATCAATATTATGCCACAAATACTGTCTATTGAGTATACATTTGATTGAACCTGGAATATTCCTTTGAACAACATTGTCAAAATCATACATGATTTTCCTACTTAAATGTATGTGACATCAAATAAACCAAAGGTCAGATGTAATCCAAAAGTAATCAGATTAGAATACCTAAAACTGTAATCTAAAAGATTACTTAACTGATAATAATTTTACTTATGAAATCAGTACTAGATTACAGTTCTGACGTAATCTACCCAGCACTAGAAAAGTCATATGTGAAGTGTCAAACTCTGTTGTTGTGGATCTCAAATTAGAGATGTCATTAGTTTTCTTTCTGTCTCACAGCTCTGATGTGTATTGTAAAGCCTGATGGGCCTCCTATGCTCTGTAAAACGGATGAGATTGGAGAGATTGTCTTGAACTCACGCGCTGGTGGTACCATGTATTACGGCCTTCCAGGAGTGACAAAGAACACTTTTGAGGTATTGATATGAAAAGAAGTTTTGCGTAAGCAATGCACAGAAACAAAGTGATTATGCTGACTTCTATGATTTCTCAATGAATGCAGGTAATACCTGTAAACTCAGGTGGTACCCCTATAGGAGAGGTTCTCTTCACACGGACTGGACTATTGGGCTTTGTGGGTCCGGTAAGTAATGTGATTGCAAGGTTGTTTGCATTTACAAAGCAGTTCAGGTTTATGAGCTAATTAAAACACATAATATTTAAGCACCATCTGTATTCACAGCTAATTAGATTTGTGACATGAAAGTTTGTATTTTATTGAATAACTGACTGTTCTCTGTGCCTTCAGGGAAGTCTGGTGTTTGTGGTGGGGAAGATAGATGGTGTGCTTTCGGTCAGTGGACGTAGACACAATGCAGATGACCTGGTGGCCACAGCACTGGCGGTTGAGCCGGTCAAAACCATTTACCGAGGGAGGTACGAAAGATAAAAATACAACCAAAAAAAAAAACAATCAAATTCAAGTCTGTTTTTGTATCCCAGTCTGGTTGTGTGATGTGTCCCTAATTAGGGATGGTCGCCTAGTTGATTTGTTAGGTTGACTAGTTTATCTAGATTTTTTTCTTTGTAATGTCTTAATGTCCTCATTGTGTGGTTTAATTAAATAACGTGATGGTAGATAATGTCTTAATAGATTATTTGTCTTTAGACCCCCAGTGAGCATGCCATAGGCTACAGTAGCTGTTAGATACTTCACACAGTAAAACCCTCTCGGAAAAGTTATTCTCTCATCATTTACTTCCCATCATGGCATCCCAGATGTGTATGACTGACTGACTTCTGCAGAACTCAAACAAAGATTTTTAGAAGAATATTTCAGCTCTTTTGGTCTAAAAAGTGAATGGTGACCAGACATTTGACGCACCACAAAGCACATAAGGGCAGCATTAAAGTAATTCACATGAGGGATCCAATTGTTTTTTTTTTTTGGTGAAAACAGACCAAAAATAACTCTTTAAATTATTATGTATCACATAATAAATCTTCACTTTCATTTTCTGAAAGTGAAAGTAGAGATTTATAGTAAACAAAGGAGTTAAATATTAATCAGTTTTTCACCCACACTTGTATCACTTCTGATGATATGGATTTAACCACTGGAGTTACTTTTATGCTGCCTTAATTTGCTCAAATGTCTAGTGCCATTGCATCACATCTCAATTTTGTATTTGAGCATCCTGCCATGACAGTTGCGTTTTTTGTCAAGTAAGAAGTAATTCAATTTTTGACATGAGGTGAGACGTCAGTTTTCAAACAGTGGACTAATACAATTAATCTGGGGGTGGGATACGAATCTCTAGTGTATTGAGTGTGGGCAGAAATGTCCATCTGGTATGTGTGCATAAACAAACAATTAAAAATAGTGCATGCGGAATGTATAAACAATGTTCTGTGTGAACAGCTACTAAGAGTGTGTGTCGTCTGTGCAGAATTGCCGTGTTTTCCATCACTGTGTTCTATGATGAGCGAATAGTGATTGTGGCAGAGCAGAGGCCTGATGCCAGTGAAGAGGACAGTTTTCAATGGATGAGCAGAGTCCTACAGGTAATTCACTGCTTTTGATTTACATTACACTGAATCGGCCTCCTTATTCACAGCATTGTCCTCTCCTAAACTTTGATGGATTTAGTGTACTCTAAAGTAGGTCATCTTTTACTCCAGAGTATGTAATTGAAGCTAATGGACCTGAGCTGACTGGCTTAACATAATGAGGCAGATAACAATAACAAATGGACAATATCAGATGTTGAAATTTTTTATTACGATCCTGGCTTTTCCAGTGAATAACTCAGAAAGCATCTCTGTATCTGCTTTCTTTCTTTCCTACAGGCAATAGACAGTATCCACCAGGTGGGGCTGTATTGCTTAGCATTAGTACCTGCTAACTCCTTACCCAAAACTCCCCTGGGTGGTATCCATGTGTCCGAGACCAAGCAGCACTTCCTGGAGGGCTCTCTCCACTCGTGCAGCATTCTGATGTGCCCTCATACATGTGTGACAAACCTTCCGAAACCAAGGCAAAAGCAATCTGGTACTGTTGGTTTGTATCTAAATCAAAAGTGTTTTACATCACACCTCTGATGGTGCTTTTTGTTTTTTTTTCTTTCTTGATTGAAAATACTTCAAGGATCAAGTTAAAAGTATCACTTTTAACCCACAGCTGGGTTCACCCACAAATTCTGTCATTGTTTACTCACCTTTGAACAAATTAGGTGTTTGGCAGAATAACAGCCTCAGAGCATTTGCTTAAGAAGTGAATGGTGACTGAGGCTGTCACAAGGTCAAACAGGTCAAATGGGTTTGGGTGAGTAAATGATGACAGAGAACATTAAGAGAGGATAGATCACATGGCATCCTTAGTTGCTTAAAAGCAGCTTCTTTTCTCATACTTGTGTTTACAGTTGGAGTGGGTCCAGCCTCTGTCATGGTAGGCAACCTGGTGGCAGGGAAGAGGATCGCACAGGCAACTGGGAGAGACCTTGGGATCCTGGATGAACAAGAGCAATCCGGGAAGGTCAGTGAATGATTTGAGAGAATTTTTATTTTTTTATTTAATAATTTACAGGGCAAGTTTTATTACTCTGTTATAGCAAACTCTGTATAGATATATCTGCATCAACTTATGTCTTAGCCTTACTTGTTCTGCATAAATCTAAAGGTCTAAAGCAGGGATGTCCAAACTGGCCTCGCGAGAGATTTTAAAAATGGAACAGAATTTGGCCTGCTATTGAGAAATTATGTAAAATATATATTCTGTACACTGGATGTCGCTGTCACGTACAGCCACATTTTAGAGCATATCGTTTCCAATAGTGCATTCTCTTCACAGTCGCCCCCAGCTTCATCTAATGGTCGAGTTCAACAGGAGTTTGGAAAACTCGTTGAAAAACGAATGAAGCATTTGTTATAGTACTGGTATCAGGTTTTAAACTTTGTTCATGTACTCATTCTCTTTAAAATGTCCTGATATTACGCAACACATAACTAAGCAGAGGTGTTGTTGTGCGAGCAGCTGCACTGCACAGAGTGTATTGAGTGTGCACAGAGGCACACAAGCAGAGCACATCCTCCCATAATGTCCTCTGTATTGCTGGGAAGTTTAATTAATTATAGTGAATTGGTTCATTCTGATATTTAATTAAAAAATGATAAACCGGCTTCCCAGCGCCACTTGAAAGTAAGGACATGGGAGAGAGCGCTATACTATATACACTTGCACATCTGTGCCTATACTGCACGCGCTCAGCTTGCACATGTCCGTCAAACAAATAAAAAGGGGCTCAATCATTTTTATCAAACTAAAATTTTTATTTGAAATGCAAGTATCAACAGAGCAGAAACTAGATTTGAATTACTGAAAAATAAGGAGTGATAATCTTGTTCTGATTATATTGATGCGTCACCCAACACTGCTCTGTAGCAGATCTATAGGTGGTTTGCAGTGACACTGAATAGACATCGAAAAGACAAAAATATGATTGAGTATATTTCATACATGGGCCTGTGACAAAAACTTTTAATGGAAAGAAGACGCATCATCCATAACAAGTGTTCTTGCCGAGTGAAATAGCTTATTTATTATTAACATGTAGGGTCTACTTAAGCATATAATAGTGAGTACTTGATTACTTGTAAATTAAAATTGCACATTACAAATAAGGTGTAATATACGTACATGAATCTTATATTAGTTTTATTCACAAATTTTACCAAGAACGGTTTTAAAATAAGGGTTTTAAAATAAGATAACTTCAACAAACTGTTTTTTGGGGGGATTTCTTTTTTTATAGGAACAATATACTGTTATATTAATATTTACAGTAATATTAAATTACTGTAAAAACATTTGCACTCACACGGACATAAAGGTTATCACATTTTAATTATTTCACATTATTCAGAAAAAACATTTGTTCAGCTTCTGAGTTTACTTTGCACTAATACAAGCTGATCCCTGTCTGTTGATTTGCATGACTCCAACAAGAACCAAATACAAATAAAGTAGAATTCAATAAGAATCAGAATATTACAAGGATGACACACTTTGCTTTAAAAAGCACAGACGCCATCATATCTTCTCTCAACCAACACCTCGATGACAGACATCCAGCGCCCCCCAGTGGACTCAATTGTAACCGCGAGATTTGGTGAGCGCTTAAAGGGAAAACTATGTACTTCATCACTGCTCATGGCAGGGAAATGTGTAAAGGAAAATAAACTTGCAATATTTGAGTAGTGTTTTTAATACTCGAGTAGCTGGTACAGAACGAGTACTTGATTACTGTGCTGTTAAGTGTACAATATAAAGATGATGCAGTAGTGGCAATCTAGTAGTACAATTCCTTTTTAAACTATGTGGGAGGGTGGGGCCGGGTCGTGATCCTACACACCCGGTCCCGTATTAGGCTAATCAAGCCTTCGAGAGGGAGAGAGAGATCGTTGACGGACATGTCCGTCATGTGTGTTTATGTTTGTGCTTTTGTTTAAGTTGTTAATTAAAATATTATTTACATTGTCAAGCTGGTTCTTGCCTCCTCCTTTCAACTGAACTGTTTTACACTGGTGCCGAAACCCGGGACCGGGTGTGTAAGATCACGACCCGGCCCAGCCCTCCACCCTGCCACAAACTATTACAGCTATGCTGCCTGTGACATCTTATTTTTGTCTGCATTTGGCCCCCAAAATAAAAAGTTTGGACACCCATGCTCTATAGGCCGAAAATGTGTTGGCAATGTAAACACAATTTGTCCTGTTTGTAACAACAATCTGGACCTGATTTGTGTGGATGTGCAGATATGCAGTTACAGTAATAACTCCATAATAGTTGGAGTTCATTATAATTGTATCATAATACTCCGTAACATCTCTATTATCATAATTATTATTCTCTATTAAATAGTAATAAACTACAATAATAACAACAACCAGTACTCAGTATTAACTCTATAATAAAAATAAGCTTTCAGCCTCTGCATACCCCCAGATATCTTTGGGTTTACATCATTAAACTGGCCTAAGTTATTATAGTGCCATTAACTCTATCTCAGGGCAGATAGTGTTCAAAGGCAATTGAGGATCACTAGAATATCTCTTGTCCTTTAAGCTTGTGCTGTGGTCTGTCTTTCTCCCTCATGCTGGGGGCTGTAGATCTGTGTGTGGCCCACTAACATGGTAAGCTTGAATGCCAGCAATGCTCTGTTATCTGTGTGCTGAGCTTTGAATCCTTATCGCTAGCAGCCACAACAACAAAAACACATTCTTGTACTAAGATTGTGTTTTACAGTGCATTTAACTGCAATATGGTCCACAATAGATGTTATATTAAAGGGGTCATGACATGAGAAACCAAATTTGCCTTGATCTTTTGGTATATAAGAGGTCTTTGTATCATTAAAACGTCCTGCAAGTTTAATATTTTAAGAAGTCCTCCCCATTCTAAACGAATCATTTATTTAATCAAGCTCAAAATACAGCTCGTTCTGGATTCATGGTTAGAAGTGACGTGACGGTTAGAAGTGACGTAACAGCATTTGCATATGACCGCCTCCAGCACAAGATAACTACGCTTTAAGCGCAAGACAACTACGCTCATTTCAGTATCGCCGTGCGCCTCACAAGTGTTCAGTCGATGGACAGCGAGCTCTGACAGAGACTACTTGTGCACAGGAAAATTACGATGCCACACAGATGTGCTGTTCCTGGCTGTGGTCAAACAAAACCTCTGAATAAGCTGCCGAAAGATCCAGACGTCAGGGAAAAATGGATGCAGTTTATTTTTGCGGACGTCCCAGTCACGGCAGTGTTAACTTAAGCGTTTGTTCTGTACATTTTAAGGATGACTGTTTTGAGAACAAATCTCAATATGATGCTGGCTTTGCCAGAAAACTGTTGCTCAAAGATAAGTCCGTGCCGACTATTCTGGGAACAACGACGACGCAAACTGCAAGTAATCTATTTTAAACTTTAAACTACTTTTTAAAGCGCAATTTCATTCATTATGAATAATCACAGTGTTTTTACTTAGTTTACTTGCATATTGTTCTGGCTGGAGGCGTCAATAATTGATACATAGGCACTGACGTTAGCCAATCATAACAGTGGGTGTTAACACTGAAGTCTTAAATGGAAAACGCCCCCAAAACAGACTGTTTGAATCAGAGGATGAGAAACAGGGTGGGAAAAGGTCATAAATCACTAGATTTTAAAAGTTTTTCTTAAAAAAAAATATATTAATACTATAATTGCACCTAAGGGAACATAATAATACAATAAAAAAACCCATGTCATGACCCCTTTAACCAAATAATGCTAAAAAGTAAAAAAATTGTACTTTGGTTCAACTCTAGTTGTAGAATTTATTTTTTGAAACACTACAAACACTGCATGGTGTGGTCATTATTGTCCACTGCCTGCATGAGTTGCATCCTGCATTATAACTGCTATGTGTGTGTAAAGACATGCAAACTATGTGAAATATCATCCTCACTTAATATTAATAACATTAGGCTTTTGTTTTTTTAATGATTTTGTGTTGTATTTTCTGTAATAGTGTTAAGGGTTGATTTTGTGTTTTCCTTTATTAAAAGTAAGTTATTAAAGAGATATTTAAATTTTCCAAACCTATGATTCTCTTTCTTTCATGGAACACAAAGTCACCATTCACTTTCATTGCATATTTTTCCATACAATGAAAGAGAATGGTGACTGAGGCTGTCATTCTGCCAAGCATCTCCTTTTGTGTTCCACAGAAGAAAGAAAGAAAGTCATATGGCTTTGGAACAACTTGAGAGTGAGTAAATGATCACATCATTTTAATGTTTGGGTGAACTAACCCTTTAATGTCAAGATTATTTTCTAGGTGATATTGAGAGATTTGTATGGCTGAGAGACCATTTGTTCTCTTCTGTCCTATAGCACCAGTTCCTGTCCGAGGCACTGCAGTGGAGAGCACAGAGTGATCCTGATCACGTCCTCTATATGCTTCTCAATGCAAAGGTGACACATACAACCACCATCACACTGAACAATTACGCAAGCCCTCTGCCCATTCTGTACTGAAACTGTTCTGTACTGTTCCTTTTCTTGTCCTGCAGGGGGTAGCAGTGAGCACAGCTACATGTTCTCAACTGCACAAGCGAGCCGAGAAGATCACTGCAGCTTTGTTGGAAAGAGGAGGAATTAACACTGGAGACAATGTAGTGCTGCTTTACCCTCCTGGTGATGACTCTTGTCCCTTCTTTAATAGATGGTGAATAGATGGTTATTGAATGCTGGTGTGACATATTGACATTGAAGTCATCTTTCCTTCAGGTATAGATTTAATAGCCTCCTTCTATGGCTGTCTGTATGCCGGCTGTATTCCAGTCACCGTCAGGCCTCCTCACCCACAGAACCTTGCCGCCACCCTGCCCACTGTCCGGATGATCATAGATGTGAGTCTGAGCAGTTCGTACATGCTTTTCATTTAAAATATGAAATTGCATACCCTATTAATCTGATTGTCAAATGTGGTTTACATTAGGTGAGCAAAGCAGCCTGCATCCTCACTACTCAGACCCTTATGAAGATTTTACGGTCTAAAGAAGCAGCAGCCAGTGTGAATGTGAAGACATGGCCAAATATCATAGACACAGGTACAGAAATTCAATTCTGGTAGCATATTTGCATTCTAAAGTGTTAGTCAATATACTGAATTCACAACTCTATATACTTTGAAAACTTAGTATCCCTGATTATCTTGTGTGTGTGCAGATGATCTTCCCAGGAAACGGCCTCCTAACATCTATAAGCCGCCCACTGCAGAGATGCTGGCCTACCTGGACTTCAGTGTATCCACCACAGGCATGCTGACTGGAGTTAAGGCAAGTACTGCCTCTCTTTTTTTCAGATTAGTCTCATTCCTATTGCTTTAGAAGTGTCATTCTTAACACTACTGTGGCTTTCAGATTTATTTTCTGTACAGTTTCTTGAGTGGTAAATGGTCTGCACTTATATACACTTTTAACCTTAGCAGTTTTCAAAGCGCTTTACACTGTGACTCATTCACACACCAATGACAGAACAGCTGCCATGTAAGGTGCTAGCCTTAGGGGTTCAGTGTCTTGAACAAGAACACATAATCATTAGTTTTTCATCAAATTGGTCACATTTTAGCTTTTTATTTTTTATTTTTTTATTTAGTCTATTCCATAAATTAATGTCTTGAAATTGCATATATTATTTTGCATATATATTTTTATTGTTTACTTGAATATTTGTACTATTTACAAGTATTTACATAACACGTGCTAAATCGGTACTGTCTCTTTAAGAATAGTGGCATCAGCCTGTGAGCCCATACAAGAGGACGTGCATTATTTATTTAGCACATCTACTGTATGTGCTATTAGAATTAAATCGTTCTTTTTTTTTTTTTTTTTTATCAACAAATGCATCGTAAAATCTATATTTTTACCCTCGTTTAAAAGGGTCCACACAAACTTTACAAGAACATCCATTTTCTAAACTTTATCTTGAAGAATTTGCTCCTCAAGTCTTAAAAAGCTTGCTTGTCTTTTGTTTATTTCAGATATCTCATTCAGCGGTCAGTGCTTTGTGTCGATCCATCAAGCTGCAGTGCGAGCTGTACTCTTCCAGACAAATTGCCATCTGCCTGGACCCCTACTGCGGCCTGGGCTTTGTGCTGTGGTGTCTGTCTAGGTAGTATACACAGTAAAAAACTTTAGACCATGTCCTAGCCAGGCACGACACTATAGATCACATCTTTTTTTGTTAGTCTAAATTTTTCTGCTAATCAGCCATGACGGCAACAAGCGATACACAACATGACATTTATATCGCTTACTTGGTGAAATTCATAGAATAATGAAATCTCATTGGCCAAATTACACTCTCTCGAATCAGTTAAACATCAGATGTCACACAGTGTTCACACAGGATAAAAAAATTGTGTTACAACACACAATTTATAGAATACCCATCTTTAATTTGTGGGCTTGTGTGTATCTAGTGTTTATTCAGGTCACCAGTCAATTCTGATCCCTCCCATGGAGTTGGAGACCTCTCTGCCCCTGTGGTTAAGCACACTTAGTCAGTATAAGATCAGAGACACCTTCTGTTCTTACTCTGTCATGGAGCTCTGCACAAAGGGCCTTGGCACACAGACTGAAGCTCTGAAGGTGAGTGAACAGGATACAGACACACATACTCTCAATCACAGGACTTAATTTTGAGGAAAACTAACTTACAGAAAGCGTTTGACAAGGTAAATACAGCCTGAAAAGTGTCTATAAAAGTTGACGAGAGATGTCTGTGCAGGCACGCGGCGTGAACCTATTGTGTGTAAGGAGCTGTGTCGTCATAGCAGAAGAGAGGCCCCGTTTGGCACTCACGCAGTCATTCTCCAAGCTCTTCAAAGACCTGGGCTTGTCTCCACGTGCAGTGAGCACTGCTTTCAGCGCCAGAGTCAACCTGGCCATCTGTCTACAGGTTAAAAAAAAATAAATGACGTCAACTGCCATATATAATGTATATATGCATCATGAATTACTGTGAGACAAGAGTAGAGCTTTATTTGTATATAACTTTTCTTTTTCCATTTCAGGGCACTGCTGGTCCAGACCCATCCACTGTTTATGTAGACATGAAGTCTCTCAGGCACGACAGGTATGTCAGTCTAGTGATGGTGTGAAAGCAGCCCATTACATGCCTGAAATGTTTCATTGTTGTTCTTTCTCTCTTATAGAGTGAGACTGGTGGAGAGAGGAGCTCCTCAGAGTCTGCCGCTGATGGAGTCTGGCACTGTAAGTCTGCCCTCTTTCTGTCCTACACAGGGCTCAACATTAAGAATTTTTCAACTGGTCTGGTTGGGCGAGGAGTTTAGAATTTGAATTGCCCTGCAAACATTTCCAAAAGCTGGTGTCTTGAGATTAGTTTTTTAAAAGTTGATGTTAGTGCTATTGTGCGAGACGGAGTAAAAAAAACAAAAAACAGCACAGTTTACATAGAAAACACATTTGAAAATCTTTTCTGTGCATCACCTCAGATCCTTCCTGGAGTGCGAGTGATCATCGTGAACCCAGAGACTCGGGGACCACTAGGAGACTCTCATCTAGGCGAGGTGAACAAACACTTACATTTTAGTAATCAGACACATTCAAACTGTTATGACAACGTGCAAGGCTATTATTTTCAACCATATTCTTCCAGACTCCCATCTTTTTTCTTGCTGTTTTTTGATGTTTCTTTCTCTTTTATTTGTTCAGATCTGGGTGAACGGTCCTCACAATGCCAGTGGTTATTACACCATATATGGTGAGGAGAGCCTGCAGGCTGACCACTTTAACACACGACTTAGCTTTGGAGAGACCGAAACGCTGTGGGCCAGAACTGGATATTTGGGCTTTGTCAAGAGGACGGAGCTACTGGATGCCCGTGGAGGTTTGTAATGTAGAGCAGATCACTGAGCCTTATGCAAATATTTTTATGGTTTTAATGTTGTAGTCCATTTATTTAATAAATTAAAATAACTTAATTGGCTAATTTGGGGGAGCAGTGATGATTAAACAGGAAAGCCACAGCTCATAGTGTTCAGATTCATTATTTTCCATAGGAAGAAGTAAATATGAAATTAGTATCGTTTTGACTTATTTTTATGTCCATTTAAATGTTCACTTCACATAATCTCCACTTTTCTTGCTATTTATCTCCCAAAAGATCGCCATGATGCTCTTTTTGTAGTGGGTTCGCTGGATGAAACACTGGAGTTGCGAGGTTTGCGTTATCACCCCATTGACATTGAGACTTCAGTGTCTCGTGCACATCGCAGCATTTCTGAGAGGTGAGAACAATGTCACGTATGCCTCTGTGTGTATCTGTCTCAGTCTTGGCTGACTGTGTAGAATGAAGCAGTTTTATTTCAGTGACTGTAAATGGCACTTACGGTTACACAGAACCTCACAGCCTAGATCGAATGTTTTATCTTTCTAACAGTGCTGTCTTCACATGGACCAATCTGCTGGTTGTTGTGGTGGAGCTCAGTGGGTCGGAGCAGGAAGCTCTCGATCTGGTTCCACTGGTCACTAATGTGGTGCTTAAAGAGCACCACTTCATCGTGGGTGTGGTGGTCATTGTGGACCCCGGCATCATTCCCATCAACTCCCGTGGCGAGAAGCAGCGCATGCACCTGCGCGATTCCTTCCTGGCTGACCAACTGGATCCTATCTACGTGGCGTACAACATGTGAGCACGAACTAAACGCTTTATAAAAGCTTAAAGCTCTAAATGGCTCCCAAAGACACAACGTGGACACAACATGGCCATTCCCAAAGTGGACATGGAGGAAGCTGGCCTCTGCGCTGAGCCTTGTAGATATTTTTATGTTCTTTCTAATGTGATTGTGACTGAGTTTTAGCCTGTTTGACCAATGGTGGTGAAGTCCACCCTGGCTCAAGCCATTCAACCCTCCCTGGACATTCAGTATGTCACAAGGAGGGTGGTGCTCTTCTTTTAGAAAATATTCCTGCCCTTTAAAAAAGGTGGAACCACATTTTCACCATATAACATAGTTACATTGACTTTGATGTCTTTGATCTACTCTTAGTGCCACTTCTGGAATGCCTCTAACATAGAGCAAAGCTTAGCTTGCACAAAGCACCATTGCCCATAAAGAGCTGCAACAAGACACAAGAAACTTTTTTGTGCACTTTATCTCCTCTCTTGAGCTAGCTATCTGCCTGCGTAGGGGAGTGTCCCTTGATTTTCATTCTGGAAGTGCAAACTTATTATAGTTATATTCAGTATATAACAGGTTCACCAGCAAAGCAGACTGTACATGGCAGTCCACCAGAGCTGAAGTCACCCACACTTGGTTTGTTCACGTTTTCTTTTACTTAAAACTCATAGTAATTTTAATGGTTTTAAAATAATAGAACGTTTACATGCATAATCTTTTATTTTTGCGTAAAACAATTTCCCCCTCACATTGTAATGCACATCATTTAAGAACCAGAGTGAGGAGGGTTTTGTGAAATGTAAAAAAGCACAGCAATTTTAAGATTTGAGATGCATTAAACGTATGTATATTAAGGGTGAAAGATTGAAGACCGTTCCATGCCTTATGAAACTTATGGATGTTTAAGTTTTTTTATGTATGCTTCTGGCTTTATTTTGTTTCTTGTGTCAAAGGGACTTTGGAAAAATGAATGGAAGGCTTTTTTATTTTGTGAACAATATATTGTAGTGTCTAACTGGTGTTACTGTGTAAACAAATGGACACCATTACCCGGTCCTAAAAAAAACTTGACTGATCTTTCATACTTGATGGCAATTCTCTGCATCACTGGCTAAATAAACATCATGATGCAAAAACAATAAAAATATTTTTACACATTACAACCATGAAACAAAAAAATATATTTAGCATCTTTAATGTCCATTGTTTCATTTACCCTTCCTGTTTGTCTTAATGTTTTTTTTGGTTGCAGTTTGTGGGTGTGTGGGGGGTTTGCGGGCTTGAGTGGTTTACGAGGACAATTTTTTAGGTTACAAACTGGTAATTACAAGGGTATTATGCTATAAATGTGGTTTATGAGGACATAATTCAAATTACTTAAAAAAAACATATTAACAATGTTTTGTTTTTGTTTTTTTATGTAAAAATGCAGAACGTTTTTTGTGAGGATTCGGTTTAGGGTATATAATATATAGTTCGTACAGTATACAAATTATTATGTCTATGGAGAGCCCTCATAAGGATAGCCACACCAACACATGTGTGTTTAAGAGAGTGAAAGAGTGAGAAAGAAAGCGAATAAGGGTGTTTAATCCAATACTTTTTTCTTGGTCAGATCTTTTTTCTGGTTCAAGCAGATACCAAGAGAGAATCTTTTACATATTTTCTATCTTAATAAAACTTACTATATCATTTATTAGCACCTAACTGAAATGTATTTTTTTAAATGGCCTTCAATATCAAAAATATAAATTTTTATGGCTGATTGTTTACATGTGAATTTCTGTGCAGCTCCTTTCTTCAAAGATGCACGTTTCTTTTTTGCTACATTCTCATAATTGTTTTGTTTTCTTTTTTTAATTCATTTAATTTTAATTTTTCTAATTGTCAAAATACTGAGTGTGTATTCTTTTTAAAATGTATAGTTTTATCTGTTAATTAAATTAGTTATTGTTATCATCACTGAATCCTAATTTCTTGATTACAGTAACTTCTTGTGAGCAAAGTGCAAATACAAGGAACTTTTGAATGAGCCTAAGAAGAATTTTCATTTAGTGCTCTTTTAACAGACATGACTGCTTTGAAAATGTAATTAATTCTGTGAGGAATCAGTAAACAAATGAATCTGTATTTTAAAGCAAAACTGTACATCAAATCATATATTTAATTAAATACATTAAATAGTTTTGGCACTTTGAATGTTCTCCTTTCCCAACTACTACATTGAGTTTTGAGTTGATCCAAGGGGGTGTAGTTTGTATCTTACAATTGGAGTGTTTGGCAGATGTTTCACTTTCAAGTCAATTTAAGGTAATAAAATGCAGGAATTTTAATAGCCTCAATTAATCCATATTACACTATATTTTTTCCCAAGAATAAACATCTATTTATCTGCGCATTCAAAAACTACAGTATGACTGTAAAGACAAAACATTACAGCACTCAAACGTCAAATAAAAGCATTGTGAAAAATATGATGTGCAACTGAGCTTGTGGTAACAGACCGCTCAATAGAAAATAATTTTGTTGTCATCTGCTATTCCACATATACATAATGCATTTTTGTTGGTTTAAATCATATAAGCTAAATTAAGTTTTTCCACCAGAGGTCACTAAATCCTCTTTGTCTTACTCAACAGAGGTTACTATTTTAATGTTTTCAGGGGTTTTTTTTTTTCTTTTTCAGATTTGATAATGTGTTTTTGCTCTGTTTGTGTATATTTGAATTATTTTCTTAAGAGAGTGAATGATGCCACGAATGTATGAAAATGCAAACCAGTTTTATGAGGTCACTAGTTCTAGTGTCAATATAATCAGGACTCTAGCGCATTCACTCTATTTTAATTAGAACAACATGAGTATTAGCAAAAATAAAACAATATGAACAACTTAGGAACACATGCCGTATGACACTCAGAACTTTAAATTAGATTAATACTTCAATGTGTTAGCAATTTCAGCTTTAAATGTCAAGAAGAGAGTGAGAAAAACAGCAGGACTTCAGTGTTAGTCATTTATGTGCTACTGTATCCACCAAATATGGTGGGGACATTCAAATACATATTTGGTCAGTTAGGTTCTCCACATGCAATGGTCTTCACTCAAATTCCAATCAAATAGTAGTGGTGCTAAATATTGATGTAACAGTTCAATGGTCCACAAAGATTTGTCTGCATGTTATAACATATATTGTAAATGGTCAGATAATAATAGGCTTAAAGAGATAGTTGACCCAAAATTGGAAATTATGTCTTCAATTACTCACCATCATGTTGTTCCAAGCCCATATGACTTTCTTCCATAGAATACAAAAGGAGAGACGTTAGTCAGAATTTTAGCCTCGTCACCATTTACTTTCATTGCATCATTTTCCATTAAACACTCCTATCATCTCATTTTGTGATACATGGAAGAAACAAAGTAATATAAGTTGAGAACAGCATAAGGGTGTGTAAATGACAATTTTTCTTTTTGAGTCAACTCAATGAAGCATGATACCACACAACAAATGCACCTGATGAACATGTGAACAACACTTTTCCTTAATTTTTTAATGCATTTAACTGCACTATCTTACCTTTCATTCTGCTAAAGTTTATAGAAACTAAGGATGAAAAAGTGCAATGCGATGTCATTGAATAAAAACTATGGGAATTTATCAAACTATTTATTTTAGGTTGTTGATAATATAAATGGAAACAATATATTTTACATTTATTGCAAAATATTCCGATTCGTACACATAGGTAAGTTGTTTAAGGGGTGAAGGGAGATCGACTCGATTACGTCATACACAGTGCATCGTGGGAAGTGGGCAGAAGCTCCTAGGGAGGTTTTACAGGCTTTGTTGACTGCTGTACTCTGATTGGTGAAGCTTTCTCTGCTGGACCATGGGTAGTGTAGTTGTTTCCCAGGAATTCCACTATCAAACACAATTTTTATTTAAATAAAGTAGACTGATGGCTTCAACAGAAGATATACCATTGATGAACAACCTCGTTGCTCAAGGTAGGTCTGCCATTAAAGCTTTAAGTTGTTAATTTATCGGAAAAATGTATGGGATTTTCACTTTGGAACCTGAATGTTGCACTCTGTTGATTGAATGATTGGACACCAGCTATGATTGTGGGTGGAAGTTTCAGACTGTTCCTTGTAAGCTAGGCAATGAATGCTCATCAAAGCTTTTTCAGGAATCATTCTGTACAAATTATGTAAAAATAAACGTTTAAACTGTTTTATGTACTGTACAGTAGCCTACGGTTATATACTCTTTAGCCTACTGTAATTGTGCTAATAATATCTAAGACTGTCGTCGCCACCAGAGAGCGCGGGTAAGAGAACCTGAAGCTAACTTTACCGCGGTGTGCAATTTACGAGCTTTTAACCCAGCAGGTAACCAAACTAATCACACCCACATCATACTTTAATACAGTAGGCCTATTTCTATACTTTTATATCCCAAGGATGAGGGAAAAATCGTCATACTGTCCTCGTTTTGTGCTCTGACAAAGCAAAATGTTGTTATAAAGTTTTCTGCAGCCTTATCTCACCTTCACTACACGTTGACGTATAACAACCGTCAGAAGAAGGAGAATTTTGGCGCCTTTGTTCATCACAGCATATAGTGGTTTAGTTGGTCAAGAGCGAAATCCGACTACAAAAATGACAGTCGTTTGTATAACGGTAAAAAATATTTGAATTTGAATTTCGATTAAGTAAGCCACATGGTGCTCGCGAAGTAAATAGCAGTATTCTTAAGGAATATTCCGTGTTCAGTACAAGTTAAGATCAATTGTGAGCATCTCTGGCATACTATTGATTACCACAAAAATGCGTTTTGACTTGCCCCTCCTTTTATATATATATATATTTTTAATACAATATAAGTTAAAAAAATCTGTGATCCAGTGAGGCATAAGTGAATGGGGCCAATCAGTAAACCCTAAAATATACTCACTGTTTCAAAATTATAACCACAAGACATAAACAACATGTATCTTAATGTGATAAAGTCTCTTACTAACCTTACCTTTGTTAAGTTATTGCATTAACAATGCAAAAAAAAAAAAAAAATCATCAGTCTCATAGCTTTATTCTAGAATGAATATATATATATATTTTTTTTTTTCCCCTCATTTTATCTGTTGTTGATTGCTCAATTGGAAACATCTTAGTCTCAGATCATGCCCTGGTGAGTTGCCACATACAGAGAAAAATAAATCATACAGTTGGCGCTTGCATGTATCCCTTTTGCAAAATCCTGAATTCCAACAAATGCTAAAGGCTGAAATCAATGGCTATATGGAGACCAGCTTATCATCATTATCCTCTGTGGGCGTGGCTTGGGAGGCACTTAAGGTGGTTCTTAGGGGTTGGATCATACAGTATGCCTCATTCATCAAAACATCCAAAGCACGAGAACTCGTGGAGTTGGAAGGGAATATTAAAAGCGCCGAGGCAGAGCTGAAGCGCAGAATGTCGTCTGATGACCTCAGAAAATTGACCCAATTGAAATACAGATATAATACTATTTAGTCTCGGAAGATGGAGTTTTGTCTATTCAGGGCAAGGCAGTCATATTTTGAGTCGGGGGACAAAGCAGGGAGGCTTTTGTCTAGATATATGAAGCAGAGAGAGTCTTTTTCTACCATTCTCTCAGTGAACTTTAGCCATTGATATTAATAATGCTTTTAAAAACTTCTTACTAAGGGGGTTACTACACTCAGTTACCTATATGAGGGTGGAATGTTGAGACCTTTTGAAAATGTAGTTCAGCATTTTGGGATTCCCAGATCTCAGTTCTATATGTACAGTATTTACAGCTGTGCCACCTGCTCTGTATTGTTTTTGGGAGTAGCATACACCCCGTAAAGCAGAAGATACTCTAGGAGAGGTGATTACTGCTTTTGGAAAGGTCATGAGCCATCAGTGTATTACTCCCTGCTAATTCAGAGTCTGGGAGAAGTTTAGTTTAGGTTTGTTTATTATATTTTCTTTGTATGTGTTTATATTATGATATGTGACCACAGGGGTGTTCATTGGGGGTCATGGTGGGGTTGGTGTTTGGGGAGGGATATTAGTGGGGGTTAAATGTAAATGTTGATTTGATGTATATGTTTTGTGTTTTTCTTTGTTGAGTATTTATGAATCAATAAAACATTTTAATTGGAAATATATATATATATATATATTATGTAACAGGTTGATGAATACACATCCTCACATGTTTAACACACTTCTAAAGCCTAGGAAATGTGATATATAAAAACTACCACTTGACATGCAATATGTGTCTTTACCGCTTAAATTATTAACCCACATATAATAGTATTTGACTTCAATATGATCATATTCCAAAACTTAATAACAGCTGTTTCGATTGAACAATATTATTTTTGCATTCAAAATTAATGCAAAGACATAATTTTCACAGTATCAAATTATTTTTATTCACTTATCCCTTCACAAACAGTAGTTCAAGTGCTGCGGTGGTGGAGACGGGTCTCGTTTCTCCCATCATATCTTATATGGTGGTCTTGATCAGATAAGATTGTTGTTAGATCATATTTGACCTCATATCTGTTACAGTGACAGCAATTAAAAACAGCCATTTGTGATCAGAATTTCCATGATTTCTTTGTAAAAAAGTTAATATCCACTAACAGCTGCTGTGGGTTAATTGTGTCTAATAGAGTAGACGAAATAACAATGATGGTGACATGTTAAATAAAATTTATGTAAAACCTTGTGTTTTTCCAGATGCAACGATCTGAGGAAATTTAAAGATGCCCTAATCTCCAATAATCTGTGGGAAACGAGGTGTTTCATCACTGTAAACAGCACTGCTTTTTGGGCATTTTCAGCACAATTTGAGCAAAGCGTCCATAGACAGCAGCTCTTTTCTGGACAACCAAAAGAACCCAGAAGAGGCGGTGCAGAGCGTTTGTTTGTAAACAGTAATTTCATCTATTCATTTCCATTTTAAGTTCCTAACTGTAACCTTGATTTTTGCTTTTTTTAAAGATAAGGAGGGATGAGTTGAAATAATTTTTTGTTGTAATCAACATTATGCCATAAACGCGGTTAATTGAGCTTAACTTGCATTGAGAGGATTTGTGTTGGATAGGTGTATAAATCAGATATCAGTTCATATGTCATTGACATACTGGCAAGGTTGAAAACTTTTTACCAGATACTAGTAAAAGCATGACATTTTTATGAAATAGTTTTTTGTTGAGCATGTAAATGTTCCTATTTATTTATTTATACAAAACAAATATTTTAACACTGTTTCCCTGGTGATTCAAACTAATAGTATTGAAAACGTTTCTTTGTTTGCAATTGCCGCATGCAAATAATTAAATAACAGCAAACATTTTGAGAGAGGCTTTATTGAAATTGTTCTCATGCTAAAAGGCCAATATGCAGTATGCAGAGGAAAAACAGGGATGAGATTAATTTGAAAACTGATCTGTGACTGAGGCACCACATAAAGATCTTGCTTTAGTTGTTCTCATCCAGAATGTGTACCGGCTAGCTCGAGTATATATGCCAGGTTTCCTTGGCAATGCACAATCTTTTCCATGACTTGTCACACCATAACGGTAAAATCTCTTCAGGTCTTCACTGTAACACTGTAGATGGCCACCATTGTCACCCTTGATTGAAGAGTATTCCAACAGATAGTGTTAATCACTGTCTTCATTTACAGACTGCTATCTTTTCCATGTGATATAATGAGAAAACATTACCTGACATGTGTCAACACCACCTTGATCACATCCTGCACATATCATTTTGTCATTAACATGGCCATTCTACCAGCCTCTTTGATTGCAGGTTCTTGTAGCAATGAGCTCAATGTCAGCCACCTGAAGAGTGTTAGCTAACACTCCTATAATAAAAAGATTTTATTTTCAGTTATTGCTGTTTTTAAATTCCAGTCAAGATTATTCGAAGGCCTACTTGAATAGGATTGTTCAAAAAATCTTTCATAAACACAAAGTTTAATTTTGTCAGGGAAATTTTTTTGTCAGAAGTCATGTGAAATGGAAGTTTTCATGTCTTTTTTCTCAGAGGAATGAGAGCACTAAACCCTCAAACTATTTCTAATTGGAGTTCCTCTTTGACAATATAGCAAAAATTATATTAAATAATCTTTTACTTTAATAATGCACAGATGTTTTGAAAATGTTTTGATATTTTTTGGACACTTGAACACAAACCTTCTGACACTGAGCTGCCACAATCAGTGATGTAACATGACCCAAAGTGGAGTTGTTTCTCATCCATTTCATTTTCAATTACTGAAACAGGCTGCACATAATTTGTGAAGTACAGTGGGTGATGCAGTTTCAAAAGGGCCACATCGTTGTCAAAGTTTGATTGGTTAAATTTCTCTTGCAGGATAATTTGCTGAACCGAGCGAAACTGGAGACCCTTTCCTTGGCTAATTCAGTCCAGCCACTGCTCACAGTATATTGTTGTTTCTAGGAAAGTGTGTTGGAGGAGTCATCTTTCCAAATGGAAGTGAGTCATTCAACTACACTTAAACTTGACTTGTGTTTGTTGACATCTTCTCTATCTTTGAACATTCTTTGATTACTAAATATGCACTCCCCTAATAGTTCTTACACTTAGATTATATATATCACCTATTTGCTTCAACAAACAACATTTAACCTTGCTGTAAGTTACAAATGTGAGATCTGAGAACTGTAAAGTATTCTAATTATCATCCCCACATAAATGTCAAATACTATTCTTGACGAAGCATTGGGATGCAGTGAGTACCCACTGATGGCTGATGATGGACCCAACACAGATATGGCTCGACTTCTACTGTATACTCACCTGCCAAGGCCATGCACCCTCTAAAGCGGAATGCCCTCCTGAAATATGAAACTGTTTTGGGGGATCCAGCATAGGCTGCTGTCCACAACCTTAAAAGCATTATTAAGCAGTATAGTCAGTTTTAATAAACACTTCTGATTATTTTAATTTTGCATTATATTTGTTACATAACACCCACTGTTGATTAGATAATTTAATTTCAAATTAAATAATATTGCTAACATTTTAAAATAGGTTCATAAATTAAATGTATGAGGTAACATGATCTAACAACTAACGGTATATTTGTACAGCATTTATTATTCTTGTTTTAAAAGAATATTCCAGTTTTAACAGAAGAATGAATGTAAGCATTTTATACAATTATAAGCTTCACATTTCTGCCTTTAAACTCTTCAAAAAAATAGGCCTCATTCACTTCCATTGTAAGTGTCTCACTATAACTTCGGACGAATCAAAAATATTTTTTGTGGTATAATCATTATGCCATAAATGGTGTTGATTGTGATTAACTTGTATTGAACACTGAATATTCCTTTAATGCTATTTCATGAAAGCTCATTGCTTGTTCATAATCATGGTAATGTATACAAATTTTTATTTAAAAAGAAAATATTAGTATATATTGAAAATAAGATTAACCACGATTATGAAGTGCTGTAAAAGTATTATTCATGATTAGTTCATGTTAACCAGTGTTGTAAATAGTGTTAACAAATATAACCGTATTGTAAAGTGTTACCATAATTATATATTAAACTGATTTAACATACACCTTGCAGGTGCGACCAAGACACATCATCAGTGATGTAACCTGGAGTCATCGGGTGTTTCGGGTGTTTCAACATCATACACCCTCGCCTAGGCGACCCAGCCAGGGGTGATCAGTCCCCGACTTGTGACTAGGTAGCTAGTGTGATCAACGGATCACCCCTTTTGATCCACAGCCATCTAGATGCCTTCTCAGCGGCATCCGTGATGTTCCTGATGGCTTTCTTGTTGTGCAGTCCCCTTATTCTCAGGAGCTTGAGGGCCCTGTTGAGCGAATGGTTGGTAAACCCTCGGCAGCCAACCTCGATGGGGAGGCAGCGGGTCTTCCTTCCTCTGCTACGGCATTCACCAGCCAATTCCTCGTACTTGGCCATCTTCCGTTCAAACGCCTCTTCCATTCGGTCTTCCCAGGGCACAGTCAATTCCAGTAGGACCACCTGCCTTGATGATTCTGAAAGGAGGACCATGTCAGGCCTAAGTGTAGTCGTGGCGATGGTTTCTGGGAATTTTAGCTGCCTTCCCAGGTCAACCTTTAGCTGCCAGTCCCGGGCTGTTGCCAGAAGTCCCCCTGCTGGATTCCTGCTCTGTTTTGGTTTCTCTCCAGCCTTGACAAATGCGATTGAGCGCTGTGCTGGCTGCTGGTGCCTTCTGAGGGAGATCCCTGTGCTGATGGCTTCTGCAATGACCCTTAGCACCTGATCGTGGCACCACCGATAATGTCCCTCTCCTAGGGCTTTAGGGCAGCAGCTTAATATGTGTTCCAGGGACCCTTTTTTTGGCACAGAGGGCATGCGGGGGTGTTTATAAATATTAAAATATTCTAACAAAAATCTTTACCTGCAATTCCAGAGAGCACTAAGCTAAAAAAAAAAAATAGCAGTTTAAATTTTTTTTTAACACGTATTACTTTTATAAATATGTATGAGAATGGAATCGAAAGAAAAAGGATGGAATTGGATTGCCTTGTCACTGATTTTGAAGTATTCTGAAAAGATTCTGTGATGTCATCTCGTTCACACTGGTATGTCATGAAAGAATTCGACAAGAGGAAACATGTCTGATCATCACATTCCATGTCAGATTAACGCAATCTTTAGTTGATGCATGCAGATGTCAAGTTTTAGTGCATTTTATGAAAATACGGGGAACCATATCCTGTATTTCTCTGTACATACAACTCATGATGAAACACGGAGCCAACAACCTTTTTTTTTCTCAAGTTAACTTTAAACGGTAGGCTACTTTCTATGAAGCAATATAGAAATACATTGAATAGTGTCAGTCATCTTTCAATTATTTTGCACAATTTGGGCTGTGTGCATTAAACATTAATATTACAGTAATCATTCGTCTATAATTCTCGACCAATATAGTTAGTATTTCGGTGGACGAAAATTAACATTGAACTTGCCCCTTATTGTGAAATTGGTGCTACCTATTGGCCGACACTCCCTTGCCTTTTGCTGGGACTTGGAGTCATCAGTTATGCAGGGTAACGGTACACACTGAGAAGGAAGATAGCAGCAACAATATGGCGACATCCGCAATTTCTTCCGAATTTATTCGATATTTGCAGTCCAGGGAGGTTTTTTTGGATACCTGCTAATGTGTTCTTAGTAAGTATATCCTATGTATATTGCACTTGCAGTATGTTTATTCTGTGCAAATGATTCATTTCACTGTCAATGAGTGTCGCAGAGACGCTGCACACTGAGGTGCTTTTTTTTTCTCTTCAGCAGGCTGCTGGACGCTTCGAGTAAAATGCATTGCCTTATGCGTTATATATTGTTCAAGATTCCGTTATAGCTGTTATGTTGTTTTATTATTTCTCTCTAATGTGAAGTGATGAGGCGTACAACTGCTTCGCCCTTTCATTTCTGCCTCTGCTATGTCAGTTTTGCATGCGTTAAAAACACATTATTTCAATGCAAGATTAAACATAAAAGATTATTTTATTTCCAGATATCTATACTGGAGTGTTGATTTATTTGTTAGACTGTATTTTCATGATCAGTGTCGTGATCAATAACCTAATCCATCTGAATAAAGGTGTTCTTGCATGCATTTAGATATGCATTGGAGTACATGTTTCATAACAGATACTGAACGTAATAATTAAGATCTCCAATATGGCAATGCATGCTTGGCTGCTTATTGATTGTAGGGTGGACGCAGGTTTCGCGGGTGTGGTATGCTACATTTTCTTGTTTATGTTCCTCGCGAAAAGAAACCTTGTACCTCATCGTCGAGTTATCTCACTGGAGATAGATAATGGAGTTTTTTTTTCTCTAGAAGGTTGCTTCTGGATGTTATATTACTCTAAAAACGTGTTCTAGTTAAATATGTGGTGTGGTTGTAAGGAGGTATAAAACGACGAGCGAGAAAAAAACCCACTGCAGTATTTTCCGTTTTTCCTCAATGGCTTCGGCCCGCTGACATGAAGGCGTCGGGCTTGTCGTCAGTGTTAGTTTTCAACCAAAATTGCCTTCTGACCCAGTGAAAAATTGAGCGAGGGGCCATTTGTCATTTTTTTGTGAAAACTATTGTTGGAAAACAACAACTGTTGTTGGGTTAACCGTTGTACTACCAAACCGTTGATTTCGTGACCAAACATTGATGAAATCAAGGTAGGATCACTGCGCATTCAGTCATTCAAGGCTATATAACGAAACGTATATAATAAGAAACGTGGCAAAACGTGGACGTTTTTTATTTTTTTTATTTATATATTTTTTTGTCAAATATAGCACACGTGTCAGGTATTTTGCCTTTGACGATGTTCGTATGTCGATTTCATGTGGGGGCGAATTGCTCATGAATGTCTCTGTTGCATAAAAGCCACTGTGTGCTGTTATGAAGGATCAGGAATGTAAAGGAATTCAATATTTGAAGACTTCTCAAACAAACACATGGCTCATCTGTACATAAGGAGTGGTTGACCATGTAGCCCACCTGACATTTTCTCAAGCATCTTATGCATAGTTTCCAGTTATTTCTCGATGCTTCAGCCTACCCAATATTAGCCCACTTCATTAATTTGTTACAGTTTACCTCACACCATCCAAACCAGATCATATTCCATGTCTTCTCGTATACATCACATTAGAAACCTGGTGCTGAACGGACAGCTCCCGCACGTTTGTTTTTGCTCGTGCCATTCGGCCCACGAAAGCGCAGCCTAATTTCGCTATAAAACTAGAAGATAATAAGATGTTTGAATTTGTTTGGAGAAATCATTTCATAGTAGTGATGTCAGATTAGCCTTTGGAATTCTACCACTAATCTGTTTCTGTTATAGCCAGTGCTTGTCAACTTGTTCTTGGTAATTTGTTCACTTATTGAAGTTGGACATATGAGCTTATGTGAGCAAATGATAACAGAGTTCAGCAATAATTTCTTATGACTTTCCTCTGTTTTTGAAACCAAATGAGTCTGATCCCTTGAAGGTAACATATGTACTTAAAATTCAGGCTAAAATGTAAACAGCATCAGAAAACAAATAATTGAAAATGATTTAGATTAGATTAAACTTGTTCCCATCCATCCATCCATCCATCGTCAACCGCTTATCCTGTGTTCGCGGGGGGCTGGAGCCTATCCCAGCTAACATTGGGCGAAAGGCGGGGGACACCCTGGACAGGTCGCCAGTCCATCGCAGGGCTAAACTTGTTCCCCCTCTTTTGAATTTAGTTATGGCATCCCAAAACATATGTAATAAGTTAACTTAACTTGGTGTACATTTAGAATGAACTTAACTATTTAAGTTAAGGTAACAAGTTGCAAGTAGACGTAGTTCAGGTTTACTATTTAAATATGGTTGTTTTCTTCGGTTGTTAATCATTTTAATTGAAATGCTAACATTTTTTGATCAAACAATAGCACAGCTCAAATAAAGATAATAACTGACTCTAGGTCAGTCCTGAAATAAACTTAATCGCCCAAAGAAAAGAGTAATGTGTACCTAAATGCACAAAGAGAGTTAGAGTCATAAGGGTCCAACTTGACCAAATGGGACACGATCACCCAAATGGTGACATGACACGAAACAACTATTTGCAAAAAAGCTAAAACCTCTGTACATTCTTAATCACAACTATTTAAATGCCATATCACTTCCCTTTGACCAAGGAAACATAATTAAATAATTCAAGCAAAACGTTTTATGTGTATTCACCATAGCCTTAATTTTGTACTCAAAAGATTGAGTTATTAACACTTAAAATCTTAAGTCTATGGATTTTTAATATAAATAAGTTCAATGAACTTAAATATTTGAGCTATAAGCCTAATTTGACAATTTGATGTGTATAGTAATGACAGTTTTAGGGTTCACAGTGTAAAATCTGATTGAGAGAACAGCTGAAAGTGAGCTAAGTAGCTCTTTAATATCAGGATTTGACTTGGTTGTTTAAGTGTCTGGCCCATAAGTGCCTGCTGTGGGCTGGCTTTTTTTATTTTGATAAATTAGCAGGACAGTCAGCATAAAGTGTTTCTCATTAATAACCTAGACCATGGGTCGGCAACCTTTTTGACATGGAGTGCCATTTTTTTTATTTTCCTTGTTGATGGATTTGCCAATGTCCACATTCAACAGACACTGGAATGGAATTGCTGCCATACATGTAGAGATGCTTATTTAGGAAACATTTGCAGTTGTTTCTTAATTTTTTCAGAGCTGTATATATATATATATATATATATATATATATATATGTATATGTGCATGTATGTGATTTTCTGAAGTTTGTGTCCACTTGTGAAAATGTTTCTGTTTTGCATTTTTCTAATTTAATAGTTTATTTTTCATTACAAAGGATGTTATAAGCATAAACGATTGAGTGAAACATTTGTGCAAAACCCGATGTTTATTATATAATCCTGATACTGCATGTGAATGTTTTCAGAGCATCTTGTGAAAGTGCTTTAATGAAAGAAAACCTGTCCTTTTGTACAAAATGAGTTAACAAATAATGTCACAAATTTGTTTATTTGATTACTGATCATGAAATTGTGTGGAATCTTAAATATTTTTTAAATTTTGTCATACATTTTTCAAAATCACACAGAAGGGTAATCGCTTTGTTCACACCTGCATTCCAATCTACATCTTGATGTAATCCTTCCTTATGATCATGCAGTGTGTTTTCATCAGCTGAATGGGAGACTAAACACTTTAAAAAAGTGTGATGAGACTCACACTTCGCATGCAAGCCATTTGTACCTCACAAGCCAATAAACTATGTAGTCCTTTTTGGTGAATCGCGCCTGCAAAATCCTAAAACTTTATTTCCAGGTTTAATTTATATTTTGAATAGACTAAGATTTTTATGTTTTCTCTTTTAATCATTTAATGTAATTTTGAGTGTTATTATGGTTTAAGGAGGGTGTACCTCTATGCTGGGTTGGAAATCTCAATTATTAATAGTGGTGTTTTCCTTATAACATCACGTGTTGTTCAAAAAACAAAAGAAACAAATGAAACACGGAATGTAGACTGTCATCCGCGCAGCCTGGCCGAAGCAAAGCGGGCACGTTTACTCGTGCGATTAATGAACCGAAAATATTTTTACACTTCTCATAATAACATAAAAGATTGTTATCTTCCGTTGCTTCGGCAAAGCATCTCTCACTCCCAGTCAGTCAGTCCCCCACCCTTGCTGTATGGGTGCTCACACACACATACGCACTGGAACCAATTATCTAAAGTTAAAGTTTTATCAGTGGCTCTGACAACATAACTATTTTTAGCATCTGAGGAGCAAGTTCAACACAGTTAATCAATTTTTCTTAATTTCTTTCAAATGTAGTCGATTTTTTGTTTTGACCATTTGTGAACTACGTTAAACTCGTTTATCTATGCAACCAATGTGTTTATGATCAAATTACTACTATAGCACAAAATCATTTACAAGACCACAAAGTCCTTCATAGGTCTAGCCTCTTAATTTTGCTCTCAAAGTGCACCAGATTGATGCATTTAACTTTAAAATGTACACTATTTTCTTATGGAGGGGGGCATGCCCTAGAGGGTCCGTGGTCCACCCACGACAGTCTCACAAAATCCTGTGGAAAACACTGAGCATACACAAGCTTTTAGTCATTGTGGTTCACCAGACCTTCCTTCACCCACCCCATTTCCCATTCTGGTACCTTAGGGACATTAGACATTTCTCAAACATCTCAGTGGATATTTAGCCTTGTTCAGCTACAATCTGCAGGGTATTATAGTATCGACATCCAGACTACATCCTTACAATTCCCAGCACTCTTTCAACTAAAATAGAAACACTCATCATAATGACCCAAATGAACCATAAGTTATGTAATCACAAATTGGAAAATAATTAAATAGTAAGTGTCCAATTAATCACTTATCAATATGTCATCAAATATGATTTCAAATGTATTCTGTCCCAAGACAAACATCAAGTATCACCTTCATCTCCATTTAATGGAGAGTGCTTTTCATATTTCATGAAGTGGAAGACTCATCCAGTTCCTCTTTAACGTGCACCCAATTTAGCAACAGATTGTTTTGATGTGTACGGTAATATTTTTAGATGCAAAGCTTAATGTGTCACTTTCCAGCACAAAGCTGAACATATCAGTTTTTGTGACTGGATGATGTAACAAGGTAGCATTTTTTCAGCAAGACTTTATAATTCCACAAGCTAAAAATAAACCTTAAACATATTGCTGTTTTGCTAGTGTTTTATGTGTTTCTGGAACTTATTTGGGCTCTCTTAGCATGTTATTTTTGAAAATGTGTTGATAATGTAATATAAGACAGTAGTAGCCGCTATAGATACGTAGTGATAACTGATGATCTTATGCCTAAAAATAATTTGTATTGTTAATAGTATTTGACTGTAATGCCATAGAATAGAATGTAAAAGCATATTCAGTCCTTTAAATCCTTTAAATGCTGATATGTTCTGCTGTATTAGCTCATATGTCTCCAAGTTGTGTTACCACTTTATGATTCTTGTGTGTTTTTGTGATGTTTAATTACTATTGTTTGTGTTTAAGGATAGTGGACATGTCGTAATTTTACTGTCCTCAAAGAAAAAGGCCATTCATTTTCTCTCTTGTATATTTATTTGTCTGAACAGTAAAGAAAACAAATTTTGTTCATACACATACAATTATCTATTTAAATTGTGTGACACAACATCCATTTATTAGTGGACAATCTCTGGGGGGTCCCTACATTTGTCAATCAGGACGAAGATATTTAGAAGAATATTTCAGCTCTGTAGGTCCATACAATGCAATTTAATGGTGACCAGACTTTTCATTCTCCAAAAATCACATAAAGGCATCATACAAATAAACCATATGATGCCAGCAGTTTAATCCATCTCTTTCAAAGTGATCTGATAGGTGTGGGTTAGAAACAGATCAATATTTAAGTCCTTTTTTTCCCTATAAATTTCCACTTTAACTTTTACATTCTGAAAGTGAAAGTAAAAATGGAGATTTATAGTGAAAGTGAGAAACCTTTTAAGTTAGCAAGAGGAAGCGTTTTACCTCCTACTGTTGATTTCAATTTGTTTATGTGAAAGTACCTCCATGCCCATTTCAGTCCTGTGGTATGATGCCCCCACAAGTAAGATTTTCAGCATTAACAAGGATAAAATAAGTTAAACCTATACCATTTCGGTGGATGCTAACATGGGAGGCTGACTAAAACAATGCATTAAAATCCATAAAAGTCCAGCATTGTGACATGCTTTGCTTCATGTAAAACTGTTTTAAATATTTTTTCATAATTGTATAATAATTATTGGGTATGCAGTTTTCATGACCTCATAATAAATGAAAGACTAAATGGAATACTTGTTTAAAAATATATATATATATATTTGTCACACCATTCGAACGAACTATTGAAACCATAACGGTGATTAAAAGGAAAACTTTGTGACCAGTTGCTATTCTAAAAAGTCACTATCCCTGAATGGTGTCAAACATGTCAAAGAAAAGATAACGTATATTCTTAGACGTAAACAATATTTTTGACGATATCCGGAGACCTTTTATGAACTTCCTAAGACATGATGTTAATGTTGGTAAACTGCTTCAGCAGGAAGAAGCTCTGAGGGAGTAGGGTAGCATTGTGATCTTGAATATTGATTTATGAAGCACCCTTTATTTTTATTTTAATCTTACTTTTATTTTATTATAATTATTTATTTTATTTAATCTTTTTTTTTAATTGATTTTTTATTATTATTTAACTTTTTTATGTTGTATTATATATGTGGCATATAAGTATTTTCTATGTTCGTATCCAGAGGGTGGGTTAGGGTGATGGGAGGAAGAACAATGTAAAAAAATGTTTGCTGGGTTCTGTATAACTGTTGTACACTGTATAACTTGATGTGATTAGCAAACTGAAATTCAATAAACACAATGTTAAAAAAAAAAATGTCACTATCCCTTATACAAATTTATACATTTTAACCTAAAATCTTGGTTGAAAATAAAAATGCATACCCATGCATACAACTTTCCCTAAATATTTCTTAAGCTGTGCACTTTTAGATTTCTCTGCTATAAAAAAATATAGAAAAATATTAACAAAAGCATAAGGTTCCTAATTCCAATCATGCTTCAAGTTACTAAGTAGCAACAAGTCCTAGAATTTCAAACATGTAGATTTAGTTATCTGCCGTTACAATACTGTATTTAGATTTTCTAAATAAGAGTTTTTAAAGTTATTTGATAAGATGCCTTCTAACACTAAATATTACTCTATATCCATATGAATTTAAAGTAAACAAATGTTATATTTTGGAAATTTATATTAACCGTGATCTAGGCTTGGACATGCAATAACTTCCTTCTCTCTCTCCAACGTAGAACTGGGTGCCGTGGAGGGTACATAACAGAAGAAGAAGTTGCTGCAGGATGAAAACATGGCTGCACCCATTTTTGCACCGCCAGGACCTGACAGCTTCAAGTACTTTACCAGGGAATCTCTGTGTGAAATCGAGAAGCGCATTGCTGAGGAGAAAGCCAAGCCGCCACCTAAGCCAGACACTAGTTACCGTGACGATGATGATGAGAACAAGCCCAAGCCCAACAGTGACCTGGAGGTGGGCAAGAGTCTGCCCTTCATCTACGGGGACATCCCTCGTGGCATGGTGGCAACACCACTGGAGGACTTGGATCCCTTCTACATGAATAAGAAAGTGAGTACCACTCTCTATCTGTTATCATATATCACAATTCTTCATGTGTTCTTCACAGCTGGCCTGCACATTAGCGTCACAGTACTACCTTCTATGCAGCTCACAATGGATCCTTCCAGAGATGTAGAAGTTGTTGTGATTTTTTTTCCTCAGAAGTATTGTTTTTGTGCTATTACCAGCCATACAGTGAGGAAAATAAGTATTTGAACACCCTGCTATTTTGCAAGTTCTCCCACTTAGAAATCATGGAGGGGTCTGAAATTGTCATCGTAGGTGCATGTTCACTGTGAGAGACATAATCTAAAAAAAAAATCCAGAAATCACAATGTATGATTTTTTAACTATTTATTTGTATGATACAGCTGCAAATAAGTATTTGAACACCTGAGAAAATCAATGTTAATATTTGGTACAGTAGCCTTTGTTTGCAATTAAACGTTTCCTGTAGTTTTTCACCAGGTTTGCACACACTGCAGGAGGGATTTTGGCCCACTCCTCCACACAGATCTTCTCTAGATCAGTCAGGTTTCTGGGCTGTCGCTGAGAAACACGGAGTTTGAGCTCCCTCCAAAGATTCTCTATTGGGTTTAGGTCTGGAGACTGGCTAGGCCACGTCAGAACCTTGATATGCTTCTTACAGAGCCACTCCTTGGTTATCCTGGCTGTGTGCTTCGGGTCATTGTCATGTTGGAAGCCCCAGCCTCGACCCATCTTCAATGCTCTAACTGAGGGAAGGAGGTTGTTCCCCAAAATCTCGCAATACATGGCCCCGGTCATCCTCTCCTTAATACAGTGCAGTCGCCCTGTCCCATGTGCAGAAAAACACCCCCAAAGCATGATGCTACCACCCCCATGCTTCACAGTAGGGATGGTGTTCTTGGGATGGTACTCATCATTCTTCTTCCTCCAAACACGGTTAGTGGAATTATGACCAAAAGGTCTCATCTGACCACATGACTTTCTCCCATGACTCCTCTGGATCATCCAAATGGTCATTGGCAAACTTAAGACGGGCCTTGACATGTGCTGGTTTAAGCAGGGGAACCTTCCGTGCCATGCATGATTTCAAACCGTGACGTCTTAGTGTATTACCAACAGTAACCTTGGAAACGGTGGTCCCAGCTCTTTTCAGGTCATTGACCAGCTCCTCCCGTGTAGTTCTGGGCTGATTTTTCACCTTTCTTAGGATCATTGAGACCCCACGAGGTGAGATCTTGCACGGAGCCCCAGTCTGAGGGAGATTGACAGTCATGTTTAGCTTCTTCCATTTTCTAATGATTGCTCCAACAGTGGACCTTTTTTCACCAAGCTGCTTGGCGATTTCCCTGTAGCCCTTTCCAGCCTTGTGGAGGTGTACAATTTTGTCTCTAGTGTCTTTGGACAGCTCTTTGGTCTTGGCCATGTTAGTAGTTGGATTCTTACTGATTGTATGGGGTGGACAGGTGTCTTTATGCAGCTAACGACCTCAAACAGGTGCATCTAATTTAGGATAATAAATGGAGTGGAGGTGGACATTTTAAAGGCAGACTAACAGGTCTTTGAGGGTCAGAATTCTAGCTGATAGACAGGTGTTCAAATACTTATTTGCAGCTGTATCATACAAATAAATAGTTAAAAAATCATACATTGTGATTTCTGGATTTTTTTTTTTAGATTATGTCTCTCACAGTGGACATGCACCTACGATGACAATTTCAGACCCCTCCATGATTTCTAAGTGGGAGAACTTGCAAAATAGCAGGGTGTTCAAATACTTATTTTCCTCACTGTATATGTATATTCTTAAATAGATAAATCCTTTTGGTAATATGTACATTTTCCAAATTCCTAGGATTTTCTTTAGTCTTGATACACGATAACATTAATAGTTTTTTTTTTTTTTTTTGGTTGTTTGCAACCCACTACAATTTTAGAGTTGTTTTGTGTGACTTCAGAACTATCTTCATGCTGCATTTCCATACAAATTCCAAAAAATACCATGGTACTACCATATTTTTTGGACATTTACCAAAGTATCACCATGGTATTTTGGAGTACCTTGAAAATACCATGGTATATGAATTTCAGTACCATTGTATTTATAAAAGTACCATGGTATTACCATCTGATACATCAGTGTGCCATAGTACAACCACAGTACTTTTTATAAGGGTGATGCAGTTAAAAAGCATGTTGATATCCTTTAACACAGATTCAAGCTATTTAGAAAAAAGTGCTTAGAAATATGAATAAAAATAAGGATTTAGCTGCCTTGGATAATCAATAACTACAGTGCTGACACATTTGTTTGTGGCTTGTACATACAGTATATGTTGTTGATTGTGTGTGAGATGATTGCAATCAAGGGTTTGGGGAGGAGGTCAGCAAACTTTAGTTCTAGCTGACCGACTTGTTTAATTATTGAAGCAGTTATCCTTTACAAATCCAAAAGGAATGCCCCAGTGCATTTTAAAGGAACAGTGCACCCTTTTAGAACAGGAGTTGTGGTACAATAAAAAGACCACTTAAAGCTATTTTATGTTGTTGTTTTCATTTTCCCCCTGAAATATGCCCCACATTTAACAATTTCAAAAACAAACCCATAGATCCATCTGTTTTTATCAGAATAAGCTGTGTACAGTAGGAGATCTCAATAAATGGCACATCTATTGCATTTGACTGGCATTATAGCATCGTGCTGAGTATTTGCTGATTCTGTACTGTATGCCAACCTTTGACTATTTTGAATTTAATATCCTCTTAAATCTGGCTGTTATAATTTTTGTCTAGATAGGAAAGCAGCTATTGAGGCTCAGTGTAGCCTTGAACCTGCTTTAAGAACTTTATTGCCTTTTTCATATGCACATAAGTGTGAGTGGTTGGACAGTTCTTGAATGTTACCAGCTGTAAGACTTTGGCTTGTTTTTGCTTTTGCAAATTAGTTCTATCAAATGTACCAAGAGGAAAAGTTTACTGCTCATAGCTTGCTCTTCAATAGCTCAAGAGATTCAGTCTGGTACTGTATGTTTCATTCAGGTAGCAACTTGGTCTCAGATGTTTCTCTTAAAAGTTCTGAGGAGAAACAAAATTAGATACAAATGAGACAACTGTTGATATTTAAAGCATTGAGCTATAAAATGAATGTGGATTTTATAGCCTAAATTTGATTTGGAAAGGATTTGATGAGAAATGTTTGTGCATTTGGTAATTTCTGACTATTGATTGCAGATTGTTTTATCTGGCAAGTCTGTTGAGATCTTATCTAGGGGAAGACCGATATATACTGATATAAACTACCAGTTAAAACCTTTGAAACACTTGACTGAAATGTTTCTCATGATCTTAAAAATCTTTTGATCCAAATGCTTTTGCTTAAATCTTTGAAATGTGTTTTGTAGACAAAAATATTATTGTGCCACCATATTAATTTATTTTATTTCGTGTTGTCAATTGATATTTTGTTTTAATCAAATGAATTACATGGCGATTAATTAATCGCATTTAAATCGCATATACAAATATTTGTTGAGAAAGCCCCTCATATAACAATAATTCAATATATAAAAATGAAATAATTATACATAGTTATCTTTAAATATATATATAATTTTTTTTTATATATATAAATATATATATATAAATAGAAAATGTTCAGATAATTAAAATGCATTACATTCTTGTGGCAGAAGAGTAAATCATTGATAGACAATACAAAAAGAGGTTTTAGAATACAATGTATTGTTTACTACCATATTATTGATCATAAGTCAATCATTGGCATACACTTCACAGCAATCCATTTCACAAGTTAATTTGTCAATCAGTTCGAGATTTATTATGAGGGATTTTTTAAGGACCCTTCACACCTGCGTCAGACAGGTGTGAAGCTTGTGTAGCGTCTCGGGTGCGTTGCGTCATAAACATAAAATGTTTAGGTCACTGTGTCAAGTTAAATATAGTTTAATACTTAGAACGCATCTTGAGATCACTTAGTTCGGATTTTGCTCCATCAAGTGTTTTGAATGCAAGAACATAATGCATGTTTGTGTTGTGCTGTTGCTGGATAGTTGTTTTGTTCGCTGTATAAACTGCGCATTGCTACACAGCTGAAGTTTCACTTACTGTCTTCTGGAGTAAACAGGTGGTACTACAAGATTGCATTTCTCAGGAATATTCCTTAATACGGTCTGGGGCCAGTGGAATTAACGTGTTAAATCGACAGCCCTAATTTTATTATAAAACTAAAATTTTCTTAAAAAAAAATTTTTTGGAAAAACCTTTTGGACAAAATAATAAAGAAAAGAAGCCAATAGGTGCCCAACATAGATGGGAACTCCTTCAATACTGTTTAAAAAGCATCCCAGGGTGATACCTCAAGAAGTTGGTTGAGAAAATGTCAAGAGTACATTTCTGCAAATTATAGACAAAGGGTGACTACTTAGAAGATGCAAAAATATAATGCAGTTTTGATTTATTTTGGATTTTGTTTAGTCACAACATAATTAGCATAGTTTCATTTATGATATTCCATAGTTTTGATGACTTTACTATTATTCTAAAATGCGGAAAAAAATTATATATATAATAAAGAATGAGTAAGCTTTTCAAAACTTTTGACCGGTAGTGTATATTAATCGGTGCCTATAGTTGCTTTTAGGAACTATCGATAGAAAGCTATACCGATACAAATTTGTATTATTACTTCTCATCAACAAATCTCATCTGTTTTTATATATATATATATATATATATATATATATATATATATCCCTCCTCCCACCCAGGTTTCAGCACCAATGTAACAGGGTAAGGGATGGGCAGGGAGGAGGCGGGAACATGCTAAACAGTCAACGTAAAGTTTAATGATAAAACTGATCATAAAACAAACATAAGCATATGCAGTAACACATGCAACACGGCCATGTGCATCTCTCTCTCTCTCTCTCTCTCTCTCTCTCTCTCTCTCTCTCTCTCTCTCTCTCTCAAACTGGTGCCTCTGGCTTGTCTTTATCCCCCTCCTGGCTGATTAGCCCACCCTCCTCCTCGTCACGGCCTGTCAAAGTTAAGTAAAACTAAGTTTTTACGGTTTTAAATATCGGCCAATTAATCGGTTATCAGCCTTATCCACTACCTTAGTTATTGGTAAAGGTAAAATCCACTATTGCTTGACCTTCAATCTCTTCTGACACTGTAGAGGAGGCTCATGTAAGATTTAAATCTGGATAAAATCTGAGAAGCAAGAGACTTAAGCAAAACTCTCAATTTGATCTCTGTTTAATCCCATTGCTGTCTAGGAGAAACAATTGAGCTATTAAAGAAATATTTTGTCAATTATCCTTCCGGTGATTAGGCCTAAAACATATTTTCCGGAGTGAGTTGTTACTATAAGATGAAGCATAAAGGTGGAGGATGAGGTCATCTCTTCTGTATGAGATGTAATGGAGCTCAGCAGGCTCAGCTATGTGTTCCTCTGTTCTTAGGGCTATGGCTCAGAGCTAAGTGTGGTTCTAAGACTTCAGCAGGTCCACCACACCGAACTTCACCAAATAACACTCCTTATTTGTGCTAATGACGCTAAATGTGTGCCTGCACTGAAGTATTTCCCTGCCTCTCTCTCTCTCTTTATATCTCTCTCCCTGTCTCATGCCTCTGCCTCCTTCTCATACAGCGCATGCTGACTGTTATGTAACCGCCCGCTCTATGGAGGTTTCAGTCTCTTGATGCAAACCTCATGGAGGAGCATATGTGAAGAAAGGTCCAAAGGAGCTGAAGGATGCTAAATGCAGCATACCAAGAATAGGCATTATAATAGTGCCATTGGCTCTTGTTAAATCTAAAATTAGCATTTTTTTTAATTTTTGGATCCCTGGCTTTTCATTCACATAACATAGCTAGGTATTGTTCTGTGATCTCAGGGATTTAAAATAGCAATATTAAAGAATACCATGATTTAAAAAAAAGAAGAAGCAATAAGCCACTCAAAGCTTTGCTTCGTACCAAAGAACACCCATTACTGTTGTAAAATCACTGTAAAGCACTGACATAGCCTATTGCATTTTTAAAACATAGATAACTGCACTATAATAGAGGACACCAATGTTTAATAAACAGTTGAACAATAAACAGTTTTTATTAATAAAAATGAACAATTCTTTCACAATGTATTCATTATCCTAACTAGGCTATTAATGCTTGAAAACTTGGCGCATTAATATGGAATGTACGGTCACAGATGTACGTTTATAGTAATTTTATAATGGCTTTTATTGCAGCTCAACCAATCAGAATTTAGAGTCAGAGGTATCCACTTTACAGTATAATGGCTTTTATTATCATATACTTTGCCAGCATTATGATCAGATCTCCCTGTGCCCCCATAGGCTTCCATTGTCCTTTTGTTTCCCCGTGCTGGGCTCTGCTTACAGCCTGCAGCAGTTTTGAAACCTGATTCTCAGATTCTCAGTGAAGCTCAGAGCAGCTTCCTTCATAGTGTAAAACCAGCTGAGAAATGGGAGCTGGCAGCTTTTAAATTCAGACCCATGACACTATCAGAAGCAATTAGCCTCTTTGTTAGTGGAGCAGCTGATGAACCCTGAGTCCTAAGACCCCCCACCCCAACTAGCATAGATGAGTCGTGAGGCAGTGATGTGGGGCTATTTTTCGATGGGGTAGATATTTTGAGAACACATGAATTGCAAATAGGAGAGTTTTAACATGATATACCTGGGTGATCTTATTAGGATTCTTGGGTATTAGAATGTAATGTGTAAAAATACTTTTTTTGTATGTTTAGTCCTATATAGACAATGAAACATACAATATTGACAGCATCTAAATGTAAACCCTTTACAAATGCACAAATACCTATGAATACTAATGAGATCCCGCTGGGTTTACGAAAGTTGGGCATATTCCTGGATGTACCTCCTCCTTGGTCCTGGAAAAAATTCCCAATTAAAGATTATTTTTAAAACCGATATCACAAATTGCATACTTCTGCATTATTCTATGGCATTTAGTAGTGTACATAGTGTGAGAAGTGTGTTCACGTGGAAAATACAATTAAAAGAAGAGTACTATGAGTTCCCAGATTATGTACTTCTTCAACTGAAATAACAGTGTGTTTCTTATTCACTTCTTTGAGGAAAATGGGAAGAAATATCAGATAGATTTGGCTATTTTAATTAAGAAAATCCTGTGAAAATGCTGTTGTGTCAGACAAAGCCAAAAAACAGTAACTGATTATTGTATTGAAAAAGAAAAGAAAAGAAGACTGCTGCGGCTGCTATATGCTGGATTCATGGTTTAGAGTGATTGTGAAACATCAGACCCGATTCAAGACTAAATCTATCATCACATCATGACAACAGCGGTTCCAGCAGGAACATAATGATGAGAGAACTGTACAAAATGCCTGAGAAAACTTGAATTGATCAAAGTGGAGTGCTGCTTATATGGGGTTTCATGCTTTAATGTATCAAACTTCTCATGGGAGAAGTTTGTGGTTAATACTATTTTTAAAGCAACATCAATAAAGCAAAAATATTCAATGAACCTCTGCAGGGAGGTTGACGATATAATCGGATATTGTGATATTTTTTAAGCCGATTATCGATTACTTGTTTTTAACATATTGCCAAGCCCTAGTTTGAAATGTTACTTCTGTCAGCTGAAAAACGGCGAATGCTTCCATATTGAAAAAAAGGTTGATGTTCCATTTGACATGATGATACTACATTTTGAAAATTCATACATTAGATGGCAGAGTGAATAGTGTAAGTCTACAGTGTATATTGCATCATTTTGGATTTTATGCTAATGTGATTTTATCTGTTTTGCTCACTTAAAAATAAATATCCCATATTAAACATATTAGCAAACCAGAATGCTGAAAATTATTTACAAGCAGGGCACATTTCTGATTGTGTAGTTTTTTTTTATTGGCTAAAGGCTCGACCACATTTACGTTTGCATAGTGAAATTCCATAGGTGAAAATGGCGTGGGAAAATGTTAAATGTTCACCCAAAATGAAAAGTCTCCCATCATTTACTCTCATTTACTCCGCCTCAGCTGGGACTGCCTAAGGGAGACGCGGGTCCACTTTTGTAAGGGGACCGTATCGCGGACAATACACCCGGGGAGTCCGCGTAGGATTCCTTGACCTGTGGAGCACCTATTCCAGTACAGGGTAGATTATGTAACTGCAGTGGATTGGGTCGGCGAGTTCCTCCGCTGAACTGCGGACCCACAAGGGCTAGGGAGGAATCATCCAGGGATCCGAATATGCGGAATCTCCTGGGGGATAAAGCGCACAGTTTTACCTCGGCTGAGGGAAAGGGCGCTAGGTGCAAGTGATCCACCCGGTCAGTCCGTCAGCGTGTTACAGAGTTCTACCGGCTCAGACTTGAGAAAACACGGGACGATACTGACTCAACCCTGAGATTGTAAAAATCTTGCATGGGTATTATGTGTTGCCCAACCCGCTGCTATACAAGAGGACGCAACACTCCTTGTTGAGCGTGCTCGGACCCGCAAAGGGGGCGGCCTGGGTGTGATAGGCCAATGAACTGGCATCCACGACCCAGTGGGAAAGCCTCTGTTTGGAGTCAGCGTTCCCTTTCCGCTGTCCACCAAAGCAGACAAAGAGCTACTCAGAACATCTAGAGCTCTGCGTGCGGTCCAAATAGGTACGCAAAGCACATACCGGACACAGCAACGAAGGGGCTGGGTCTGCCTCCTCCCGGGGCAGCGCTTGCAGATTCACTACCTGGTCTCTAAAGGCCGTGGTAGGAACCTTGGTCACGTAGCCCGGTCGCGGTCTTAGGATCACATATGTGTCTGCCGGACCGAAATCCAGGCCAGTGTCGCTAACAGAGAATGCTTGCAGGTCCCCGACCCTCTTGATGGAGGCGAGGGGGTCATACTCTGGGAGAGTTAAGTTTTAAAGAAATTCTATATTCTAAACACTAAAATGATTTCCTTGTCAATTGTGAATATTCAGTGTAGATAATTACGAAGTAATGCCCATACAGAGGTCACTGCTAGGAATGCACCAATGTATCTATCGGCTGCCGATATTTATCGGCCAATTATTCAGATTAAATTTTTTTTATTGATTCACATATTTGAACATAGAAAAACAAAACATATATACACAGAATCAACATTAACCCCACTATTACCCCTCCCGCCTTCAACAACATCCCAGTGGTCGCACATGATATAGACACAAACAAAAATAAAAATAAAAACATAAATAAAAAAAATAAGAACTATAATAATAATAATCACACATCCATAAATGACAGATATCAAAGAATCTCAACACACTACACTCATATAGGTCACCGAGTGTAGTAACCCCCCTCACAATCCACTCTGATCAGCAGAAATGGGACTTATTACTACATAATTTGGGGTTCAGCCATAAGCTCGAGGCAGCATTTAAATAAATATCTGAATTAAACACTCTGGACATTTTTGTCCATATCGAGTACAAATGCGAGATAACGGGGTGTAAATTAACTTCTCCAGTTAGTTTGATAGACAGGCTTTGCAATGGCAAAATAGGGGCAAGAACTTCCTGTTTAATACAAGACCTGGGAGGGGCTCTTATAGGTGGAAGTGACAAATGAGCCAAATGTCTGAGACTGAACGCATAATAATAAAACAAAATCTAGGGTAGCCCTAGTCCACCTTTGTCAATCGGCCTATGCAAGCTTACTGAAATGTAATCCAAATGAAAGACTGGAAAGCCGTTACTGGGCAGTACTCTGTAAGAGCTAAAGCCTCGGATTAAGACCAATTGACTCTGTATCCGGAGAACTTAGAAAAAGAATGAATAATTCTGTGGAGGCAAGGCATAGATATAGTAGGGTCGGACATAAATAATAAAATATAATCTGCGTAAAGCAGAAGCTTATGCGCCATACCTCCTACCATCACCCCTGCTGGCAAATCATCCTCCTTTCTTTTCGCGGCTGCTAATGGTTCCAGGGATCGACAGAACTATAATGGGGAACCTGCCAGGTGCCCCTATCTAGAGTAAAATAATTTGAAATTAATCAATTTGTTTGTACCGCCACTATCGGGTGTCTATAAAGCAACTTAATCCATCCAATAAACGTACTCCCAAACCCATACATCTACAAAATCTTAAAAAGATTATCCCATTCTATCATATTAAATGCCTTTTCTGTGGCACCTGAGATGGCAGCGACTGGAGTCTAAACATTCGTTACTGACCACATGATATTGAATAAACACCTAATGATATCAGAAGAGCTGCAGCTCCGAATAAACCCCACCTGATCTATATGTATAAGAGATGTCATAACTTATTTAACATAACTCATTTTTTATTTTTTATTTTTTTACAATACTTTAACGTCTAGCTTGATCAGAGAAATTGGACTGTAACTCTTACACTCACTTGGATCTTTGTCCTTCTTAAGAATCAGACTGATCCAGGCATGTGTCATGGTTGGCAGAAGTTTTACATTCTTTAATGATTCTGTATAATCTTCTAACAAAAGTTGAGCAAGTTCTGTTGAATAAGATCTAAAAAATTCAGCAGCAAAGTCATCTGGTCCTGGAGCCTTGCCTGTAGGCAGGGCCTAAATTACCTAGCCAAGCTCCTCCAAGGTTATCTCAGAATTAAGAAAATGTTTTTGCTCAGTTGTCATTTTTGAGAGTTCTAAATGTTACACAAAGTTTCTAATATCTTCATCAGTAGACTAAGACATGGAACTATAGAGATCAACATAGAATTCTTTAAAAGCACTGTTAATATCAATGGCCCAAGTAAAAAATTCACCACCAGCAGATTTCACTGAGGGAATGGTAGAAAAAGACTCTCTCTGCTTTATGTATCTAGCCAAAAGCTTCCCTGCTTTATCCCCCAACTCAAAGTAAGATTGTCTTGCCCTGAATAGCCAAAACTCCATCTTCCGAGACTAAATAGGATTATATCCGTATTTTAATTGGGTCAGGTGACATTTTACCACTTCAGCTCTGCCTTGGCACTTTTAATATGCCCTTCCAACTCCACGAGTTCTCATGCTTTTGGTTGAATCTCATGATTTTTTGTTGAATAAGGCATCCTGCATGATCCGACCCCTAAGAACTGCCTTAAGTGCCTCCCAAGCCACACCCACAGAGGATACTGAGGACTCCATATAAACATTGATTTCAGCCTTTAACATTTGTTGGAAATCAGGATTTTGCAAAAGGGATACATTAAAGCGGTAACTATATGATTTCTTTTTCTCTATATGTGGCAGGGTGAGGCAGAGCTTGAGGGTAATGGCTGTTACACTTGTAAGGCGGGTGCCAGTGAGTCTGGGCTTCTCCTCGAGAAAACAAAAGGCTCTCATGAGAATTAACACCTGAACCCTTTCTCGCATATGTAATAGCAACATCCGAGATGCAACAGACTGTGCAGCTAACACCTCCCTTCTAAAGACTCTTCATCTCACTCCTCCTCCTCACTTAAAGCTCACTAAAAACCTATGCAATGTTAGGTATATCTACTGTTTTTACACACATGTTTGGTATCATTTAATGTGTCTCAGTGCGCCTGGTAAGCTGGTCTCATTCTCCCAGCCATAATGAAAAGCTAAAAGAAGTTATAAAATATGTGAAATGTGGTGTGCCCTTCCCCAGATCCCCCATACAAACTACCCCCTGTATGTAAATCTATAGGAAGCAAGAACCCATTCAATTACAAAATCTGATCCCACAGTTGTGAACCCCTCAACAGGGGACCAAAATCTAATTATAATGACAGACGCCACCATTTGGTAGGTTTATTGAATTATCTGGGTTTATAAGGAGAAGGGACAAAAGGTTCTGGGAGTCTGTAGGTAGACTTCCCACACGATCGCTGTGTGTAGTTCTTGTTGCCAGGTAAATATTTCTATAAATTCCTCGATTTCTGAATTGTTGTTATTATACTTGATTGATGATTTCACTCGATGAATTGGATTTTGAATTATTGTTCTATTTACCTGGTCAATAAATTGTAAACATTTGATTTATTCTGACTGACTCTTTTGAAATTGCTTTTCCCAAACAGATTGAACGATTCGTATGTTACCGCAAGTCTGCGTTAGATTAGTGACGACTAATAATTGGCATCGATTCAAGTGTACTTGGTTTGCAAAGACAAAAAGGGAATTTCCGTTTAGAAGAGCAAACGCTGCTTGACTAATCTAAATTCGGGTGTCTAACCTCTGTTTTAATTTGATGTTTCTCCAGATAAGTGTACGTGGGAAACCACGCATGGCCAATCCAAAGCTATTATAAGAGAAGTTATGTTGGTCAACTTACATCTGTAATAGTGGCCGTGACCTCTACTGAAGAAAACGTTAAGTTACATTCAAGTGTATGCAATTCCATGGGGCTATACTGAAGTATCTTTGATTGTGTGAACGTGAATGTGACCGATCTCAGGTATATAGCAATTACCTCTGTTTGATGATCCAATACTGGCCGCTTGTGATCGTGAGACCCACGGTGTAGAGAAAACACTCGAGGACCTCAAAGTGACATAGTTTCTTAATCTAAACGGGTAAAATATAATTAAAGGAGTTAAAGGAATAATCAAACATTCGCTCACTTTTAATATATCATTAAAAACCTTTTCATTTATGGAGTCAAATGAATAAACGAGGTAATACATAAGAGAAAATGTATTTCATTTAATATTGTTGTGTTGCGTAACAAGAAAGACAGTAACGCGCAGAGACCTTCACCCGTATTATTGGAGACCGTCATTGGACCGATAAACGGGCTTACACACTCCTCCCTCAAATCTGCTCTCAGCCTCTTTACTTTCCACATCTCTTAGGCACTACGAAATATTATTCTGGCCCACGATAATTCAAGCATCTAATTTATTTCTGATGATTTGATATAGCTCTGTGTTGACTCAAGGTAATGGTGTTTTGCATTTACATTTATGCATTTGGCAGACGCTTTTATCCAAAGCGACTTACAGAGCCCTTATTACAGGGACAATCCCCCCCCAGGAGCAACCTGGAGTTAAGTGCCTTGCTCAAGGACAAAATGGTGGTGACTGTGGGGATCGAACCAGCGACCTTCTGATTATCAGATTACCAGTTATGTGCTTGAGACCAAATTACTAAAACTTGTAATTTTTGGAATATGGAATATTGAGGGATTTTCTTTGTTGAAATTACACAAGCTTCTATTGATGTCACAAATGACTTTGAAGCCTCTCTCTCTCTCTCTCACTCTCTCTTGTTTTATGGCCATTAGCTGCTCCCCTCACCATTCTCTTTTACATCAATCAACCTCTCTCAACTTATTTATGTTTCTTGACATTTTTCTCTCTCCATTTTTACTGAAACACTCAGTAAAAATGCATCACCCAGTAACATGATCTCTAGTTTTCTCTCTGTTAATCTGATGTTTTTAACTTCAGATTAAATATTAAAATTAAATCAATTGAATTAGAAGATTATAGTAAATAAAGTTCCAGTAAATACATATGTGATGAGAGGAAGGTGGGGCCGGGCCATGACTATGCACCAAACGGGCTAATCAGCCGAGAAGAGGGATAGATGAAGCAGTTTGGGAGAGAGAGCCACATGCAGCTGCCATGTGTGTTTATGTTTGTGTCTTTTTGTTTAAGTTCTTATTAAAAGATTAATTAGATTCTTCAGCCAGTTCCCACCTCCTCCTTTCCCATTTTAACCCTGTCACAACATATAAAAAACATAATTTTTTATTTTCATTTACATTTTCCAGATTTTTACTGCAATCATAAAAATCTGTCTTCTCACACATTTTAACGTTTCTCGCCAGCCTTTACAGGATTAGTTCACCCAAAAATGATAATTTGGTGATAATTTCAGAATGACAAAATCAGGCCATCCAAGATTTATATGACTTTCTTTCTTCATCAGAACAGGATTTAAGATTTTTAGGAAAGTATCCCAGGTTTTTAGATTCATCCAATGCAAGTGAATGGACACCCATTTTTGATGGTCCAAAAAGCATATTTAGTCAGCATCAAAGTAATCCACACGACTCCAGACGATCAAGTAATGTCTTCTGAAGTGAAGCTCCCTGTAAACACTCAATGCCTCCTTTTGCTGTCACGTGACGTCATCACGTTGGGTTGTTCATGTGAGAATTCAGAAGGTCTGCACTGTTTACCACAGAACCAGTGGGGATTTCTTTAAGACTGCAAGGGAAGCTCAGCTTCCCCTATAATGTCAAAAAAATAATGGTCAAATATGTACTATTGTGTAAACAATTTATTGACTAAAAATGCGTTAGAACACGTTCATCTCGAAGACGAGTTCGTTCAGAATCAGCTACATTACATATAGCAGGTCGGCTGACTCGATTTACTTCTCATACATTCCCGTAGCGTCAGTGCATTTCCCTGTTGAAGCCCAGCGTCCATTGACTTCAACGGGGCTGCTCTGAACAGTTTTTTTCAGTGCTCCAAAAATAGACGGTCATTGGATAAATGCTGCGATTATGTCCCGCCCACGGACGCTCAGCGTCTCTGGGGGTGAATGAGGAGTGGGCTGGCCCAGACTCCGGGCTTCCGCGTGATGATTGGAGGATCTGTCGAAAGACTGCATCTCCTTTTGATTGACAGCGAATCTGTACTATAAGAAGTCACTGAAGCTATTTCGCGCTCAGTCCCATCGCGGATTTCTCAAGTGTAGTCGAAAGACAAACTGCTGCAACCTATTTCTTTATATTTGTTTGGCGAAATTGCTAGTCAATTTGCATAATACATTTCACACAATTATACACCACATTCCTTGTTTCAGTTTTACCAAGTTTAATATATTTTGTTTTAAAGCGTTCCTTCGTTTGTTCATTCGTTCGTTCGTTCATTCATTCATTCATACAGTAGGCTAGGCTAGCGTCGTACGGGTGAAACTGCGCATGATGGCAGACGGTGCTAATATTGTCGACCTGATTTTGGCAAAGCCATTTGAAAGTCTTCCTTACGAGGAAAAAATTAGAATTAAACAGCAGGGCAGATCAACACCTAAGATTGATTTAGTGCAAAAAATAGGGTAAATAAGTTTATAATGTAGGCCGAAAATGAGCTTCCCCTCTTTGAAAGACCAGCAGCCGCCACTGCACAGAACGTACTTCACGCAAGAGTTAGGCCAATTCAAACAGCTACAGAGAGCTGGCAGAAGCGTGGATTTAAAGTAAAAAAAATATTAATTAGTGATTTGTTTTTCACACAAACTTATTGATGAACTTCAGTAGACATTACTTGATCCACTTAAATCATGGGTATTACTTTAATGCTGCCTAAATATGCTTTTTGGACCATCACATTTTTTTTGTCCATTCACTTGAATTGGATGAAGCTAAAAATCTTAAATCCTGTTCTGATGAAGAAAGAAAGTCATATATTTCTGGGATGGCCTAAGGGGGTGTAAATTATCAGCAAATTTTCATGTTTGGGTGAACTATTCCTTTAATTGACTTTTTATTATCCTTATATTCTGTCTCCATCTTCCTCAATGCTTATTCATTCCTCTCTGGGCTGTCTTTCTGTCCTTCTCTTAATCTCTCTATGTCTTTTAGCTGCTCCACTCTGAATTATAAAATTTTCAGTAGTTGTGCAGCCTGTCATGCATTAAAAAGAGGAAGCCCACATGCGCTTCTCTTGTGTGGGTGTGTATGTTTTTGCACGTGTCATCTATAGATGTGTGTGTGTGTTTGTGTGCTATATAGAAAGAGAGTATGGGCAAGGGCAAATGCATTTTTGTACATGCATCGCTTCTGCATTATTTTTTCATCTTCTGTTTCATTCTTGTGGCATGAACTATAGGCTTGTGGTTAGAATGGATCTTTTTCATCACTCTATGCCTGTTTTTAATTCAGTATCTTAGAAATTTTCCGTGAGAAGTTAAACCCTGTGGTCTCACACACCGGCTCTTGAGCAGGTGATATTTGTTGCCTGAGCAGGTATTTGTATGTAGGCTACATGGTGGCCTGATTCAGTCTGACCCAAATAGACCTAGCTCTATATTTATTTACATATACAAGGTCTTATTTACTGAGGTACACTTCCTTAGGGGCATAGTTTACCCAAATAACTAGATGAATGTTGGCTCTTATTGTTTATGTGATTCAATAAGCCTGTAATTTGAGTGTGCTATATGTAATTAAAGGGAAAGTTCACCCCAATATTACAATTATGTCATAATTTACTCATCATCATGCTGTTCCAAACCTGTATGACTTTATTTTTTCTGTGGAACACAAAAGGAGATGTAAGAATTTTAGCCCCAGTCACCATTCACTTTAATTGCATCTTTACTTTTCCGTACATAGAAAGTGAATGTGACCGAGGCTAACATTTTGTCTAACATCTCCATTTGTGTTGGGTTTGGAACAACTTAAGGATGAGTTATGTACATATATTTTACTAAAAGTAGGCTTTGTCATGGTGCTGAAGAGTTTTGTGTGTGTGTGTGTGTTCCACTAAACTCAAGCATGTAAAAGGAGTGCAGGGGTGCATCCTATTTCTGCAAATACCTATTAAACTTTGATGGCTGAGAGCATATTTTATTTAAACAATTATAAGGTTATCGAGTGAATCACTGGTGAGCTTATGTTGGCTTTTTCGTGGCCATGAACATGCTCTGCAAAAATGTGTACAAATTCAACCATATGCTACAAAACTTCACTGCAAATTCAACTGGACAAGATAGAGAAGTGTGCAAGCACAGCAAGGAATAATTTTTGGTAGCACCAAGAATGTTACATTTAAATATGTTGACACATTTTCACCTCTTCCAAATGTGTTGATCCTCTTAAAGGACAGGGCGGGAATTTTTTTTTGGAAATAGTTTTGTTTTCCCTCGCAACATGTTTTGCATTCTCTCTCAATATTTTGTGTTTCCTCGCAATAGTTTGCGTTCCCTCACAATAAGTTTTGCATTTCCTCGCAATAGTTTGCGTTCCCTCACAATAAGTTTTGCATTCCTTTGCAATAAGTTTTGCGTTCCCTCACAATAGTTTGCGTTCCTTCGCAATAAGTTTTGGGTCCCCTCGCAATAGGTTTTGCATTCCCTCACAATCATTTTAGTTTTCCCTCCCAATAAGTTTTGGGTTCTCTCGCACTAAGTTTTGCATTCCCTCACAATAGGTTTTGTTTTCCCTCACAATAAGTTTTGGGTCCCCTCGCAATAGGTTTTGCATTCCCTCACGATAAGTTTTGTGTTCCCTCACAATAAGTTTTGCGTTCCCTCGCAATAAGTTTTGCGTTCCCTCACAATAGTTTGCGTTCCTTCGCAATAAGTTTTGGGTCCCCTCGCAATAGGTTTTGCATTCCCTCACAATCATTTTAGTTTTCCCTCCCAATAAGTTTTGGGTTCTCTCGCAATAAGTTTTGCATTCCCTCACAATAGGTTTTGTTTTCCCTCACAATAAGTTTTGGGTCCCCTCGCAATAGGTTTTGCATTCCCTCACGATAAGTTTTGTGTTCCCTCACAATAAGTTTTGCGTTCCCTCGCAATAAGTTTTGCGTTCCCTCACAATAGTTTGCGTTCCCTCACAATAAGTTTTGCATTCCCTCACAATAGTTTGCGTTCCCTCGCAATAAGTTTTGCGTTCCCTCACAATAGTTTGCGTTCCTTCGCAATAAGTTTTGCATTCCCTCACCATGAGTTTTGCATTCCCTCGCAATAAGTTTTGCATTCCCTCACAATCATTTTAGTTTTCCCTCCCAATAACTTTTGGGTTCCTTCGCAATAAGTTTTGAATTCCCTCTCAATAGGTTTTGCATTCCCTCACAATAGGTTTTGCATTCCCTCGCAATAAGTGTTGCATTCCCTCGCAATAAGTTTTGGGTCCCCTCGCAATAGGTTTTGCATTCCCTCACAATAAGTTTTGGGTCCCCTCGCAATAGGTTTTGCATTCCCTCACAATAAGTTTTGTGTTCCCTCGCAATATCTTTTGAATTCCCTCACAATAAGTTTTGGGTCCCCTCGCAATAAGTTTTGCGTTCCCTCACAATAGTTTGCATTCCTTCACAATAAGTTTTGTGTTCCATCGCAATATGTTTTGGGTTCCCTCGCAATAAATTTTGCATTCCCTCGCAATAAGTTTTGGGTCCCCTCACAATAGGTTTTGCATTCCCTCACAATAAGTTTTGGGTCCCCTCGCAATAGGTTTTGCATTCCCTCACAATAGGTTTTGCATTCCCTCGCAATAAGTGTTGCATTCCCTCGCAATAAGTTTGTGTTCCCGCAATATCTTTGCATTCCCTCACAATAAGTTTTGGGTCCCTCAATAGGTTTTGCATTCCCTGCAATAAGTTTTGCATTCCCTCACAATAAGTTTTGTGTTCCCTCGCAATATCTTTTGCATTCCCTCACAATAAGTTTTGGGTCCCCTCGCAATAGGTTTTGCATTCCCTCACAATAGGTTTTGCATTCCCTCACAATAAGTTTTGCGTTCTCTCGCAATAAGTTTTGCGTTCCCTCACAATAGTTTGCATTCCTTCACAATAAGTTTTGTGTTCCATCGCAATATGTTTTGGGTCCCCTCGCAATAGGTTTTGCATTCCCTCACAATAGGTTTTGCATTCCCTCGCAATAAGTGTTGCATTCCCTCACAATACGTTTTGCATTCCCTCGCAATAAGTTTTGCATTCCTCGCAATAAGTTTTGCGTTCCCTCGCAATAAGTTTTGTGTTCCCTCACAATATGTTTTGCGTTCGCTCACAATAGTTTGCATTCCTTCACAATAAGTTTTGTGTTCCCTCGCAATATGTTTTGGGTCTCCTCGCAATAAGTTTTGAGTTCCCTCGCAATAAGTTTTGCATTCCCTCACAATACGTTTTGCATTCCCTCACAATAGTTTGCATTCCTTCACAATAAGTTTTGTGTTCCCTCGCAATATGTTTTGGGTCTCCTCGCAATAGGTTTTGCATTCCCTCACAATAAGTTTTGTGTTCCCTCGCAATATGTTTTGGGTCCCCTCGCAATAGGTTTTGCATTCCCTAACAATAAGTTTTGCATTCCCTCACAATAGGTTTTGCATTCCCTCGCAATAATTTTTGCGTTCCATCGCAATATGTTTTGCATTCCCTCACAATAAGTTTTGTTTTCCCTCGTAATAAGTTTTGGGTCCCCTTTCAATAAGCTTTGAATTCCCTCGCAATGAGTTTTGCATTCCCTTACAATAGGTTTTGTTTTCCTTCGCAATAAGTTTTGTGTTCCCTCACAATAGGTTTTGCATTTCCTTGAATTAAGTTTTCCGTTCCCTCACAATAGTTTGCATTCCCTCGCAATAAATTTAGCGCTTCCTCGCAATAGTTTGCGTTCCCTCACAATAAGTTTAGTTACCTCAAATAAGTTCAGTGTTACCTCGCAACAGTACCGCCACTCCCTATAAGCAGACTACGCAGTCTGCGTAGGGCACCAACTCCCTAGGGAGGTACCATATTAACCTAGGAGGGCACCAGAAAGTCCAACGGCTGCCCTTACTCGCACGTTATACATTATTTAAGGGCCCGAAAGCAGTTGCGGAACATAGACGACCGCTTCACGTTCATATCACGTCCTTTAAATACTCATACGTGAGACACGTTTGAAAAATTACCACCAGGAGGCGCAAAGGGACACTTTTGTCACCATCGTTTAGTAGTGTGAAGAAATTGAGAGTTATTATGACTAAATTGTTTATATTATTATTTGTATTGTTTTTTTAAACATGTTGATGTGTAGAAGTTGATCTAACAATGCAAAATTAATGGCAGTATTAAAGTTATAGTTTAGTAAGTCCATGAATTGATACAAATATTTTTTTTTTTTTGAATTTCAGACTTTTTCAATAAATTAAAACTGTTGCTTCATAGATATTATCTATTTAATTATCTTCCTGAAAATCAAAATGAAAATACATTGTGAACATGCATAATTTTATTTGTTATCCCTTATGAAAAAACATAAACAATGCATGTAATTAATGACGTTAACCCATGTTATAATTGACCCAACTAGTCATCAGTGTTAGACTAAATGCGTTAGACCCGCTCATAAGCATATATACTGCTGTAACTTTAAAGAATATTATTTAAAAACAACACAATAAGCACACAGACACACACAGACACACACACACACACACACACACACACATATACATATATATATATATATATATATATATATATATATATATATATATATGTATATGTGTGTGTGTGTGTGTGTCTGTGTGTGTCTGTGTGTGTCTGTGTGCTTATTGTGTTGTTTTTAAATAATATTCTTTAAAGTTACAGCAGTTGGTGTAGAGTTGTTAAAAACAAAAGGTCTTTAAATGTCACATGTGGACTGATAGCTCAGGGACTGTGCACTCACATCAACTTGTACTGTCTATTCCTGCAAATCGCAGATTTGAGACCAGCTTTACTTATCTTATTGTCTGTTTAGAAAGTAAACTACATCCAGCAGATTCACAAAAATCAATTTGGTGCAGTGGCTGCTACTGACACTGTGCCCTGTAAGATCATTGTTGGTCATTTTTTCATATGAAATTGTATTTTTTTTTTTTTACATGGTATTTAACTTGTCATCACGATTGTGTTTTAAAGGTAAAATCATTGGCGATACGGTCGCATAGGGCGGCAGCGTTCATGAATACATGTTAAAATGTATTATTCAAACTTATTGCATTATACGGTAGCCTACAATAGCATGAGAATAGTTTACAATAGTGTGGAACATTGTTGCTTTTTGTCACATTATGTGCATGCTGCAGCTGAGCGAACCGAGACAACGAGCCCTGCGACGCATGTAAATTACGAACGTAGTAATAGTGGGGGTTCCCTCTGTGTCATTCTCCAGTGTTACAGTTTAACTGGGGCTGAGTTCTGAATAAACATACTACATAATGTTGGCATCCTTGTACAGATGAAAATAAGTGGTATAATTAGCCTGGGAATGGCAGAATGAAGCAAAACAAATAAAAACTTAGCCAGGCAGGAGTTTCGATCTGGTTCAAATACGGTTTGATCGGCGCAACTTTCATATTTACATTTATGCATTTGGCAGACGCTTTTATCCAAAGCGACTTACAGAGCCCTTATTACAGGGACAATCCCCCCGGAGCAACCTGGGGTTAAGTGCCTTGCTCAAGGACACAATGGTGGTGGCTGTGGGGATCGAACCAGCGACCTTTTGATTACCAGTTTACCAGTTATGTGGTTTAGACCACTACACCACCACCACTTTCACAGTTTGAGCTATTAGGTGTCGATAACAGTTGAGAGCAACTATATGTTCAAATGAGGTTTCTTTATTCGATGTGAAATGGTGCACATTATCATGCTATGTTAACGCAATGTTAACTTGTGCTTCACGTTCACAATATGATGGTCTTGTCAGATTATGACATTGTATGAAATTTGAACATCTTTTTCTCGTCAAAATGCTGTTCCCAAATATTATGTGACATTATAAAATCAATCAGTAATTGAATGAACAATCCAGAATTAATAAAGCCCTGAGTTTGTTTGTTATTAGTGTAAATATATTTTTTCAATGTATGTTGATAATGTAATCGATCATATTCTTGCCTGGCAACATGTGAGTCCCCACTGCACCTTTTTCAGCTCAAACAAAATATTAAAACACCTCCTCCCCCCATGGAGTTAAGGTGTGAATTGCTGAAGCGCTCTCGATAAAAAGTGTTAAAAGTGTCCTAAATCCCTAAATAATGCTCTAAACCGATTGGAACACAGATCTGTCCTGACGTCCTATACAAATAAAATAACCAGTATCACCATGATATTTTGTAGTAAAATAATTTTATCCACATAATTAATCATGGTTACTATATTAACACCATATTACTGTAGTAAAAAAAAAATAATAATAATTCCATCAAAACATTATGGTTACTACAATATTACTACATTAAAACTACCTTTTATATTATTTTTTATTAAATATATATATATAGTAATAAAGAAAATATTAAGAGTGGATTCAAGAAATAGAATGGGAAAAATAATACGGCAAATGCAAAACTGAACCCTGGTCGTACAGATCAACGTTGGTCGCACACCGTTACGTTACGGTCCACTCCATTGGACAAATATTTTACAAATAATGTGGTCAAAGTACTAACTTCCACCCTAATTCATGTAATGGAAAATTGTGATTCTTTTTCAAATATTTTCAAATATTTAATTTGAAAAGTAGCCTATATTGCTCCCATAAATTATGATTTTATTCTCTTTTTCTTACGTTTTTATTGCCAAGATTATATAACATAATATGACACATTGGTATATGTCAGTGTTGTGGTGTTTTTAAGTTTGTTGTTGTTCTTTTTTCTTCTCTTTTTTCTTGTTTATGGCAGTTGAAAAAAAAAGCTTAACAAGCCCTTACCACCTCCAATTTAATGATTATTATGTTGGGAGAAAGAGCTCTCAACATAATAATCATTATGTTGGGAGAAAGAGCTCTCATTTAGCACTGGCCTGTTGAAATTCTATGGTTATAGTGCTCCTTAGCGCAGAGGAATTAAGTATCAGTTCATCTGGAGTTGATAAATGCCCATTGCTAGAAAGGCTGGCAAATCCTTCAGCAAAAACTGAGACATGGTAAATGGTCTGCACTTATATAGTGCCTTTTTAACCTTAACGGTATTCAAAGCGCTTTACACTGTGACTCACCCATTCACACACACATTCATACACCAATGGGGGCAGAGCTGCCATGCAAGGCACTAGCCTGCCATTGGGAGCAACTTGGGGTTCAGTGTCTTGCCCAAGGACACTTCGGCATGTGGAGTCATGCGGGCCAAGATTCGACCCTGCGAGTAGTAGCTGACCCGCTCTACCAACTGAGCTACAGCCGACCCACTCTCATTAGTACTCTACTGATCTCTGTGAAGCTTTTATTTTTTATTTTTTTATTTGAATTTAAAATATTCATCATACATTTCTGTATCAAATTTAGGTTGTTGTACTTCCAATTTATGTTCTTACCAACATCTAATTTCCATATTTTCCACTTTCAGACTTCCAAGTATCGACGAAATAGTCGGTATTATAAAAAAATCTAAATCCTCAACTTGTCAGTTGGATCCTATTCCAGCGTACTTGGTTAAAGCCTGCTTACGTTCTCTCTCTTCTTTGTTTCTGGCACTGTTCCTTCTTCACGTAAAACTGCTGTGATATCACCTATACTTAAGAAACCGGGGGCTGATTCAAGTAACTTTGATAATTTCCACCCCATTTTAAATCTACCATTTCTTTCTAGAATACTGGAAAGGGTTGTTGCATCCCAAGTCCATGATCATCTTTCTGATAATAGTCTGTACGAGCAATTTCAACCTGGTTTCTGCACATATCATAGTGTTGAGACTGCATTAATTAAGATTTCTAATGACTTATTGTCAGCTGCTGATTCAGGTTTTCTGTCTATACTTATTTTGTTCGATTTGACTGCGGTATTTGATACCATCTCACACAGCATTATGTTGGACAGATTGGAATCGATGGGAATCGGGTACTGCCCTGACTTGGTTTCGATCTTTTGTTACGGGTTGTACTCAATTTTTACAGCTCAAGCACTTTATATCAAAGCCTTCATACGTTAATACTGGGGTTCCACAGGGATCAGTCTTAGGTCCTCTCTTGTTTATTATTTATCTTTTACCTATGCTGATGACACCCAACTTTACCTGTTCTCCAAACCTACCTCTATTTTTCCTCCATCTATCCTCTCAGATTGTGTAGTTGCGATGAAAGAGTGGTTTACATCAAAGACTTCTCTATAAACTCCAGCTAATACAGAATTCAGCAGCACAAATGATTTGCAGAACTCCTATAACTGAACACATTACTTCCATATTACAATACTTGCATTGGTTCCCGGTTAAATATCACATTGACTTTAAAATTCCTCCTTAAAATCATACTTATTTTACCTTCTTCAAATCCACACTCCTCCTCGTACTTTAAGATCTTCTTCTGCACTCACCTTTTGTTCTCTGTCGAGATCGCACAACATCTATGGGGTCTAGAGCCTTTAGACATGCAGCTCCTTATTTATGGAACTGGATGTGCGAAACATTGAAAATCTTCTGGTTTTTAAATCTCGCCTTAAGACCCATCTTTTTAGGCAGGCTTTATGTGATTGCTTTTGTGTTTGTATTATGTCTGTTCAGGCTGAAATAATGATTAATTGTTGTTTAATGTTATTGTTTTGTTGTAAGGCACCTATAAATACAATTTATAATAAGAAATAATAATACAGTAACAATATTTTAACCATAATATTTGTTGTGAACACATAGTGATAATATAGAAAAACAAATACAATGGTAATAAAATTTATAGTTTGCATTCCCTCGCAATAAGTTTAGTGTTCCCTCGTGTTAATTTGCATTTCCTCGAAATATATTTTGCGTTACCTCCCAATAAGTTTAGTGTTCCCTTGCAATAGTTTGCATTCCCTCGTAATAAGTATAGTGTGTCCTCGCAAAAAGTTTAGTGTTTCCTCGCAATAATTTTTGTGTCCTCGCAATAGTTTTCATTCCCTTGCAATAAGTTTAGTGTTCCCTCGCAATAATTTTGCATGCTCTCGCAATAGTTTTGTACTACAGTAACAATATTTAACCATAATATTTGTTGTGAACCCATAGTGATAATACAGGAAAACGAAAACAATGATAATAAAAATCTTAATTCTGTGGTATTATGATTTTACTATGCAAATAGCATAGTTTAAGTATGGTTTTATTATAGTAATGTTGTGGTTACACTTTACAATAAGGTTACTTTTTTAACATAATTTAACAATATTAGTTAACTTGAACTATCAATGAATTATACTTGTATAGCATTTATTAATCTTGGTTCATGTTAATTTCAACATATACTAACACATTTTTTTAATTAAATGTAGAATATTTTACCATAAGTTAATGCACTATTAAATAACATACTGTAAAATAACATTGAAAGAATATCAGTATTGATAAATACTGTACAAATAAAAAAACAGAAACAGAAAATTCCCACCCAGTCCTCTAAGGGGCTCCTTATATGTGCTATATATAATGCTTGCATTTTAATAAGCCTGTATGTATATATTTTTTCCCAAGGCCATTAGGAATTTGGCAAAATGGCCTAAAGACTTCAATCTTACAAACACCTTCACAGGAGCCCTCATTTAACATGCCGAGTCATTAATGCTTCTCCCAAATTCTCTTGTGTGTTCCGTTATTTTTAGCAAAGTATTCACAGCTATGGGAAGATGATTTAATGTTTAGGTGGTAAATTCTGAAAATTGTTTGTTAAAGTTACAATTCAGTTCTCTTTCTTTTTGCCAAAACACATACACACTTGATTTTAATGCCATTTAGCCTGATCATTTTTTGGTCTATGCATTGTATGGTATTTATTTATTGTTATATACTCTTTTTGCAATGTATTAATTTCCAGAGATTATGAGATTATGTTTTGCTTTTCCCTTTTCATAATCTTCTGTATTTGCCTGTGCTTTTTCCTTGCCAAAGAATATGATTTTAATATTAAGTAGTTTATCAACTTAAATATGTCTTCATTGTGATGCCTAATTTTATATAGCAGTAGAAGACGTTGGCATACTATTTAGATATTTCTTCATAATGTAGACGTGATACAGCAGATCCTATATCATAAAGGTTTTTCTGCTTGCAACTAATCTATATTTCTCTTTCTCATTGTGTGTCTTCTTTTACTTGTCTATCTTTCTGGCTTTCTCTCTTTTTCTTTCCACAGACGTTTATAGTGCTAAATAGAGGGAAAACAATCTTCCGCTTTAGTGCCACACCTGCCTTGTACATGATAAGCCCTTTTAATCTTGCTAGGCGAATAGCTATTAAAATTTTGATACATTCATATCCTTTTCAAGCTGTGCCTGTAGTGCATATAATACATTTGTGGATGTGTGGTTCACCATGCTGTAAATATCTGTCTTAAATATATAATATCAAAATAATTTTTGATGGAAGGAATAGCCTAATGCTAATGATTTCTGACCGTTTTAGTAAAGCAGTTCATATGACAGTGGGACTGTAACAGCATATTTTTGGGTGTGGATGTGTGTCATTTTTAGTTGCATGACAACAGTTTTTGTTTGACAGTGTTGAGATGAGATGGAGAGATAAATATGGTGGGGAGGGGAGCTCTGTTGTCTGTTTTCAGCATGTGTCTAGTCAACTGACAGAGCAGATTTGAGCAGGGATTTGTTGGGCCAAGTACATCTGCTTGACACCATGCAGCAGTAGCCTTTATATTTGATTCTTCCATTGTAAATAACTGCCAAAGTAATGTAGTCTTCTTTTTCATGTTTTACTCAGTTTTATTTATATATCAAATGGCTGATGATTAATGTTAATGTGGCCAAAACACAAAGCACAAAGCACAACTTAAAAAGGGTGCTTTCTCCATGGCCATAAATAGTTGCATTTATCAATGTTTTATTTAGATTGTTATGACAAATTTACCTCTGCAGCTCCTGCATTCTTAAGACATGTACTGGCAGATTTACAGTGGGGTTGATACTGTGCACAACAATGACACAATTATCACAAATATACCACAAAAATTCCATAAAATCCTTCTTGTTGTCCTCTGAGGACTGTTTGACTAATTTAATGGTTGATGTGGTTGTAGTACAAACATCCCAAAAGATTTAAAGTGCCCACAAAAATGTGATAAGAGCTGACAGCTGCTCCCTGCTGTGATATCAGCATTAGCAGTGATTTACAACTTAGTCCCAATTTGACATGTTCTGTCTGTGCTCTGTTGTTGTTGAATGTCCTGATTAAATGTTTATAATGATCTACAGTGTAAAATATGTTTAAATGTATTATTGTATTTCCTTAACTGGTACCCACAGTATTCAGCATGTTCATTATGTGTACAATTTTGACCAACTGTGTGTTCATGACGTTTAGTAACCCTCCTGAGTGGTCCAAACATGTAGAGTAAGTAAATATACTTACTACAGCATGATGTCTTTTGTCTCACAATTATCATAAAAATGTATTTTAAATATTTTAAATATACACTCACTGAGAACTTTATTAAAAACACCTACACAAGGCTCCAGATAATAAAAATTACTTAGGAGCCATTGGCTCCTAAACTGAAACATTAAGGAGCCAGATGGCTGTTTTTAGTTGCCAAATCACATAATTGCTCGATTTAGATTGATAGAAAGATAGAAAGCTGAGGAAAAAGAAGACAGCTGTTAACCCATTAATCTGAGGTTTAATAAACAGTATATATAGTTGAGAAGAAAAGTTTGCATTCCCTTTTGTCTCATAAATGTTCACACCCCATTAAAAATGTATACAAATATAAGAGATAAAACATGATTTTAATTTTTTATTTAGTACTGCTCTTCAGAATCGACATTATAGATATTTACAGAAAGTATAGTATGAAAATAGTAATGTGTTGTCTTCTTGAGCATCAATGGCTGAAGTTAATGTTTGCACCTTGTGTAATAGTTGTGTATGAGTCCCTCATTTTTCCGAAGTGTCAAAAGCTTTATCACATATATATATATATATATGCACTTTAAAATGCTTGAAATGTCCAAAAACAGAAGATTACATACAAAGGTGTACACTACAGTCTTCAAATACAATTCAATACAACTGGCTCTAACAAGGACAAAAAGAGATATGGAAGGCCAGATGTACAACTGAACAAGAGGATAAATACATCAGATTCTCTAGTTTGAGACCTGCTCAACACCAGTTTCATGTACAACAGTAAAGAGAAGACTCTTATGGGAAGAATGGCAAAGAAAAAGCCACGTTTGTAACCGAAAAAGAAAAGAAAATGTTAAAGTGGGCAAATAAACACAGACATTGGACAACAGATCATTGGAAAAGAGTGTTGACCCCATTTGATCTTTTGTGGGATCAGCTAGACTGTAAGGAGTGTGAGAAGTGACTGGTTCGAGCTGACAGAAAGGCTACAGTAACTCAGATATCCACTTTGTACAATTGTAGTGAGCAGAATAGCATCTCAGAATGGACAACATGATGAACCTTGAGATGGATTGAACACAGGCTCATCAAAACTGGACAGATATAGAATGGAAATATGGAGCCTGGTCTGATGAATCTCAATTTCTGCTGAGGCACATTGTTGGTATGGTCAGAATTTGGCACCTACAGCATGAATCCATGGACCAAACCTGCCTTGAGTCAATACGCCAGGCTTGGCACACTTGGGGCCCGTTAATACCAATCAATCATCGCTTTAATGCCACAACCTATTTAAGTATTGTTGCTGACCATGTGCATCTCTTCATGGCCACAACTGACCCAATTGACAATGAGTTCACTGTTCTTAATTGGTCTTCCAAGTCATTGGAATTGAATCCAATAGAACACCTTTGGGAAGTGGTAGAACGGGAGATTCATTGCATGAATGTACAGCTCATAAAACTGCAGAAATTTCTTTATTCAATCATGTCAACATGGACCAGAATCTCAAAGAAATATTTCTAACATCTTGTGGAATCCATGCCACAAATAATTGTTTTGAGGAGGGAGGCTACCCAGTATTTGTATAGTGTTCCTTATAAAGTTCTCAGTGAGTGTAATTTATAATGGTTAAACATACTTTAGTTCCAGTTGCTTAATTTAAGTTTATATTTGTTAGTTTGTCTGAATGTTATAAAGAGAACTGCAATGGAAATGCGATTCTTTCCCTCAGGTACACCTTCACTGGAATTTATACGTTTGAATCAGGTGTAAAAATCATTGCCCGTGGATTCTGTATAGATGGCTTCACATTCCTTAGAGATCCATGGAACTGGCTGGATTTCATGGTCATCTCAATGGCGTAAGTATTCTGACACCTACATGCCTTGCCACAAAAATGTTGCGGATACTGTGGGTGTCCCCTGTTTTGCTGGAAGCCTGCATGAAAAAGTAGTATCATAAAAGGCTATTTTTAAATTAATGACTTTAAAAAATAATATATCTGGTTATAATGCTAGAATATAACAAGAAATAATAAGAGGATCTCAATTATTTTAAGGAATATTCTGGGATCAATACAAGTTAGCTCAGTCGACAGCATTTGTGGCATAATATTGATTACTACAAAAAATAATTTTGATTTGCCTCTCGTTTTCTTGAAAAAAAGAAGCAAAAATCTGGGTTCCAGTGAGGCACTTACAATGGGGGTGAATGTGGCCAATCCATAAATGTTAAAATACTCAATGCTTCAAAACTGTATCTCCACAAGACATAAACAATATACGCATTAACATGATTTTTATGTGATAAAATCATTTACTAACCTTTTCTGTGTAAATTTATATCCAATTTTACAACTTCATTGACATGACGATGTAATGTTAACAAACCGTAAAACCCTAAAATGATGGTAAAATGATGAGTTAACAAATGTACTGCTCAAATATTATATTCATTTTAACAGAAGAATAAATATAAGTGCTTTTATACAATTATAGGCTTCACACCTATAAACCCATTCACTTTCATTGTAAGTTCCTCAATGCAACTTCACAATTGTAGCTATTTTTAAAGAAAAGGAGGGACGAGTCTAAAAAAATGTTTTGTGGTAAACATGCCACAAATGCATTTGATTATGTTTAACTTGTATTGAACCCAGAATATTCCTTTAATTTTCAAGGCTTACATAATTCAGGTCCAGATCTTATTACAAAACCTTGTCTGATTTGTTAAGTATCATTTAATTAATAGCAAAGCTAACTATATAAACTAATTTAGCAAGGGCAGTTACATGTTTATGATGGCTGATGATTAGAAACATTGGAACAAGCAAAACATTGTAAAGTTCTCTTTGAGAAGTGATACTGCAGAAGTGAATGTTTTTCAGTTTGAATCTTGAAGCATTGATGATTTGAGGGCACAAATTATAAATGAGGTGTGCTTCCTTTTTAACTCTTGTTATGCGGGGGACACTTCATTTCATAGTGCACTGTATAAAGCTGATATAGATGTTAAACTATGTTTCTAACTATATAATTTTTTTAGGTAGCATCTTTATGGCTGTGGATGACTTGTGCAGTTTTTTACCTGTACTTTTGAATCTTTTGACTGTCCTCTCTGCTGCATTGTAAAGACAGTATACCTGGTTTTTCAGAATACTCTCTCTTTTCTGCTATTCTAAGAATTTTCACCATTCATGTTTCAATAGACCAGTGTTTAGAGCCATCTCCCCACAGCCCACTCACTTCTCTCTCTGTCTTTCTCACACTCCTTTTCCATCTTTTACTCTCTTTGTTTTTAAAATCTGTCCTGTTTTCAGTTTGCTCATAGACAGACATACATCTGTCTATAACCTTCTCATGCGAAAATATGGCTGCATAAACATGGCTTGTATGGTAGTTTATGAAAGCTTTAGGTGTGGGAATAACCAGATATCTGGAAATATAATATTATCATTATACTTGAGTCAGGATATAATACAAATTGCAATTCTTATTTTGTGTGGTGTTACTGCAAAAATCTGCAATGCATTTCATTTTCGCTGTACATTTTTTCAAATCTTTAAAATGATGGCATCATATCACTCGTTATTCATATTAAAAATCGAAATAAACCGACATATGCCATCTTGAGTCTGTAGAGCTGCAGTGTTTACTTTCACCATCAGTGATTTCAAACCAATAAATTAATCAGACAAATTTGAGATGCAATCGTTTTTATGAATATCAAATAATTTGTAATAATGCAAATTTGTAGTAATTAAATGCAATTATACATTAAAATATCAATATTTGGCATCCGTGTATCAATTTAGTATTGTGCCGAATTGCAATACTATACCATCAATTCACCCTCCCACCTCTAAAAGCTGTTGATACACACTTTTATGAAACAGAGCAATATAGTCTGCATATGGAAGTCATCCAGTACAAGTCATGACCATGTCTCCATGTAACTTTGATCTGATCATTGCAGGTATATAACAGAGTTTGTAAACCTAGGCAATGTCTCAGCTCTGCGCACGTTCAGAGTTCTGAGGGCATTGAAAACTATTTCTGTAATCCCAGGTAAGAGAGTGTGTGGGCGGGAGGGGCTGGGTCAGTGTTAGTTGTACGTGTGTGTATTGTTGTTTTCTTTCCTTCCTTCCCCCCCTTAGTGGACAGGCTCTGTGCGTTGTGTACCTCCTGGTGATTCATTGCTGTGGTGGTGTTCTTGTCGTGTTTGTGGTTGTCATTGGTGTCTGTGTGTGATCCTCCCTTATTTCAGATATATAACAGAGTTTGTGGACCTGGGGAATGTATCTGCGCTGAGAACATTCAGAGTTCTCCGAGCATTGAAAACTATCTCTGTCATTCCAGGTGAGATGCAGTTTAAACACTGAGGTTCACGTTTCAGGGTGACCCCCTATTACGATTCAATTTGAAATCTTTTTCGTTGGACTTTCTCTCATTATTTTTGCAGAACTTAATTTGGAGAAGAACATTTGATTTGCTTTTTTCCCTATAACCAAAATGATCAAAAATGGTGCTTATACATTTTTGATAGGCTTTGCAGTCTACTATCAATCTCCGGAGTCCAGAGTACTCTGGTGTCTGCACCCTATTTGCCCCTTTAGAAACTTCAGAGGAGAGACAGATATTAGAAAGCTTTAGCGATCAAACCGTGCCTTGGTGAATAAACCTACTCATGTCATTAAACTGGTTTGAACTCAAGGCATATATTATTTGTAGGTTTGTTGTTTGCTTGTTCAAATTTTGCTACACACTAAAGCAGATCTCTTAGAGCTACATAAGCCTCATTGGTCTCCATTTTATTGCAGACTTGAAAAGCAAGGACTTGTGTAAGCCCATATGGTTCTCCCTTAAAGCACAGAACCATATGGGAATGCAGTCACCACGCAAAGTCAAACTGTTCAAAACTGTTGCAAATAGGAAAAAAAACAGTAATTTTGCCAAATACATATCATACAGTATATCAGGAAATGTTTTGGAATTAAATCTGCAAACATGTCAAATGTATCGCTTTTCAAACTAGCCCCAACACCCAGAGTGGTAGAGTAGATATTTTAAGCAAGCTGTGTTTTTTTCCCCAAGATGAAAATTGCATGGCTCTCAGTGAGTTCCCAAAGAACATACCTCTTACTTATTTATTGAAGACTGCCAAGCCTAGTTTGTGGACGTATCTTATGCTGCATGATGCTTTAGAAATAACTTTACTTTATAGTATTAGCCTACTAAGTGCTTGGCTGCCTTACATTTTTTATATATTTATTTTTCTACACTTTCTTTTTATTTTATTTATTTTGTATGAAACCCACAAATTGCACTTGGATGTAAAAGATAACACAAACATTTAAAAATAATCATTAGAATGGAAAATAATGGAAATGGCTAAGGGGCAATGTCTTTGTGTCTGACTGAGAAGAATTCAGCTTTGAGGTTTGTCTCACCAGTGCTATTTTTCTATTTCCTTCAGAGGCCTTTCATTCAAATTTTATGGTTTTATCTTAATATGTTGAAACATTGTATCACATGTAAGTAGTTTTCAGTAAAACAACACATCCTGGATTTATATAGCTGACTAGGTTTTACTGCAAGTCGCATTTGTCATTCCTATTTTTCTGCTGTGTAGTTATTTTCAGTAAGGTGATGAACCTAAGCATACTCAGCAAAACTCTGAGCCCTGGGAGATTTGTAGATGTTTTTGGAGGGGTTTATGGGCAAGAGGATGACTGGATGTAACATATCTATACTAAACTTCAGCTTTACATTTGAGAACTATGGGTCTGCTGGCTTAGTGATAAAGCAATTATTTTTTGTTCAAGTAGAATGAAGAATAGGGTTGGGTTTTATGGGAGGGGTTAGTGCAGTTCTCATTATGTTTAGCACACAAGGTTCAGTAGAGCTCTGGAAGGCTTGCACACTGGATTCTTTCAGTTCAGCCCTCAAGCTGAAATGCTCTGCATGTGATCTTCACCCCCTAGTCCCTGCCTGCTTTATTCTCCCTATGTCATGGCCCTCTAGTTGTGCTGGAGTATTTATAGACAAATGGATGTCAGGTTGATCTCACTGTTACAGGGAGCCCTTCATTTGTTGTCCAGAAAATTATTTTCAGGGTATCCTATGGGAATCTGGAACCTTTATTTTGGAGCACTGGAAATTCAGTATTGGCTTTGCATGTATTGAGATAATTAATACTCACAACTTAACTTATATTGATACAAAGCTTTAAGCAGGATAGTAATTATTCATCTTTATAGACCAAATAAAGGGATGGCTCCTAAACAGTATCTATGTAATTAAAAACTTGCAGTGTATTTTGTGATTATTATTGTGTAGTGTTATTTATTTATTATATCATTATCAATATAAATTAAGGAATCAAGGCATGATTAAAAAATATTAAAATGATGAACAATAAAACAACATCAGGCTATTTCATTGTGCTCAAGCATCTATATCCCTATAAGGGAGTGTGTCTCATTCACTAATAACTGTGTGCGTTCGCACATAAAATTGTTGATAAATTCAGAATATTCAAAATTAGGGAGTGCATGCTTGTCATTAGTAATTAGCATATAAGGGCTTTCCATGCAACCACACACTCCAAAAAAATATTTTTGCTGCTTGTTCAATTTACTTAATTTAAATGAACTAAAGCAACACAATTCTTGAACATTTTGTCACAACTTGATTTCATTTAGTTCTCTCAAGTTTATTTAATCCATTTGAGTTGGGACTACATGAACACGTTTTGTGGTTTTAGCATTGATGAAACTGGGATTTCCATTTTCCAGCATGCTTTGTATGGGACTTGATTTGGAGAGTAAATGTAAAAATGTGTTTTTATGCAAGATGAATATAAAGGGGATACTAAACTAGTGTTTAATTTTTATGTTGATATTTAGAAGAGTTTACGTCATGTTGAAGTTTTGCAGGTTACCATTATGGTAATGATGAGGACAAGTAGATGTCGCACATGAAATTGATTGGTTGCTTCGTTTTGCAAATGCTGTGCTAACCATAACATAGTTACTAAACTACACTCTGCAGTGCTTTCAACCAGCATGTATGTAGCATGCTAACATTCACTATCTCTTTCACTAGTTGGTACATAAAGAAATAAAACAGATTTTTTGAGTTTCATTGACACGTCTAATTTTGTTGGATTTACCCAATTCAACTAAGTTCTTTCAAACATGTGGAACCCCTGTCCACGGTTGAATCAATTTCAGCCAAAGAGCTATTCCTTTTACAGCCATTTGTCTCTCTCTGCAAACATGTGCAACAAGATCTTCGAGTTAGCCAAATGTGCCATTCTCAAAACCAGTTTAAACATAATAAATGGAGTTTTAAATTTTGGAAGGAGCTTTTTTGTTAATCTGAAATACTTGTAGGGTCACTTCAACCTGATCTCATGAAAATTCATACATAATTTACAAGTTGGCTATTTCGTATGGCTTTGCACTATGTTGTTCGCATAAATTCGTATGACCTCATCACGTGCATATTCCCAGATGTCTAATGCGGAAGTAAGCGTGAGTTCTGCACGAGAAACTTACCCAATCAGTAGAGTGTGTAAACATGATAGGAAGCTGTCGTGAGTGACAGAAGCAAGTCATTTCCACGTATTAGATGGAAACGATGTCCAGCGACGTCATTGGCTGTAGTGAAAGTCGTAGGAATTAAAACGAGTGCATTCGCAGCCAAATTTAGAAAAGTCGTACGAAACCTGGCGATTTCGCCATGAGAGTGTGTTGGTCACTTATTTATTCGGTTTCTGATAGTAATATATAGCCTACATGAAAACATTTAAGCTTAAACCCAATTGTGAATTGGATCTTATATCTAAAGTATTACATTTATTTAATGCAAACTTAAATGAAGATGTGATAACATTTGCTCAGATTTTATGGATATATACACATTATTAGTGAATGAGACCCAGTGCACTTTCTGAAAAACACTTGAAACACTAACATGGCCTCACAGCTAAAAATATTAAGAATTCATCAGATAGCATTATTGTCCCGTCATGCCTTGATACTCCTGTCATACACTCCTGGGACTTGAGCACATATACAACAGTCTGTGCCTTTGTGTGTGTTTGTGTGCACGTGCATATGTGTGTGTGTGTGTGTGTGTCTGTGTGTGCATATTTGGTATTTCATAGGTCTGAAGACCATTGTTGGCGCTTTGATCCAGTCGGTGAAGAAGCTGTCAGATGTGATGATCCTTACAGTGTTCTGCCTCAGTGTCTTTGCCCTCATTGGTCTGCAGCTCTTCATGGGAAATCTGCGACACAAGTGTGTCATCTGGCCCATCAACATTACAGAAATGTACCATGGCAATGGCAGCCATGCCTTCAGATGGGAGGAGTACATCATGAATGAGAGTGAGCTTCTATTTGGAATTTCAAGCAGTGCATTCACTCACATATATGCACTGTAAAAACGGTTTTCATATTTGTTTCCATACATGATTTTCTTCATCAGTAATTCAATTGAAAGTTGTCAAAAAAGTGTGAGTTGTAAGGTAACAATTGATTTTATCTCACTTTTTTATAAAGCAAACTATAATTACTAACCTAAAAGAAAATCTTTTGCATTTTTAGGAAAAAGAAATGCAGGCTACAGGAATGTTTTGTCAGATTTAACTAACATCTAGGTAGCAGTTTATCACCAAATAGTTAAGTAAACACTCAAATATTTTTATTATGTCATGCCTGCAGGCTTGAATTAGCATAATGTTTAAAAATCTGGGCTGGTAACCAATCCATGAACCATCCTGTACTCTTGACTGTATGTTTTCTTTACTGTTGTGTTGTCATTTTTAGAATGTTTGTTCGAAAGTCCAAATATAAACACTAGTACGAAATGGTTTAATGAAACTATCCCATTCCCACAGCCAATTTCTACTTCCTACCTGGTGCATTGGATGCTCTTTTATGTGGAAACAGCTCTGATTCAGGGTGAGTGTCTGGCTCTCTCCCTCAAAACATAGTTCCGAAAGCATATCAATGTCATCTAACATTTTAAAAATGTCAAACAAAAAACAAACTAGTCCCTTATTAAAAAGGTCATAACACACAGGAGCGGTTGTTGCAGACAGATGTCTATATATATAAATAACATCAAGCTTAGCAGAAGTAGTTCATTGGGATTCTTCTCTGACAAATGTTGTAGTTTAGATTTGTTCATCCATTCTGTAGACTAGTGCCAAAATTATTTTGTGCCATGTGCACTTTTCCCCTTTCAGTCGCTGTCCTGAAGGCTACACATGCATGAAGGCTGGTCGCAATCCAAACTATGACTACACCAGCTTTGACAGCTTTGGCTGGGCTTTCCTGGCTCTCTTCCGTTTAATGACACAGGACTATTGGGAGAACTTGTACCAGCTGGTAAGGGCGTGTCTTTTATTCTTTCATAATTTTTATCCCATTTAATTAGTTTTATTTCTCTGAAATCTTTTATTTTGCTACCAACTTCTTTGATATATTTATATCTAGATACATTTGAAAAAAGTGAAAATGTACAGTTTATACCTTAAGGAACTATTATTTGAATCAAAACTATGATTTGACCCTTAAAAATGTGTTTCATTGGTATAACCTAATCTCGTCAGGTTTATTTAGTCATATTAAATAATATTTTTGACTTGAATATAGCCATTTAATTTAGATGTTGCCACATAAGCACATTTTACTGTGTTGACAAATCTACACCCTCATGCCATCACAGATGAGTATCACTTTCTTTCTTAAGAACACAAACAAAGATTTTAAGAAGAATATCTCAGCTTTTGCAATTGAATGCACTTTAAAGCTCAAAAAGGAGATTACATCAGCATTAAAGTAATCCATACAATTGTCTTTTGAAGTAATCCAGTTGGTTTTGGGTGAGACCAGACCAAAATGTAACTCCTTTTTCACTGTACATCTTGCCATTGCGGTCTCTAGGCACAATCATGATTTCAAGTTCCATTACACTTTTTAGTGCTTGATGCATGTTCAGAGTGCTAGATGACAATATAGGAAGTGTAATCAAGCTTGAAATCACATGGAAACTGCTGTCAAGATGTACAGTGAAAAAGGAGTTACATTTTGGTCTGTTCTCACCCAAAACTAACTGAATTGCTTCTGAAGACATTGATTAAACCACCGGAGTCAAATGGATTACTTTTTTATTGCCTTATATGCTTTTTGTAGCTTCAAAGTTCTGACCACCATTCATTTGCATTGTATGGACCTACAGAGCTAAGATATATTTAAAAAAATCTTCATTTGTGTGCTGCCGAAGAAAGAAAGTCATACACATCTGGAATGGCTTGAGGGTGAGTAAATTATGAGAGAATTTTCATTTTGAGGTGAACTATCTCTTTAAAAAACAAACAAACAAAAATCATGTTGTATACTGGATGAAATTAAACCTTCTTTGAATGACACTGATTCTGATTTAATGCCCCTGAATTTAACAGCCTAAACCACTTGGAAATCTATAAAATGTCCTGCAAATGTCCTCCAGGAGCAAAGGGGAGGAAAATGTAAATATAAATGCCAGAATTAAAGCACTTGAAATCTGTGAGATGCCAGGGCTTTCTGCTAACACAGACTGATACCTATGCTAACACAGTTGCTAATCTATTTGAAGATTCTGTGTTGTTTTAATTTGTCTACTTCCTCAGTAAACAACTGGAGAGAAATTTAAATTGTGATAATCTGGGTCTCTCACAGAATTCCTTGAATTCTCAGATATTTGCAAATTTTCCATTTAAAATCTGTGCACACCCTTCATTTTAACCAAATCTTTAATGCATGGAGGAATGTATATCCACAACTTTTATGATACAGCAGACAGCCCTTCTTCTCCTGCAGGATGAGCACAAACATAGAGAACCCTCTGGAATCTGGAGAACTAATGGACAGCTAGAAGACCAAATAGTAGAAGACTAAATATAGCCTGTGCTCCAGATCATTCTGTACCTTTACATTTTAGGTACACATTTAGAAAGAATGGAAAAATCTCCTTTGGTTCAGTGCCAGTTCACAGCTCAAAGACAAACCTAAATATCACCTCGAAGGAGTTGCCAGTCAAACTAATTTTCAAGGGATATAAAGTAAAATGTAATATAATAAAGCAAAGCCGCAGGCCCATATTCATTACAACAGCATAGTTGCCTGTGTGATATAACTTTTATGTAACAATTCAATAAAAAATATCTTAATACAGAATTACTTACATTTTAGACTCATTATGTGCGGTTCTTTTGTCTATTTTTGCTCCGCTGCCAAAAATGGTTCCTAAGCCGAAGCAGGATCAATCGATGTATGTCTCTAAGCAATGCACAAACTAACAGCCTGCTAATGCTGTGTGATGCAAATAGCAAAGCATCCCAGTGCTGTTATACTAAATATGAGAACTGTTGGAACCCTGCTTGTGCAATGAGATTAGAAGACCAGAATTAACTGGTGTATAATTCTTAATGAATTATTATAAAATAACTATAGCAAATGTAATGGTTAGTAGTTTAATACTCACCATTCAATGAATTAACAAATTGTTACACCCTGTATCCAACAATAGTATGTGTTTTGATCCCAGAAGGCAGGTAATTGCAGTTCTTTAAAGTTGATAAGAGGAAATGTCACTCCTCATTGGTTTGTTTGAGTGTTTTCTCATTATTTTGTCTGGCTTACCAACTGTACTGTTATAAACCATGAAATTAGTACCTATCTTGCTGTTGCTTACATTTTAATTTCCTCACTCCAAACAATCTGTCACCTCAGGGTGCAAGTAACTGCCTTCAACCATTCTGATTAATAGAACACATGAATGCATTCTTTTCACAAGTAGGTCAAATAGAAGAAAGTGAGGCTTGGAATGATTAACTGACATTTGCATTTTTTAAGTGCTGGTGCATTAGAGAAAAGCCACGGTTTCCTTCCTACTACATTTGTATGGATGAAAGTATGTGGATGACATAAAAAAATGTGGGGACCAACCAAGGGAAAATATAATTGTATTTGAACAAAAACAATAGAATTTAAGTGTCAGTGGAAAGTACCCACCATGAAAGAAAAACAAAGATACGTGTCCGTATGCGTGTGTGTGTGTGTGCCTGTGAACTAAACTGATTTAACTAGTATTGTATGAATTTATTATAAGATGCTTGTGATCTGTCCCTTATCCTCAGACCCTACGAGCAGCAGGGAAGACCTACATGATTTTTTTTGTGCTGGTGATCTTTGTTGGCTCGTTCTACCTTGTGAATTTGATTCTGGCTGTGGTAGCCATGGCATATGAGGAGCAGAACCAGGCCACTATGGAAGAGGCAGAGCAAAAGGAGGCAGAGTTTAAAGCCATGCTGGAACAGCTGAAGAAACACCAGGAAGAGGTGCAGGTCAGCCGCTGTTTTAAGTCCAGTCCTCTTTTCCATATTTCTAATCGAAAAAAATTTGCATCAAATATAATTTGTTATACAGTTGCTCTCTTTTTTTCTATTTTGCATTTCGTTATCCAAAATATTTTGGTTGGAATTTTGTAATGATGATGGAATCAAAACCTCTGTATTTGCATTTTATGAAGGAAAAATCAGTGCTTGGTTAGACTTATATTAGGCTTTGTTTATATATATTAAATGCTGCATCAGATGTAAGAAAGAAGATCAATCTGAATTCAGTATTTTAATAATCCAATTGTTAAGTGATTCAAGCTGAATTAATTGCAGAAGTTTAATGCTAAGGGTTAGGGGTTTACATAAATATCAATACAGCTCTGCCTTGCATTAATACAATATGTAACGATGAATATATGACTGATTAATGATTTAACTTCTGTGTGATGGCAGGCTAATGCCATGGCGACATCGGCGGGTACAGTGTCTGAAGATGCGGTTGAGGATGATGGTGAAGAAGGAGGGAACTTCTCCTGCAGCTCATCTGAGATGTCTAAACTCAGTTCTAAGAGTGCCAAAGAGCGACGCAACCACAAGAAGAAATGGCGACAGAAAGAGCAGGACAAGGAGAAAGGGGACAGTGAGAAGTTTGTCAAATCTGAATCAGATGATGGAAGCAGAAGAAGCAGATTCCGCTTCCCTGACAACCGTTTAGGGCGTAAAGACTCTATAATGAACCAGGTGAAGAATGACATCTGAAGCTGTTTATCATTATATTCTGAATTTGTGATATTTGTAATCTTGGAAGAACTTTTTGCGTATGCCAGATCAGGGTTGGGAAAAATTGCAAATTTAAGAATTTACTTTGTGTTAATTCATGAGTTCGAATTTTGATTTGAATTGGAATGACAGGAAGAGGAATTTACAAAATTAAAAAATAAAGAAATGTAGACAGTCACACAGAAAATTTTACTAAGTCACAAAATGTTGTGACAATGCATAAATATTAGTCAAAGTATAATTGTACTATTTTGAAATAATGTTGCTTAAATACATTTAAGAAAACTTCATAAATCAAAAAAATTTGAATTTAAATGATTTTGTGTTTAACTCGTTTTTTTATGGCCAAGATGGCAGATGATTATTTTATTTATGTATTTTGTCCAAACTTTCAGAATCATTAATTAGAGAAGGTCACTGGATATGATGTAGACATAGTATTTAACAGCTATTCTGTACATCAGCAGGGTTTCTGATCTAGCAGAATTTTTGTCATGAGAAGGCATGGTCTAACGTATATCAAGTATATGCTGATTAAGAATACAAATTTAAAAGATTTAAAAAAAGAAGAATTTGGAGATCAATTAATTTAGAACATTTTACTGCTGTTGCCTGATTAATATGTAATCAGTAACTTGATTATTGTAATAAATTTAAAAGGCATTCTGAGCTAAGTTACGAATGGCGCACAACCCTTTGTGGTATATGCAACATTCAACATTCAAATACAAGTGGGTTCAACCAAACATGTCTCATCCTTCTCTGTCTGTCTCTTTTCTGGCTCCAGTCTCTGCTTAGCATCCCTGGCTCACCGTTTCCTTCGCGGCGTAACAGCAAGAGCAGCATCTTCAGCCGCTGTAAGGACGGAGGCTCAGAGAATGAGTTTGCGGATGATGAACACAGCACGGTAGAAGAGTTTGATGAGCGGCGCAATTCGTTCTTAAGCCTGCAGCGTCGTGGTAGCTACACGGGTTATTACGGCAAGCGCAACAGCACTGTTGATTGCAATGGAGTGGTTTCTCTCATCGGTCCGGGGCCTGGTGGACGCCTACTGCCTGAGGTGATAATAGATAAGGCAGCTACTGATGAAAGCGTAAGGAAGTCTATGAGTAGATCAGTCTAGGCATGGGCATTACCTATCTATCTTTGAATCTTGGCTCTTTCTCTCTGTGTGGCTCTTTCTCTTTCTGATGCATACGTGAAATGGTTATTTTGACTTTGCTCTTAAATTTACTGTCTTTCCATTTTTAAGGATTACTCTCAAAGCCTGTGTGATTTGCTTCCCTCCCATGCCAACTTAAAATTAGAGAACCTTTCTTATCCTGATAGAACTGACTATAGATAGAACTAAAAAGGCAAAAACAAATTTTTAATATATCTCTGTAGTTATTTTGCTGGATTTCTGTAGTTATTTCTATATATTATAGTAAAAAATCTAAAGAACGAATTTCATTACACCTTCCTGCTGAAAAGACAATCTTATATAAGTATGACCATGGTCTTGCTGGTTAAATTAGTTAAAAAAACTTGGTGGAGACCCCAGCACACTAGCTGGATGCTGGTATCCTATGCTGGACCCCACCAGCAAAATTATCTTTGCTTTAATTTTCATCTCTGTTTTCTTTCTTTATTTTTTATTTGCCAACTGTGTCTTTCTTCTTAAAGGGGTAGTTCACCCAAAAATGTAAATGATGTCATAATTTACTCACTCTGATGCTGTTCCAAACATATATGACTTTCTCTGTTCCATGGGACACAAAATGAAGTCATTAGGCAATATGTTATTCAACATTCACTTTCAATTAATTTTTTTTCCATACAATGAATGGTCTCCTATTGTGTTCCATAGAAGAAAGAAATTATGTTTCTTTCTCAACTGAAAGTGAGTTAAAAACGACACAATTTTTAATTTAAGTGAACTATGGATATATTTGAATTAGTTTTAATTTGTTTCTAGTTGGATTAATCTTTAAATGGTTCCATCAATTTCACCCTCCAGCAATGATTTCTGTTCTTATATTTTCTTTTTATTTGCAATTCAGTTTTTTTGTCCTTATTTTGCATTTTACTTTTATATTTTATATCCTTTGTTTACTCAAATGCTTCAGTATGGTTTCTAAAAACATTTTGAATGACCAACTTTCTTGCATCAGAGTTATCATGGTAGCGCTGTAGTTAGCATGGACATCTACAAGCTCTAGCTTTACAAATCTTTTAGAGGTCTAGTATAGCTATCTTCAGGATGAGGTTTAATTTATTATGGAATTTATTATTTTTCTCTCTTGAATTCTTTGACTGAATGCATGGTGATGCATGCTGGCTGGATCTCCTAAAAGCTGGAGATGCAGGGGCTTCAGATGAGAAGAGAGAAGGAAGGGAGTGGAGGACAATTGCTGATTTGTAATATGATCAACGAACCATCCATTTTGTAACATGTAGCAAATTAAATTTCAGAGTCTTCGTAGGCTATTCATGTTTATCACATGAACAGTATCTATCTCTGCCCTACCTTCTCTCTTATGAGAGCTCAGCATGTTTCTGCCTTAATGCATTCAACTGAAAATGGTTCCTTTGAATCAAATGTGTTGTGACAAAAATTTGACTTTTCTCTTTACCAGCCCTCCTCTAGCTAGCTCTGTGATGCAGATTTTTCCCCCAGCCACTTTTAGCACTCTGTAATGTTATATTATCTTTTTAACCTCATTATTTTTCTATTGACAGCCAACCACTGATATTGAGATTAAAAAGAAACTCTCAGGATCTCTAATGGTTTCTGTGGAGCAGCTAAACACATCATTTGGGCGCAAGGAGCGAGCCAACAGTGTCATGAGTGCTTTAACCAACACATTAGTTGAAGGTATGTTGGCGTCTTCTATCCTATAGAAGAGTGGAATTTTTTAGATGTTTAAATGCTTAAAAACTCCTATCCCAGATTTATATTCAGAGACAACTATAAGAAAGCCATTTGTAGATTAATTTTCCTGTAAACATTGTTGCTCTGGGGTACTTTCAAACATTGCTCTGTTTGTTTGAGCATCCTGACCAGCCCTACATAGCAACATGGCTCAACCAATGCTGTGAGTTTGGGGCGGGAGTATCTTTATGTCCAACCAATAGGGGGAGTGCTTTGTAATCCTGTTTAAAAACAATCAAATTTGCTGTTTGTTGATGCTAGTGGCTCAGATATTACACACTTTAGCTTTAAAGAAGGAAATTAGTTGTTACCATGGTTACCACAATTTTATCCTTTACTGTATGTCTGTATGTTTATCTGTAGAACTGGAAGAGTCTCAGAGGAATTGTCCACCATGTTGGTACAAGTTTGCCAACACCTATCTTATCTGGGAGTGTGGCCCTGTTTGGATGAGGATTAAGGAGATTGTGAACCTGATTGTGATGGACCCTTTTGTGGACTTGGCTATCACCATTTGTATTGTGCTCAATACCCTCTTCATGGCTATGGAGCATTACCCTATGACTGAACAATTTGAACATGTCCTGAGTGTCGGAAACCTGGTGAGGATTCTACATAGAGCTCCAAACAAACCTTGTAGAGTTTTTCCCTCTGTTTAAAGAATCTTTTAAAGACCCTGTGACATAAATTTGGCTTTTAGTCCCAGAGTGTTAGCTTTGAGGCCATTTATATGCTTGTGTACAAAACAACATTTTAGCTGTTAAACACATTTAAAATGTAATGTCTTTCTCTTCTGGGAAAATGTACCAAAAATATTGATCACTCATCATGCACTACATATTTTTTTGTTTATCCTGATGCTCTCTAAAATGTCCCACCCCCTAATACCACATGTAACTGACTAGAAAGTAGCAGATCATGTTTCATGGCTGGGTTGTAACTAAAGTTTTTTAAACCTTTAATATCCCCCCCAAACTTCATGTTTCAGTAGAAATACCTCAACACAGAAAAGAAAACTGCACTTGTCTATCAAATTCAACGGTTCTTTAATTAAAATATGAAGAATTCTTCTGTTGCTTGATGAAAGAGTTCCCCTCCCCCATGGCTCATTTGCTTGTAGTCTCTGCTGGGACATTGTTGGAATGCTCTAAGGAGCCATATTTATGCCTGGTTTAGAGACCGTGCTAAGCTACCAGCTGAGGCAGTATAAGAGTGGCAGTGCAGAACCAGCATAAATATTTAATGTAGCCTAATCAATGAGCAGCTCTAAAATGGTGGCAGTTCCACAGTTCTAGAGCTTGAACCTGTGCAATTAAGTAAAGCTGTTCTGCATCTTGATTCAATTTGGTTCCAATTGTATTTGGCAGAGAACAGCAAATTATATTTGTCTCTCTGAGGATCATGTATTGAAACAAATGGTTTTTCATACCACAATGCCTTGTGATGCCGAGATCATAATCAATCCATGCTGTCTGTGTGTTGCTGTATACTGGCCACAAATCATGTTATTACAAGTCACGTGACTTCCCTCATGGAGTGAATCATATGTGTGCAATTGTGAGGCACACCAATGACCCCTCTCAGTGAAAGTTCAGTTGTGCTGATGTGGTGTAATAATGCAAGTATTTAAACTGCTTCAGTACACCTGAGAACACTCTGTTGTCAAAGTAGCAGAGGGCGTACGGAGTAATGAGATGGAGCTGGCTGTGTTTGTGCAGGCGTCAGCATGAGTCATGTTCACTGGCTGCGCAGACATGTGGCAGGTCTTCTTGAGTCAAGGCCACGTTGTACCCTTCTCCATTCAACTGCCTACAGGATGATTAAATGCTCCCTTTGTCTCTGACATATCAGGATGATCACTTTGAACATCACAGAGTCTTGTGATGATTTGTCAAGCATTTATTGTGTATTACTGTAGTCCAGGATTGGACACTGATTCAGGCATCATGCAATATCAATACTTTATTAAGGAAAAAGCTGGCATGGATTAGATAACATGCAGACCACAATTGATGGCTTTGAGTAAGCCTTACAATGTTTCTAGTTTATTTGCCCTTTATCAGCTGGTTAATATCTGATTGCTTTTGCACATTAGTCTGGCACATGTAATTAAAGGTAAATTTTTTCTATGTTAAAATGTATACTCCTATTCTAGCTTAATATGCACAGACAACTATAAGGAAACCATTCGTAGGTTGATTTACCAGAAAACACTGTGGTGCTATTACAAAAACATTGCTCTGTTTGTTGGAGGATCCAGATCAGCCCACACATAGGCCCCATTTATACCTTGCATTAACATGCATTTCATATCCGGATAGTATCTGGACATTCGTTAACCGAATTGCATTTACACCTTGCAGTCAAATGTATCTCCACTGTGATCGGCTAAAGATCCGATCAAAATTACCCCATGCAAAATGAAAAACGCTACTTACATATTACATTAGAGCCTGTGGTAACTGAAAATTCTTAGTCTTATAGTGAATTTAAAAAACATTGATGGATATTTCGGTTACACTTTATTTTACAGTGTCCTCGTTACAGTGTAATTACACAAGTAATTACTGATTATTACTAAGTAACAATATGTACTTACTGTAGGTTTAGGGATAGGGTAAGGGTTTGGTTTAGGGTTAGTTGCTTGTAATTATGCACAATTGACTGTTATTACTATAGTCAATACATGTAATATGTGTAACAAGGTAACTGTAAAATGAAGTGTCACGATATTTCAATTGCTTTTTATCACTTTAACAGTCAGGCTTTTTCAATCATTGACATATTTTTGGTGGCCGACAAAGTTCAATTTCGGGTCGCTGCAGCAAATGTAATTATATTTGTCTCAAGTTCGGCACTTGACTAAATATGCTTAATCTGAAACGCGCAAGTAAAGCCTGGTTTCATGTGTGACGTGCATGATTAGAAAACAGGATAAAGATGCAAGCGTGTGGGGATTTGAGGAGATATGTGAGATTTTTTCACATTGCGATGGTGGAATAATCAAAAAAGTGCAAAAACAAACAACACAGCACTTTAACAACGGATGACTGTTGTGTAACCTCATCACATAATGAATTACTTACATAGTTGTATCCGGATAACAGAGACGCTTTTGCATTTACACCTGCTTTGAATGTGGTCAGAATGCATTCTTGACCACATCCGAATGTGGTTTCAGTGATCTGATCCCAGTCCAATCACGATATGTCTTGGGTGCATTTACACATGTCATTTAATGTGGTCAATTGCTATTTGATAGTGATCCGATTACTGAAAACATATGTTAATATAAGGTGTAAATGACTTTGGTAGCTAGGCTTTGTCCAGCGTGTATAGATGTTAATCATACCACAAATGGTATCTGTGTTGTCTGCATGATCCAAAAGACAGAGGTGACACGCAACCTGTATTTAACATTCCCTCAGCTGACGTCCTTCCCTCAAATATTTGAATATGCATTTTGTCATATAAACTTGGTCAGAGAGATGAAGACTGTAGCTTGACTACACAAAAACCCACTGTAGCTCAATTATAACCGCACATGCAAACGTACTGATTGACTCAACCAGTTGTTAGTTTGGGGTGGGACTTTTTTTCGACCAATTGAAAATGAAAGTCATTATTATTTATGCAAATCTGTTTGGTGATGTTGGATGCCTAGAAATTTGACACATCACCATTAAAGTGAATAGATAAAATTTTACTGTTTGTGTTGAAGTTATCTTATTTTTCAGTGATGTGTCTACCTTATCAATCTTTTACCAGGTGTTTACTGGTATCTTCACTGCTGAAATGTTTGCCAAACTGGTTGCCATGGACCCTTACTACTACTTTCAGGAGGGCTGGAACATCTTTGATGGCTTTATTGTGAGCTTGAGTTTGATGGAGTTGGGCTTGGCTGATGTGGAAGGTCTCTCTGTGCTGAGATCATTCAGATTGGTAAACATTTTCACTGCTTCAGAATATAAAAATACATTTTGATCATTTTTATATCTTTGTTTTTAATGGCAAACGTTCAATGAAAAATGTTTGTATGATCACTGTTCTTAAAATTCTCCTTTTTATTTCTCTTTGCATTAAACAGCTAAGAGTGTTTAAGCTGGCTAAGTCATGGCCCACCCTCAACATGCTGATAAAGATCATTGGTAATTCAGTAGGAGCTTTGGGAAATCTGACCCTGGTGTTGGCCATCATCGTCTTTATCTTTGCCGTGGTGGGTATGCAACTGTTTGGGAAGAGCTACAAGGACTGTGTGTGTAAGATCTCTAAGGATTGCGTGCTGCCCCGTTGGCACATGAACGACTTCTTTCACTCTTTCCTAATTGTTTTTCGGGTGCTATGTGGAGAATGGATTGAGACCATGTGGGACTGTATGGAGGTGGCTGGACAAACCATGTGTCTCATTGTCTTCATGATGGTGATGGTCATTGGGAACTTGGTGGTAAGTGTGTTTAGATACAGAAAATTGTTTTGTATGTTTGTGTGTGTGGTTAGAGTTTTTCATGAAATCTATGGCTAGAAACATACTTTATGCAAGTCCACGAACACATAGGTGAAACAAACCTCAAACTCCAGGTGGCAATAGAGTTGCCTTCAAAGGTTGGTGCCATAAAACAGATGTGTTATTATTTAAGTATGATGCTATAAATATATTGATTTTAAATTACTTGCTCAGGAATTTTCTCTTCAAACGGGTTCTCCGCCATTACAGTTGTTAACATGAAAGCGAAAACTCACCGTAAAGCAGGCAGTTCACACTAATGTGTCAACACTGAGAATGCAATGCAAACTTGAGAAAACAAGGCGAGAACCGGCTTGACGATATAAATAATATTTTAATTAACAACTTAAACAAAAGACAAACACACACATATGACGGACATGTCCGTAAACGATCTCTCTCTCCCGCACGATCCTCTGCAGTCGACCTTTATCCCTCTCGAAGGCTTGATTAGCCTAATACGGGACCGGTTGTGTGTAGGATCACGACCCGGCCCCGCCATCCGCCCTGCCACACAGTCTGACATGTTTCGGAACACAACATACAAAAATTGAACATCCAAAGTAGTAATGCTGCTGAGATGTACTGAGAACAGCTAAATTGGCAATAGATGCATTTACACATAGACTTTGTTCACACTGCACATATATTTGATTTGTGCCAAAAACAGAATTTTGCTGAACAAAGCCATTGCTGAACTGTGTCATTTGGAAGATTGACTTATATTCCTTTTCACACTCACCGATCAGGTCTTGAATCTGTTCCTTGCCTTGCTACTGAGCTCGTTCAGCGCAGACAACCTGGCAGCTTCTGATGACGATGGTGAGATGAACAACCTACAGATCGCAGTGATCCGCATTAAGAAGGGAATTGCATGGGGGAAGGTCAAATTTCGAGAAGTGATAAACACCATCCTCAGGAAGCAGGTCACAGACGAGGCCAAGCCGTTAGATGACATGTACGACCGTAAGCTAAACTGCATTGCTAATCACACGAGTGTAGACATTAGCCGTGATCTGGACTATCAGAAAAATGGCAATGGAACCACCAGCGGCATCGGCAGTAGCGTGGGCAAGTACATGATTGACGATGACCACATGTCCTTCATACACAACCCCAACCTGACTGTATGTGTGCCCATTGCCGTGGGCGAGTCGGACTTTGAGAATCTCAACACAGAAGATTTCAGCAGCGAGTCTGAGGCAGAAGGAAGTAAAGAAGTGAGTATGCAAAAGAGCTGAAGTTGTGATATTGGGTGGCAAGCATCAATATAGGGGAAGGGTTTGACCTAGTTCCTACTGACTGAAATGTAATGTCCTGTGTTATTGATTTGGCCTCAGCAGTAAATGTTCAGAGTTGCTAAAAAAGTTATTTGCTATTTTTTGTTTAACCACATTGATATATATGCAGAAATGTCTGGGATATTGAAATTGTTCAAATGTATGTAGGCCATTTAAAACACATGAATACAAAAAATCTAAATTGCAGTGTTGTGTCTTTTAGTCTACGAGCTTTGAAATGATCTATATGCTAGTGGACTCCTAAAGGTAGATAAAATTAACTTTTAGCAGATATTAAAAAATGAAATTAAAACATAATCTCTTCTGGGAAAAATAAACAAAAATATGTAACTTGCTGATTTTTGTCCAATCAAATACTTTCTAGAATGAAAATGTCCCTCCCCCTAATACAACCTGCAACCAACTAACAAGTAGCAAATTATTGTTTATGGCTGTAATAAAGTCAGTTTTTTTTTTTAAACTTTCTCTCCTTGATTAGTGTGATGACATCAGCTCATCAGAAGGCAGCACCATAGATATTAAACCAGAGGTAGAGGAAGCAGTGGTTGTGGAGGCAGTAGAAGAATATGTTGATCCAGAAGCTTGCTGGACTGAAGGTAAGTTCTGTTTTTTCTTTTTTATTATTTATACAGGAATTGTACAGGTTTGTGTGAATAAGTATTACTTGCACCACTTTGCAGGTTGTATTGCCCGCTACAAGTTTTGTGATGTGCCCATCACGGAGGGTTGGGGAAAGAATTGGTGGTTCCTCCGGAAGACCTGCTATCTGATTGTGGAGCACAACTGGTTTGAAACCCTCATCATCTTTATGATCCTCCTCAGTAGTGGAGCATTGGTGAGAACATGTGCACACACACAAATACACGCACATTCTAAACGAGGACCTACAGGAGATTTGTATTGTTTTTGTATAAATCTAATTATAAATACTGTACCCTACATTTTAGCATTTTTAAAAAACATCTTGGTTACTAACGCAACCTCCGTTCCCTGATGGAGGGAACGAGACGTTGGGTTGATGAAGTGACACTAGGGGTCACTCTTGGAAGTGCCTTTCATCTCTGATCTTTTGAGAAAAGAGTAGTTGGGGCGCATGTGGAGCACCTACCTCAGTACAGGGCCTAGTTGACGCACGTACTGTGCTGGCGGTGAGCTTCTCTGAAGACTCACCAGCCACTGGGCTAAGGAGGAAGAAAGCACAGGGTTCACACATTTTTGCGAACACGACTGGGAAAGGAGCACACGTCTTCACCTCAAGAGAGGGGAAAGGGGCTATGCGCAAGTGGTACACCCAGCCTGCTGTCTTGAACTTACCTGTTTGTGTCACCTGATAACACACAGGATGAAACTGGCTCAACCCTGATTTTGTAAAACCTCACAAAGGTGTTAGGTGTTGCCTAGCCTGCTGCTCTACAGATGTCTGCTAAAGAGGAGCCATTGGTCAAAGCCCAAGAGGCCGCTACGCCCTTGGTAGAATGGGCACGCACCCCAGCAGGGGGTGGCACGGGCTGGGCGTGATATGCCATAGCGATGACCCCGGATCAATGGCAAAAGCCTCCGCAGGGCAAGTAATACCGGCAGCAACTCAAAGCAGTTGAAGTGCCAATGCAGGTGCGGGCCAGTTCATGGACCAGCAGCTGCATGCCCGTTGCATGCGGCGCCCCAGCCGCGCTTGGAGGTGTCCGTCGAAACCACGACATGCCTGGAGACCTGGCCTAGGGGAACTCCTGACCGCAGGAACGCTAGGTCGGATCAAGGTCTGAAAGGACAGTAACAGGTCAGCGTGACGAGCATGCAGTATGTGCCGTGGCGCCATACCCATCTCGTGACACGGACCACCTTTCTTGCTAGACCTCTGCTGAGGATGCAGTATGCCCCAGGAGCCTCTGAAAAGATTTTAGTGGGACCGATGTGTTTTGCCTGAACGTATACAGGCAATTTAGCACCAACTGGTTGCGCTCGTTCCTGAGGCGCGCCTTCATGGAGACTTCTAACTCTATCCCGAGAAAAGAGATGCTCAGAACCGGGAAGAGGTTGCTCTTTTCCCAGATGACCCAAAGCCCTAAACGGCTGAGGTGCGTGAGCACCAGGTCACTGTGTGCACACAGCAATTCTCGAGAGCGTGCTATAATGACGAGGCAGAGCCTGAGGTGCCACTTGTGGCTGTGCTGACTCCAGGGACATCCATGCACTTAACTGGCTCCTTGTGACCCCTCCTGGAACAGCCTAGGACGGGAAAGGAAGATTCTCGTCCTCGTACCCTGTGGAGGCAACTACATCGGGATGGATTTGTGCCACAGCTGGGCATGCGGGGGTAGTGGGACCTGCCAAAAAGAAAAGCTGCCTGGCGGTCGTGAAAACGATGGTGTAGTGAAGTGTAGGGCCCAGAAAGTGTGGAAACCACTCTTTTCTTGATAACATTTACATTTACATTTATGCATTTGGCAGACGCTTTTATCCAAAGCGACTTACAGTGCAATTATTACAGGGACAGTCCCCCCGGAACAACCTGGAGTTAAGTGCCTTGCTCAAGGGCACAATGGTGGTGGGCGTGGGGTTCGAACCTGCAACCTTCTGATTAACAGCCCTGTGCTTTAGCCACTACACCACCACCACTCCGTATAAGGTGATAAGGTGGGTACCGCAGCCCATCGAGCATGCGGCGATTCCGAAATAAAAGGGAAATAAAGATTCTCCACTAGGGGAAGGAGTGGTCTCCTTGGCAGCTCCTGAAGTGCAGCTACCGAACTTCCTGGGCTGCCCATTTCAGGGGTGCTTTGAAGCCTTCCACGGGTTCTTGGCGGCCAACCATGAGATGGGTGGCATCTGCTTCCTGCGGTAGGCTCCACGCCAGGGATCTAGAGCTGCGCCGTGACAGGATGTGTTAGATAAACTCCATCTGCTTTGTCACCATCGAAAACTGCCGGGCATAGTCTCTGACGGTGTCACCGAACATGCCAAACTGGGAGATGGGGGTGTCAAGGAAACAACTCTTTTCAGCCACTGTCGACCTGACCAAGTTGAGCCAAAGGTGGCATTCCTGGACCACCAAGGTGGACATCGCCTGCCCGAAAGACCGAGTCGTGACCTTCATCACCCGGAGGGCGAGATTGGTCACCGAGCGCAGCTCCTACATCAATCCCGGGTCAGGACTACCCTCGTGCAGCTTTTAAGTGCCTTGGTCTGTTGCACCAGCAGGAGTGCCATGGCATGCAGGGCAGAGGTGACATGTCCAGCAGCACCATAGGCCTTAGCCGCCAGTGACGACGTAAGCCTACAGGCCCTGGACGGGAGTCTCGGACGGTTCTGCCAGGTGGCGGCGCTCTGCAGGCAGAACTGCACCGTGACCACCTGATCCACCTGAGGAATCACCGCATACCCCCTTGCTGCCCCACCGTCGATGGTAGTGAGAGCGGAGGTGCCCACCACGCCTCATGCACCTCCGGGAAGAAAGGAACAGGGGCAGAGGGAGGCCTTGAGCGGAGAACCCAACTGCTCATAAGAGCGAGAGATGAAAATGGCTTGTCAGAGTAGTTTGAGCTCAGTGAAATACAACCGGTTGGCTCCGAAGAAGAAATCTGAATGAGTGGCTGCATTTTCCCTCTTTATACCCGTGTGTCTGGGGGAGTGGCATGCAAAATCGCCCAATTTTCAATGGCCTTTTCTCAAAAGATCAGAGATGAATGGTGCTCCCAAGAGCTACCTCTAGTGTCACTTCATCGACACAACATTGAGTGAGTGACAGAAGGGGAACATTATTTAATTTATTCATGAATCGTTTAGGAAAAATAGGTAGATTTTTTTGGAAGGCTGAAACATTATTTCTGAATGTTGAAGCACCATTATAATTAAAGGGCTAGTTCACCCAAAAATTTAAATTCTCTGAAGATGTGTATGACTTTCTGTCTTGTGCAGAATATAGACAAAGATTTTTAGAAGAATGTCTCAGCTCTGTAGGTCCATACAATGCTCGTGGTGGCCAGAACTTTGAAGCTCCAAAAAGCAGATAAAGTCAGCATAAAACTAATCCACATGTTAATCCACATCCTTAATCAATGTTTTCTTAAGCGATCCAGTTGGTTTTGGATGAGAACAGACCAGAGTGTAATCTCAGAACAACTTCAGAAAACATTGATTAAATTACTGGAGTCATATTTATTACATTTATGCAACCATTATGTGCTTTTTGGAGCTACAAAGATTTGGACCCCATTCAATTGTATTGACCTACTGAAATAGAAACTGAGCTGAAATATTCTTCTAAAAATATTTATGTTCTGCAGTAGAAAAAAGTCTTAGATGGCATGAGGGTGAGTAAATTATCAGATAATTTTCATTTTTGGGTGAACTAGCCATTTAAATTACAATATACATGTCACACGTACTGTATGTTCCAGACCCAATAAAGTTCATTTGTGTGTTATCATTGACTGTTGTATGTAACTGTTATATTTGTCTGCAAAATTACTCAAAATGCCCATGCCTTATTTCCATTAAACACAGAAACCATCCATTCTGTTTTAATTCTGGATTCTGTCTTGGTACAAAGTTGCATTAATGTCCAGGTGAGGCAAATATTATGTGAAGGTACAGTTCAAACAGGCACTGTAGCATGTCCTGAAGCCAGAGCTGCACTGCTAGGTGATGTGATTAATGGACTGTACCATTCATCATTAAATTGGGGATCTATTTCTGGTGCTGGGAATGTTCCCCTCTTTGGCACTGCTAATGTTGCCAAAAAAAAAAGGAATGTTATAGAATCACTTGCTTGCCTTATGCAATTGCTTTTTGAAAGCTGATTCTACTTTGTGTTTTAATTGAGTTATTGCACAAAGAAGTAGCCTCTGCTCAGCTGCTTTTCTGTCCAGCATGTCTTTCTTCCTATTTATTTATTAAGAATCAGTTATAGAATATTGTTGTGCATAAATACACGTTTTTAACCTGAAATATTATATTTGATTATCTGCTTTGAAATACTTATCAAAGGAAAAGCATATCTTATAACCACCCTTTTTCATAGAAATTAGTTAGACTTAGACTTTCAAATTAAATGAAATGCATTAAGAAATACTTCTTATTGACAGCAGCACTGAAAGTACCGGCAGTGTTAATTCATCCATATGCTGTCTGCTGCAGGCCTTTGAGGATGTGTACATTGAACAGAGGAAGACTATCCGTGTCATCCTGGAGTATGCTGACACGGTGTTCACCTACATCTTCATATTGGAGATGTTGTTAAAGTGGGTGGCCTATGGTTTTGTCAAGTACTTTACCAATGCTTGGTGCTGGCTGGACTTCTTCATTGTTGACGTAAGTCTACTTCTTCAATCATTCTGTGTTTATTGTCAGTTTAATAATGCCCTACACATATATGTCTTGTTGATAGGGTCCATTCTGTCAAAAGCTAAATCTGGCCAGTTGATACTGATTGCAACTACTCTTTGCCTCTTACATACATATTGCCTTAACTAGGCATAATGCACTTTTTTTCTATGTCAAAATGCTGCACTAAATAACACAATCATAGCCAAACAGAACATATTTCATGTTTGGTTACAGCTATGTGGAGCCAGATTTTGCACCAATGAGATTTGGGGCGGAGGCCGAACAGCACAACGTAACATAAATAGAAACCAAGTTATCATGGCTGGTTTGGACAAAAATCATTCTACCACAGAGAATGATCGTGAATAGACTTTGTGCCTCTATGTGATGGGAACTCCAGGTGTAGCTCGTTCATTGACCACCGAGAACAAGCTGAGACATAGAAAGAGTGAATTGAAGTAATAGTGTGCTGTTACATAGGCTGTCCTGAAGGCTAGAGTTAACTACTTTAATTTGATGAGTGAAATCAAGAGTGGGGTGATGTCAGCCATCTGTAGCTAATTGAAAACCAGATGCACTGCTGTGTTCTGGATCATCTGCAGTGACTTAATCGTGCAAGCTGGATGTCTGGCCAACAGAGCGTTACAGTAGTCCAGTCTAGAGGTGACCAGAGCGTGTAAACTTTGAGTAGAAATTAAGGATTAAAGACTCAGATTCGTATTGACACTGATATGGTTGTTGTATCTGTCAATTAATTTGCAAATTGACTGTAAAATAGTTTTTAAGACTAAATGTACAGCCTGATTCAAGCATATCAGCACAGGAAAGCAGTAGAATTTTCCTAGACTATGAGCTTTATTTTAACTGATAAATGAACTCTGTGGCATTTCAGACAACAAAGACAACATTAACTTTGCAATTATAGACTTGACAATACTGTTTTCCATTCACAATGAGGCAAGTTTAAGAGATGGCTTAAAAAGAGCTGGGAAGCAGCACATTTTCTTTGAGCTGTCAGTTTAAAAGGAAAATGGCGAAGCAGAATAGAAGAGAAGACAAAAATCTGCTCATCGTCAAGCTTCCATGCAGATGAACAGAATAAGTATTATGTGATATTCAAGGCCAAACACAGGATGGTTTCCTTTTATCACAAGATGTGAATGTGTTGGGCAGAAGAGAAGAGTCTTTTATAATATCATCTTTTATATGAAGAGTAATGTTGTGTTGTTGTATGCAATGGTGAAAAACACTGTGCTCACCTTGAATATAACTGCTTATGTAATATATTAGTTGTGTGAAAATCGTGTTATTTCTTAAGTTTACATAATCTCTATGATCTTTCACCCATGCATAGCCATGCAAAAATTATATGTTTGTGACCCTGAGATGCTTGAATATCCACATTAAAGAATGATATTCTGGCAATAAAATTAAACAGTATTGTGCTTTGAGCTCTGTCACATGACAAATAATTGAACTTTTGTGCCATCTCACTTTTGTATGCAAAAAATAGTTATTTTGTACAGAAGTCTATCCTATATGGCATAATTGATGGAATGGAAATGACTAGCCAGAATCAGTCTATCAAAAACAAGGATTATTGATATGATATTCAAGCACTCCTTACTCCTAAATGAACCTTGTTTCTAATACTTCTACATATTTGTATGACATCCTATGTTGTGTTAACTATAAGATAGTTGTACTCACTGATTGGTTTCATTTTCTGCGCTTGGTGTGGAGACTCACCAGGTCACATAACCCCTAAATTTATATCACCAGAGAATATATTCTGTATAACAAATCACTGATGCTATTGTAGATTAAATTATGAATCTACTGTTCTTAAGTATTTGATCAATATAAATGAATAGCTAAAATGCTCACACTTGGACTCCAAACTATGGGCTTCAGAGGATCATCATGTGAATGTGCTTCTCTCATGATATGTGGAGGACATGTTACATTGCAGTGATCATGTCAAGAAGCAAATTGTTCTGTGTGTGTTCTGACCTTGTTCCTGAACTAACCACCTTTTAGCAGAACTCGTACCCCCAATCCCATCTTGTTTAATGAGCTGCCCAGTCTTGAGATTTGAAGTACTTTCACCTTATATGGGGGTCCTTAACGTGTGGTCACCAATACCAACAATGTTTATCAGTCTGCGATTTGTCCTTAAGCTTAAGTTTATACTAGAATTCTTGTAGTTGGCACTATAAAAGGGTGATTCTTCAATTGGTAGATTTTTTTTCTTATGTTCCCTAGGATGGTTTTAAAGAAAAAAATGCTTGAACAATCATTAGTTTTAAAGAACAGATTACAATAGTTTCTAACGTCACCTCTATACTGTAAATACTGGTATACACTGTTCAAATCAAGGAAATTAAACTTTACGCTTTTTTTAACTAAGAACATAAAACAAAATTTCATTTATTTGATAATGTAAAAACGTTTAGCACATCTCTGTCAGGGCAGCAGAATGACAGTTTCAACATCAATTAATTTGAAGATTTTACATGATCGTCATCAAATGCCATTGTGCCTACCAAACCAGTTAGTATTTAAACATGTTGATTTAGAAAACATTTTCTTATTAGTATTTTTACTCCTATTTTTAATACCAAAATTCACTTTAACCTCCTGAGACACGAACGTGTAGCACCTAATTAATATGCAAAAAAAAAAAAAAAAAAAATTCACCAAGTTGTTTTCCATAAAATGTATGTCAACATATGTGGACAGCAGGACTAAATTGTGAAATTTAAAATAATATCAAGCTATAAAAAAAAAATCATCTTTTTTGTTTTCTTAAATTGTTTATAATGTTTACAGGAGTGTTGGCTATTCATGTTTTTGAGATGTTACAGACATATTATCAGAAATTAGCATAATTAACTCTGATTCAAAGTAATGGCCAGCATCATCCAATCACTGCCAAACATGTTAAAACAATGATACATTATAAATTCTGAATCTATGTACTGATTACCATTTTCCCATGTCTGTCAAACATGTTGAGTGGACCAAACATCATCTGCAGCTGAAATTGATCTATAGATCACATTTTATGAATGAATGCACTTAGCTGTGTTGGAAACTATAGGACACTCCCTTGGTCCCTATTTAGTGAATGACTTATCCTCCAGTGTGCTGTCTGTCTGCATTGTCTCAGAACAGTTCGAAATGCACCTTATTTTTATCCTAACTCCTTATAAAGCCTCTAAAAGCAAAAATGTTCAGCTTTTGGATGAACCCATTCTCAATGTGATAATGACCAGTGAATATATGTAAGATTTCTATGAAAACATTTGCATAAGTACACATTAGTGTACATTGTGTTTAGCAGTGTGGCGTTTAGCGATAAATCGCAGTTTGTTTTTAAATGGCATATTGGACGAAACTAGAGACATTTGACTCAAACAGGTTTCAATGTAAAAACTTAATTAGGTTTCTTACCAGATGTAGTTTTGTTGCCATTTCTTCCAAAGACAAACCCATGTTGTTTTGTCACATGGCTCCATACGTCAAAAGTTTAACCCTTTACTGACAGCACAGAGTCGTTTGAAATGAGATCAGTGGGTTTAAATTAATTTAAATTATGTGTTGCATATAGCGAAGCCAAAACACAACGTCCACGCATGTGTACATGGGGTTGCACAAGGTTCAGGTTGATCAAGGTCTTGATTACTGTAGATCTTTATTACAGGACAGTGCTAAATGTTCTAACAGAAATTAAATGTAGTTTGAAGAAATACTTTTTCAGGTAAAAGTGCCCCTAATTGAAGAATCACCCATAAACAAGATTTTTACACATTGATACAGAAAGTTATAAAAACTATTACCATAACTAGTACCAGATATTGTTCACAGCCTAATCTATAAATCAAAGCCAACACATTTGATGAATTCTGAGCTATGTTACCACTTAAACTCAACAATGACCACTGGATGGTCAAACTGTAATCATCACACAGCTAAAAAAATAAAAATAAATCAAGTTTCTTTAAGTTTGCTCTTGATATAGTCAATACCCACCCTTTGCCTACCTCCACCTTAAATAAGGCTGATGGGAGCTGTAGTCCTGTGTGACTACTCCCAGGGTGGTGGACTAACTGTACGTTTCCACTGGCACATGTTGAGTGAAGCGAAGCTAGTGCTTTCAATTAATTCCAATGGGAGCCGAGTGTAATGGTTGTGAGGTGGATTCTCATTTGAATGAATTGACCACGGCTGCTTCGCTTCACTCAACACGCACCAGTGGACGCGTATGGAAACACTCATGGTAGTTGAGAAGAACTAACTATCCCAAGATGGATCAAATGTGCAATCCTTCCTTCCCACTCATACCTGCTCTTCCCTTCCTTGAGGCAGTACTGAGATGTGTTGATGTTAAGGACATGCAGCAGACGGTGAGTTTTCCTCCTGAAATCTGCTGTCATTGGTTTTGGTTTGGTGGTGTTGATCTAGTCTTTGCTCTGTTCCTCCACTGTTCTTTGCTTTGCTTTTATGGGTGTGATGCTCAGAAGGGCTTTAACAAGGGGCCAGCTTCATATCCAGCATGTGTGTGTTTGTGTATATTTCTATACGTGCCATTATTCCCAGTCTGTCTCCCACTATATATCTGTTCCATCACCCATACAGTTTATTACTACTCTCTTGACATCTTTGACTTATATTAGATTTTTAGATTTTATTAGATATTAGTTTTTAAGCCCTGCAAAAACATTTTCTGACTCAGTGTTTTTCATTTAAAATATCTAAACATCCTTAATACCAGATTAATTTACTTGAAGCAAAATTGTTTAAGAAAGAATGACTAGATTTCAGTGAGTATATCTCGAAGGAAATTAGTTTTTCTTACCTCATTGGAATATATATTTTTTCTGTTTTAAGAATAGATCAAAAAGCAAGGGCGCAACTACACATTTCCATGCTGGTATGCAAAACTACATTTTGTGCCCCATGTATCCGTCAAGCATGGGGAGGGGAGTGTCATCTATTATAAGCATTGAGCTTGCATATATGGTTTTTGTGCCTTTGTTAAAAAGCATTCAGTGAGGTTTATGCTTAAACAAGAAAAAAAATGGGATGAGTTGAAAATGGTAACACTTTATAATAAGGTTCCATTAGTTACCAACATTAGTTACCATGAACTAACAATGAACAACACTTTAGTTTATTAATAATGAAAGCAATTCATATTTATTTATTAGTTATTTAGTTATTAATAAATGTTAGTTTCAACTAATAGTAATACATTACTATGATCATATGCACTGTGAACTATCATAAACTAACGATGAACAATAGTTTTTTATTAACTAACATTACAAATATTAATAAATGATGTAAAACAATTATTTATAATTGTTTTTTTATGACACCTATTGCGTTACCTGATATTAACATTAGTTACCTAATATGGAACTATATTGTAAAGTGTTACCAGAAAAAACGTCCTGGTTACTTCCATAACCTCCGTTCCCTGATGGAGGGAACGAGATGTTGTGTCGATGTAGTGCCACTAGGGGACACTAGGCATCACCCTTGGGAGCCCCAAACACCTGATCTTTGAGAAAAGGCCAATGGGAATTGGGGAGTGGCATTTGCATGGCACTCCCCTGGACATACGGGTAGAAAAGGTGCTGGCTTGCAACCACTATTTCAGGTTTTGTGCCAAGGAGCCGAGACAAGGCCCTGGCCATTTCAGTGGGTAGTTCAGTGTTGTGGCAGGAGGGACACAAAGTCTCGTTCGAGGGAACGGTGGTTGCGAAAGTAACCAGGACCAGGATCTGTCACTCACACAATGATGTGTCGATGTAGTCACACTAGGGGTCCCTATATAAATGCCACAACTAACTGAACTCTGTTACGTGGACTGGCGGTGCAAGACAGGCAGACCTTTGCGTGCCTCGTAGCCAGTGAACCCGGCCTTCACATAACCTCCCCCAATTCTCCTACAGGTGTCACATGGTCACCTGCACCTCGGGGACAGGTCGACTGCCCAAAAATAAGAACTGGCTGACCCAGCCGTGACCTCTTCTCCTTTTTTCTCCCCTAAAATAACTAAATTGTTCAGCTGGGGGCCATATAGTGGTCCGTTGTTGGGGGGTGTCTCTCTGAAGGGGAGGACACCGCAGAGACCACACCCCACCCAGAGGGGTGGTATTTGAGTGGGAATACGTCATATGGTCTTACAGAGTCTTGTTGGAAGTATCTCATGTGGACAAGACCCGTGGTAGGACCTACCCGGGGGGTGCTACAAACACGGTGACCGGGGCAGCGCTGTACCTGCCATAAAGGAACGGTGCCTGCCAGTCGTGATAACGACAGCTGTGGACACCGAATGTGTGACCCAGGAAGTGAGGAAACCACTCTTTTGTTACAAATGTGGCTAAGGGGCTGCGGCGAATTCAACAGAAAAGGTAAAAAAGGATTTTCCACCCGGGGGATGGAGTGGTCTGTTTACCAGCTCCTGTGCAATGGGTTCCTGGCTCCCAGCGTCGCCCGTCTCAGGGGCATTTTGACGGGGTGTGGGACCTTGAGACATGCCAGGGCAGGATGTGTTGTATGGCCTATGGCTTTTTGACCACAGAGAATTGCTGGGCAAAATCCTCTACAGTGTTGCCGAATAGGCCAACATGGGAGATGGGGTGTCAAGGAATTGTACACTGTCAGGCTCCCTTGACTCAACCAGGTTGAGCCCGAGACACAGTGCTGTGACCTTTGTCTCCAGGAGGGCGAGATTAGTCACTGAGCGCAGCTCCTGCATCAATCCTGGGTCAGGACTACCCTCGTGCAGTTCTTTGAGTGCCTTGGCTTGGTGTACTTGCAGGAGAGCCATGGCATGTAGGGCAGAGGCGACCTGTCCAGTAAGCCTTAGTCACCAGTGATGATGTAAGCCTACAGGCCCTGGACGGGAGCCCCGGACGGCTCCGCCAGGTGGCGGCGCTCTGCAGGCTCAAGTGCATGGGCACGGCCGTGTGCGGCGCTTGGGTCCCAGGAACCAAGGGTTCAGGGGGGAGCAGAGGTTTCCACTCCAGCCCGACGCTCGCAGTCGCCCAGGCATGCATGGCTACCAGCTCTGCGTCAGCCTGCGAATAGGCTACCGCACCCGAGGGTGGGAGCCCAGCCAAGTCCTCTGCGTCAGACTGGACGAACCTGCTATCTGATGCTGCTATCGACAGCTCTTCCTCTTCACGAGCTCCGAATGAGATCACAAACCCGCCCTGAGACGAGCCTGCCGTCTCATCCCAGAACTTGACCGGGGCACACGAGCATGCTGGGGAATGGGAGGTCCGTGGGGGTTTCCCGGTGGAGAAGCTCCCATTGAGGTCCCCAAATCACCCCCAGTGCTAACCGTCTCTGCCTCATATTCATAGGTAGAAGGACCGAGGCGGGGAGCCGCTGGTGTGACTTTCCCTCTGATGAAAGAAAACCACAACATTGCCATGGTCATGTTCTAGCAATGAGGACATGAACCATCCATGAAAGATGTCTCCACGTGGGTAGCACCCAAACACGTGAGACAGCGATCATGGCCATCAGAAGTGGAGGGATAGCGACCGCAACCGGAATAATACACAAACGAAAAGGCATCTTGAAAAAGACACTTCATAAGTGCCACTCTTTTAGTATGAAAATATACTCTTTATGAGAAGTATATGCTCTTTTAGCTGCTGAAGGGTCCAGGGGTGTTCTCTGCACAATGCCTGCGCGGGGGGGGCTGTAATGTGCTGTAAATCCAACAGCTTCACTGGATACAGAGATTAAAAGGATCATCAGAGTAATTCAGCTCGCTGAACACAATCGCTCAGCTCCGAAGAGAAAATCTGAATGAGTGGTCCCAAGCCAGCTTCTTTTATACCCGTCTGTCCGGGGGAGTAGCATGCAAATTCCACTCGCCAATTCCCATTGGCCTTTTCTCAAAGATCAGTTTTGGGGCTCCCAAAGGTGACCCCTAGTGTCCCCTAGTGTCACTACATAGACCCAACATCGAGTGAGTAACAGATAGGGAACTCTTTTTCATAAACAATTTAACTTGTCAAATAAATTTATATGGATGTTTAGATATTTCAACAAGAAAACAAGACAAAAATACTGATTAAGAAAATAGGTTTTTTGCAGTTTGAGTGTTGGAGTGTGTGAGTTATGATCAATTTGAAAATAATCCTTATTTTGTTAGTGTTGTGACATTATACATCCATCCATTTTATTTAGGACAATATATAGTCACTGTATAGTATACAATAGCCAAAGCATTAATCACTTATTTACCATTCTGAATAGTATGAGTGAAAAACATCCGCCATTTCTGATTATTCTTTAATCTATTCAGTTTCAGTTTTTTTTTTTTTATTATTTTTATGTCTTCATTTGGTCACAGCCACACATCTCATTGACCTTACCTTGCAGAGCGAGCGTGCTGACAGATGAAGAAAGCTTACACTGAGGGGCCATCTCAGCCAGCTCAGAGGGCCCCGTGGCCCTCCATAAAGGGGCACTTATGGGTTCCGACTGAGGCTAAAGGTGACAATTACCCCCAAAGATCACATGATCTGTAGATGAAGGAGAAAGCTTTATTACACAATAATCCTCTGAAAATGACTCATTCTTGATAGTGCATTGTGTAGTACAGAGCCAGCCCCTGTATTAAAAAACTTAAGAGAATTTGTCAAAGGATAAAGAGCTTTTTTTCATAGAGCTTTTTTCATAGGAAAAAGGGCTTTGCAGTCTTATTTTTAAATGTGAAAATATGAAACATACATTTTGTCTAATTAATAATTGATGTCAGCTAAATGAGCTATGTACAGTTTGTAAGATCATTTAAAAGCAGAAATTATTTTATATGAGCTGGTTACCTTCTAGGTCATACTAATTGAAGACAATAGATATTCAATAAGTATGTTTTCTTCAGTGAAGAAACATGGTATTACAGTCTGTAAAGACCACAGTGCCATTCAGAATAAAGCTTTCACCTTTAAAATAATCTACTCTGTGAGTTGGTTAGCTTTTGGTGTTGTGGACTTTTGCTGTGTTTTTACCAAGTCTTCGTCAGTGGCTGGTTAGAGTTGTGCAGGTCTGTTTGTATACCTTTACAAGGGGACTTAAGCCGGTCTCTCAATGCCTGTTAATTTAAATTTTCCCCTGAATATCCACTGATGAGCTCTGAAGTGATTCTATTTGCACCAATGTTCCATCAACACATTTGACACTTACAATATAATCAATAAGTTCTCTTGAGAGTGACTATCTTGACCTTCTGTAAATTACCTCCATGCACTTAGTATTTACACTAGATTTCATCATGTTTCGGATGGCATCTTGAGACTGACCAGAGCTTGAGTTCCCTTAGAGTGATTTTGTCCTTTCAGTGCTGTACAGTGTCCATTACTCTCTGCCATCCCCAAGTCTTCTCCTCAACTGTCACATTACTGTGTCAATGTGATGCTCTCTAAACTGTAAAATCAATGTGACTTGCAATTTGTCATAAATGTTTACCTGTATTCTTTTTCACAGGTTCCATTAGTTTGTCTGTTTTAAATTATATGGGATATAATACCTAAGCCAAGAGCGTCAAGGAGAGACAATGTTTGAAGGGCAAGGGTAAGGTTCTTGGGTATGTGGGTGTTTTTTTATGCACCTGCAGGGGTCAGCTCTGTCTTATTAGGGCCTCCTAACCAACTCCCACGTCCCCAAGGTCTCCTAATGTTGTCAGTCCTAAATCAGCCATATGTAACGCTTCTCTGTCCTCTGATTGAGTCTTATGCTTCTTTCTTTCTCTCTCTTTCAATCACAAGTTTCTCTGCAGGTGTAAGGAACCTTGCCAGCATTGGCGACCTACCAAAACTAACATAGAGCAAAATCCTAGTGTTTATCCTCTGCCTTTAAGCCCCTATCTGTACCTGTAATCAATACTAAACATGATTCTTTCTCTCTCTCCTTCTTGGGGATATATACATGTATAAATGCAGTATTATATATGTATATACCCACCCAAACTGTTGTGTATGTGTGTAAACCAACGTTCCAGCAGCTCTAGAGGCCAACTCTTCCCTCAAGAGCTTTCCTCCCGTCTAACAGTATGGATCCTTTTTTGCTTCTCTGTTTCTGTGTAGGTGTCTATAGTCAGCCTTATAGCTAATGCGCTGGGCTACTCCGATCTAGGGCCCATTAAATCACTCAGGACACTAAGGGCCCTGAGACCCCTCAGAGCATTGTCACGTTTTGAAGGGATGAGGGTAAGATACAAAGCTATAGAGCTGATCTCTCTGCATGCCCATTCAGCAGTTACAGCATGCTAGAACTGATAAAAAAAAAAAAAAAAAAAAAAAAAGACCGGCAAGGACCACCAAAACCATACCGGGGGATTTTTTTTTTTAAAGATATCCACCAATGAAAAGGGCCCACCCTTTTCATGTACACCTCTTTTGTTCCACATGTGCCAATGATTCAGTCATGATGCAGCTAAGATCATTTGGAAAATAGGATGTGAAAAGCATCTTTTTGAAGTGCAAGTGTTCCCTGATTTAACTGAAATCAGGTTTATGATCGACTGCTAGTTAACTTACAATAAGTAATTGTCTTACAGAAAGGCAAATGTATCAAAGCTGCCTCATTACAAATAATATTACAAATTGGCCTTAAAGAAATGTAGCATGAAAACAATTTCTAAAACAAAACGCAGCGCCATTCAAATCCCTTCTCATTTCACTCAGCATTTGATCTGCAATTGGCTGTTCATTTGGCCTCACTCTCAAATTCTGCTTTTGATAGAAGGCTCCCTTCCCTCCATTTCTCCTCTTCCACTGACCCTGTCTCTCAGAGAACAACCAGCAGCACAGAACACTGAGGCCCCCACTTATACTGCAACATACTAGATAATTAAACACACAGAGCACATTTAAAATAATTTAACCTTTGCTAAGCTCTGCCTCCCTTGGCAACTGTTGCTCGCTCAAACAAGCTTTACGCAACTTCTCATTGGACTGAATTGGAGATTTCCGTGAATGGTGAAAATTATTCCAGGTTCACTACAAGTTAAGATCAATCTACTGCATTTGTGGCATATTGTTGAATTCCACAAAAAAATAATTTTGACTTGCCCCTCCTTTAAAAAAAAAAGAAGAAATAAAAGATGAAAAAATCAGGGTTCCAGTGAGGCATTTACAATGAACGTGAATGGTACCAATCTGTAAACATTAAAATAATCACTGTTTGAAAAGTATAACCACAAGATATAAACAATATGCATGTTAACATGATTTTAGTGTCATAAAATCACTTACTATGCTTTTCTGTGTAAAGTTATTGCCAATTTTACAACTTCGTTGCTATGAGGGTCTAATGTCAATAAACCCTAAAATGACTGTAAAAATGACAATTTAAGCAACTTTACACAGAGGCTTAAATCTTGTTCATAAAATTATACAGGGGTTTTAACAGAAGAATTAATGTAAGTGCTTTTATTAAATCGAAAGCTTCACATTTTTGCCTTTAAACCCTCCAAAAATTTGCCCCATTAACTTCCACTGTAAGTGCCTCACTATAACCTCAATTTTAGCTTTTTTTAAAGAAAAGGAGGGACGAGATAAAATATTTTTTTGTGGTTATCATTATAATGCCACAAATGCTGTTGATGAGCTGAACTTGTATTGAACCCGGAATATTCCTTTAAATAGTATTACAATGCCCCTGAATATACTCACTGTGGTACTGTGAACTTTCACCTCTATTACCCTATTATGACCTGAATCAATACGTAAATTAATAAGCAATAAATTATCATCGTTTATTTATCTTGGAGCAAATGTAGGTGTCCATACTATTGTCAATTAAATGTGTTTATTTGAGAATGAGGTCTGACACATACTGTAGCTTAATTCAGGCAATTCTCAAGATTTATTACAGATTTGGAAAATGAAAAAGTACAGCATACTATCTGGGTACCATTTGCCACAACATTTTTGTAAAATTCTTTAAAAAACTATCCAAACTATCCAGTGAAAATGCTTCCATTTTGCATTTTTGCAAATGTAACTAATTTTTCATTACAAATATTGGTATGTCCCCTTTTAGCTATAATGACAGCATGCACTTGATGCACTTGAATCCACACTGAAATTCCATAGACTTTCAGTAGAAAAGAGCAAATTCTTGTTTGATAATATGCGAAACGCAACAGTCACTTAAGCAGGAATGCGTCAATTGGTCGGAGTTATATAAATGTTCTGTTTTTTCCTTAACTCAGTTGAAGAGCAAGAGTAGGATAATTCCAGTCACTGTGCTGAATGCAGTTAGAAAGCGATTGCAGTTGTGGTTATCTACAATCATCAGCCTCTTTAGTCATCTTGTTAATCAGTTCAGACCATTGCAATGGTAGCTACTTATCCCGTTTTGATGGTTGTGAATGGTTGCACCTGGTTGTTGTCACTTTCAGTCTCTCTTCTCTTACCTGTGGACTGGTTGCCCTGAGCTTCTCCTCCCACTCTACCCCTCCTCACTCCCTCCCCTCTCCAGCACTGTGCAGAACCCTTCCCTCCCTCCCTTCATCTCACACTGTTCACTTCAGCCAATTTGGCCCTGCGCTGCCCGGCCCAGAGCAGCGCTGAGGAGCCAACCCGCTGGAGCTCACCTCACCCTCTTTGCTTGTCTAGGATCTGCACATGGGACTGTAAAAAGAGAACCTCATACACACATGATTTTGGGTGTGAGCAGGAGATATTTACTAAGCTTATGTTACTCTCTGAATTTTCCAGCTGGTTTCTAGTTGTGGAGTGGATGAAATGTCTTTTTAGAGATTTGATTAGTCTGGATGTTTATAGTAGTTGCCAGTCAGTGTTTTAGAAGCTTAGGAAATTTGTGAGACAGTCTTGTGATACTAGGCATTGAGAGGTTTGTGTTAGTTTCACTTTCAAACAGAGTGAAACTTAAAGGAAAGAGAGTAAATAGATTATGTGATCTCACACTGATGTTATGAATCCAGGTATGCCTAGTTTCAAAAAAGTTAAAGACCCAAAAATGACAGAAAATATTTCTCAATATAAAGGACTCAATTGTATTTGATTGAGCTATACTAATGGATATGTTTGCCCTTACATTTTTATGTACTTTAAAAATGCATGTATCTTACAATATTATAGGATTTTATAGACAGTTTCATTATTTTGTAGTCTAAATTTGGTAATTTTGTTTGTAGTTTTTCTATCTCTTAATTGTATCATTTAGTATTGTACTATACTGTACTAGATTAGACTTAAGCTTGCATTGTTATGATAGGTTTGATTTAATGGAATGTAAACTATAATTGGAACCATGAGGATGTGTGAAATATCCATTTTACGTAATCTGCAGAAAAGTATAAATCAAAGAACAGAGAGAATTTTTTTTCTGACCCTAGTAAATAATTTCAATGTTCATCAACTGATATGCTGTTTTGTTGAATTTAGCTAAAAGGGTTACAAATGAATAAATTATTTGATAAGGAGACACAAGAGTGGAGAGATCCATATGTTAATGTGAACACACACACACGCACACGTTGGTGCAGCTATCATTATGAGCACTCTCCATAGACATAATTATTTTTATACTGTACGTACTATAGATTCTATCCCCTAACCCTAAATCTAACCCTCACAAAAAACTTTCTGCATTTTTAATACAACATTGGTTAGTATGTTTTTTAAGCAATTTAAATTATGGGGATACAAATGTCCTCATAAATCACATTTATAGCATAATACCCTTGTAATTACCAGTTTGTAACCTAAAGAAAATTCCTCATAAACCACTTAAACCTGCACACACACACACACACACACACACACACACACACACACACACGTGCACACACACATACACATTCACACACACATATTAGAGTGAGATACCATGAAACCAGCTTAGTTTCACCACTTTTGTGTGTTTGCCATTTTTAAAATACATTTTTCTAATACAACAAACTGGATAGTAAACTATTCTTGTTGATTTATGTTTTGATTAACCATATTTAGATTTACCTTGTGCACTTATTCTCGTTTGGATTTTCTCTACTACAAAAGATGCATCAAATCGGCCAGTTTGAAAAGGCACAAATCTCTCTACACTGCTGCCTCTCCTGTTCATTTATTTATTGATTTTAATGGTTCATGAGATTGCACAAATATGTCATGTTACATGCATGTCTTGTTCAATTGCCAATGCACATAATGCACTTTTGAAAGCCATTTTCCCTCACTTTAATATCTGTGTTGATCCTCACAAAGATATTTTATGTCTATGTGACATTTGAACATGTAGTCTCTATTGGAAAACGAACAGTGATTCTATTGACAAGTGCTTTTCCTGGGGATTTGATATCTCAAACCAATCTTCAGCACTCCTACAGTGTATCTAGTCTATTATTATTACTTAATATTACATAATTGGTATTGCCTATATTTATTTTAATACTATGCATTTTAAATATATGTAAATAATATGACAAATTGATTTTAAAACTGCTACACTTTTAACCGTATATGTGAGCTAGCACATGGTCAATGTGATTCATGTAAGATAAGATTCCCCTGTACTTGCAGTGAGAATATTGTTATCCACTGTGCCTCTCCGTGTGTTGAAGGGGGGGAATATGGCTCCACTTTTAGTCTGTGAGAGATCTGCATGTTCAGCTGCCTGCCTGAGAGCTGCGGCTCGGCTGCCTAACTGCCACAGTTAGTGAGCGTCTCCTGGCACACTCTGCTCATCGCTAATCACTGACTGATGATGTCCTGACTTGGACAGAGGGGGAAAGGGAGGGATGTGGAGGAAAAGTGTGGAAGGGGTTGTTGTAATATGTTAAATGTTGTTTAAGCTTGCTATAGCAAAGTAGTTGGGTGGGGCAGTGTGTTTGGTGGTGGAAGGTTGAAAATGTTTGCTTTGGGGATGTAGAAGTGTGAGTCTGTGTGGCATATTTGTATGGAAGTCATTTATGATGCTTTCACATGTTTTTTAAACAAACCACTAATAGCCAAAGAGAGGAAACATAAAGAAAAGTTAGATGGGTAGAGTTACTATTTAGGACACTCATTTTGAATATTCAAGAGGGTTTTTTGGCCATTTGGAATAGGAAAAGTAGGCATATGTACTGTGTAAAAGTCAATGGCCATCCAAGAAAACAAATGTTTGTGTTTAAATATATTCACCCTGACAAAATGTCTAGTAAAATGTCCTAAACTTCTGCTCAAGTCAACCACACTGTATGTTTTTGCTCAATTTCACCACTACCTCCTGAAGATTGGATTTAAAGGGATAGTTCACTCAACTTCATATTTTGGTATGATAACAATACCGAATAACCGCAAACACAATTAGACCTGCTTGCATCCAAGGTCTGCTAATGGAACACTTTCAGTATTAGACACCTCAGAGCTCTGGGCCCAGTTGCATGAATCCCCTGAAGTTAAAATCTCATGAATGTAAGTGTATTGCCACTAAGGTTTTTCTTAACTTAAGGTGTTTCCTGGAACCGAGTCAAAGCTGCCTCTGTGGGATCAATTGACAGGGAAAGTGATGAGATAGCAGCTAAAGTAAAACAAAGAGTAATGGCAAATAATTTTTAACAAGACTACATTTTAAAATTAAAATTTAATGATCAGATAACTAGCATTAAATAGTATTCTTGAATGGCCATGCGACTGAAACATTTGCAGGCATGACCGTTGTGTGCATAGAACAAATCTAGTAGTAAAAGGAGTAATACCCCGCTTAACAGTACTAATGATCTCCCTCTTGTGCCATGCAAATATGCAGCCACATCTGTCAGTGTTGGTTTGTACTTAAATGTGTGTGTTCTGTGTTTGAATATTTACTGGGGCTTCTTCAGTTTCTTACTCTGCACTTCCTTGTCTCCCCTACTCTTCTCTAGGTGGTAGTCAATGCCTTGGTGGGTGCCATACCTTCCATTATGAATGTGTTGCTGGTTTGCCTCATCTTTTGGCTGATTTTCAGTATCATGGGAGTCAACATGTTTGCGGGCAAGTACTACTACTGCTTCAATGCAACCTCTGAAGAATACTTCCTACCTGAAGAGGTCAACAACAGATCACAGTGCTTTGAACTAAAGGCACAGAACTTCACTGAAGTGCGATGGAAGAATGTCAAAATCAACTTTGACAATGTTGGTGCTGGATACTTGGCTTTGCTACAAGTGGTAAGATTGCCTCTGTTTGACAGCACCACCTCACTTTTATTTATTTGAAATGTACGTATACTTTTAGTTTTTTTTATATGCAATATTTTTTTAAGTGTATTGCCATTTTACACAAGTTGAGATTTTGTTTTACATTTTAATAATATATACTTCACATTTAATAGGTTTAAGTTTCCTGTATTAAGATGGTGCACTATCTTAAAATATTCTAAATTAAACATTGTTACAAATGTTGACAAACTGTTTCTGTTTCCCTTTTTCCCTTAAAGGCAACCTTCAAGGGATGGATGGACATTATGTATGCAGCAGTTGACTCCCGAAAGGTGAGATATTTGGGCAATCTTAGGGACTGGTAAGATCTAACACATTCTTTACTTAAAAAAGCAAGGAGCAGCGCAATGAATAAAATGGATGCAGGTTTCTCGACACTTTTTTAAAAGATGACGTTCTTCTAACCTGACACAGCGTAAAAGAAAATTGGGTTTCCCATGCAAGACTTTGAATAAACAGTGAGATGCAACACAATGGTCAAATTGCATGTTTACATAGAAAAACTGCATGTAAGAAAAAAAAAAAGTGTGGTTAAAAACACTTGGTCATCTGCCATTTTAGTCAAAGTATCTGTTTCTAATCTCAGGTGGGAGACCAACCCAAGTATGAGGACAACATCTACATGTACATCTACTTTGTCATCTTCATTATATTTGGCTCCTTCTTCACCCTCAACCTCTTCATTGGTGTCATCATTGATAACTTCAACCAGCAGAAGAAAAAGATAAGGCTCCTATCTTTATCTGCACTTTGTTAAATTTGGCAAATGTTGGCACTTATTTCTACTTCCTTGACATTTTGTTCAGTAATGTTCACCATAACTTTAAGATTTTTTTATGTAATATTTGAGTAGATTTTAACCAAATATTGTATATGGCTATACTTTGGAGGTCAGGACATCTTTATGACTGAGGAACAGAAGAAATACTACAATGCTATGAAGAAACTTGGCTCCAAGAAACCTCAGAAACCCATACCTAGACCCCAGGTACAGTACATCACCCCTTGACTGGCCTTTATTGTGCTGTTTGAAAGAGTAATTCTTGACTCACTGAAAGAAGATAAAAAGAGCACAAATCTCAAATCTGTTCTAAATTTCTCTTCCGTAGAACAAGCTCCAGGGGATGGTGTTTGACTTTGTGACACAGCAGGTCTTTGATATTTCCATCATGATCCTCATCTGTTTGAACATGGTCACCATGATGGTTGAGACAGATGATCAGTCACAGGAGACTGAAAACATCCTGTACTGGATCAACTTCATCTTTATTGTGTCCTTCACTTCTGAGTTTGTCCTTAAGCTCTTCGCACTGCGTCATTATTACTTTACCAATGGCTGGAACATCTTTGACTGTGTTGTTGTTATTCTTTCTATTGTGGGTAAGTGATCAGTGTTTCATTAGACACACATAAGTTCTTGAATATGGTCTCATTTAGGTTTTATGGTTATATATTTGGCTTTGGTCTCCCTAATTGATGATTTATTGATAATTTCATAACTAATCTTCTTCTCCCTGTTTCTTATCACCTACACCACAGGTATGTTCCTGGCTGACTTGATTGAGAAGTACTTTGTGTCACCAACATTGTTCAGGGTAATCCGTCTAGCTCGAATTGGACGTATCTTGCGTCTGATCAAAGGGGCAAAGGGCATTCGGACTTTACTGTTTGCCCTGATGATGTCACTGCCTGCCCTGTTCAATATTGGACTTCTACTTTTCTTGGTCATGTTCATATTTTCTATCTTTGGAATGTCAAACTTTGCCTATGTAAAGCGAGAGGCTGGCATAGACGACATGTACAACTTTGAAACATTTGGAAATAGCATGATCTGCCTGTTCATGATAACCACCTCGGCGGGGTGGGATGGTCTTCTGGCTCCCATTCTTAACTACGATCCGGACTGCGACCCAAATAAGGAGAATCCAGGTACCACAGTGAAAGGTAACTGTGGAAACCCTTTGGTGGGCATCTTCTTTTTTGTCATGTATATCATTGTCTCTTTTCTCATTGTGGTAAACATGTACATTGCCATTATTCTGGAGAACTTCAGCGTTGCCACAGAGGAAAGTTCTGACCCACTATGTGAGGATGACTTCGAGTCCTTCTATGAGATTTGGGAGAAGTTTGATCCCACCGCCTCCCAATTTATCACCTTCGCCAAGCTGGGTGACTTTGCCGACACTCTGGAGCACCCACTGCGCGTTCCCAAGCCCAACACTAAAGAGCTGATCGCCATGGACCTGCCCATGGTGAGCGGCGACCGCATTCACTGCCTAGACATACTGTTTGCCTTCACCAAACGTGTGCTGGGTGATAGTGGTGACCTGGACATGATGCGGCAACAGATGGAGGAGCGCTTCATTGCTGCCAATCCTTCCAAAGTGTCTTTTGAACCAATCACCACTACTCTGCGGCGTAAGCAGGAACATATGTCTGCCTCGGTCATCCAGCGTTCTTACCGTGCCCATCTTATTCGGAAAGGCTTCATCTGCAAGCGATTGCTTGGCAAGCTGGAGAATGGTAGGACCAATCAGGACAAGAAGGAGGGCACGCCTTCTACTGCCTCGTTGCCATCCTATGACAGTGTGACTAAACCTGAGAAAGAGAAGTTAGAGGAGAGTGACGGCAAGGGCAAAAATGGCAAAGACCAAAAAGATGTCAAGGAATCTAAATGTTAGGAATGATGGTAAAGTGAGACAGAACAGAGTTGAGACTGAAACTATCTATTCAAACAAGTGTATAGAAAAAATCATTTGCAACAAAAACATTGAAAATCTTTGGAGAAAAAAAGGTTGTTGTTACAGATGAAGCAACTTGGTTTTTACCATTTTAAAATTGACCAAACTAACCTATGAGCTTATTGTGCAACATCTTGGCTCAGTGACCCAAGATTTTACTGTCTCCTCACAGCAGCCAACAAGGCATTCAATGAGACACAAAATTATGACCTATGGTAGATTTCTTTGATAGGGACCAACTGCCAAAGGTCAAAGCAGTACAAAGAGTTGTTAAAGCTCATAAGGATTCCTTTTCACCACCATGTGTGGAGTTCAGCATTCCTCCGCTATGGACATCCCTTCCAAACACTACACTGCCGAAATCCAATGGAAACCTCCCACTCATCCAAGGAGGTTTCTGGGATGTTGTGTTTTAACCTTAGGATAACCTGTAATAACAATGTTAACTCAATCATGTGGCGTGGTGTGTCCGCTGGGAAAAGAAAAAAAAACTGAACATTATGCAAGGGTTCATTTGTTTGTGGTGAATATATTATCACCTTATTTGACCCACAAAAGATTAGGGAAAAAAGTTCAGCCCATGTCATTCATCTTGTCATCATCTCTTTCTTATACTTGCAGAAAAAAAAACTATTTTATACATGGGCTTTCACATTGATATTGGGTTGGGGGTTTATCAAGGTTTTAGACTTGGGCTGAAAGGGACATACTTAGACCGAGTTCCAGTTAAATAAATAATTAATTGTGCTCGTTCAATGCATAGAGACGACTTGCATGGTGGCATGTTTTGATCAGGAATCATGCATGTATAATCATAGTCCACTTGGTACTGCTACTCAAACCACATCAGTGGCTTGACCGTACATTGGATACTGTCCACTAGTAATTAAATGAAATAGATAGAGCTGGGAAATTGTTTGTAACATATTTAACTAATGGATATGACAAGTATATTTGTACTTACCCCCTCATAATGCTTTCTTCCTGATTAACCGATTCTCACACCATGCGTCATGCGAGTAATTTCAGGTGGTACAACATGACAAATGACAAGAGACTAAACAAAAACACATTTGTACACCTATAGATGTCTTTCACTGCCCTAGGAAGGAGAAAGGGTTGCAATGTTTGGAATGACGAGCTAACTTGGAGAAAGATTACACTGAAATCAAATCTTGGGTTCATAAACCTTGATTTGCTATTTTGCACCAGCATTACAGTATGATTCAACTGCCCCTCAATGTGCAGCTGAGGCTCCCGTAGGCTCTTAAATATGTCTTCAAATAGTACTGCCACCATGCCATTTTAATCCTTACAATGCTTTGTCAGTCTGTCGGGACCAGGCCTCAATGAGAGGTGATGCACATTTTTTTGGTGTGTGTGTGGGGGGGCGGGTGGTAGTTGTGTTCATGTCAATACATACTCATGTTTACTGTTTCAGCAGTTGGCAGTTTTGTAAGCATCTTGATTATTCCTACAGATATTGAGGAAGGCAAGTGAGTAGCCATTTCGAATGCATACACCAGGTGACATTGTTAAGAGTTTCCTCCCTATTGAATGATTAAGTGACTCATAAAAATCTACAGATTAATTGGTATAGACTGCAAAATAGATTGGATACAGTATATAAGTATAAGACAGGCAGTGGTTTGAAGTGTGATGAAGAGATGGGTCTGATCTGATAACATATTTGAATATTTTCATGTTCTACACAAGGCAACATTAAATTGCTACCTTTTGAGCAAACTGCCATCCCTTCTTGCTCTAGGTACAAAATAATTTGATTAGATTTACACTATTTCTTTTGTTTACAACATTTTCACTAGTGTTTACTTACACATTTTGTGAGGATTAATGCTTATTCAGGTGTGGGCTAGCCCGGTATCTGTGCATAAGGTGTTAAAGTGGACCACAGACAAAATAATACAATGCTGATTTCAAACTGCTGGTAAATGTGCACCACTAAACCCAATGTTTTCTGAGTGTGCTGGAGGGAGCACGCTACCAGTTTACAAACCCAATCCCTGTACTTTTTAGACCTATCTGTAGGTCTGCTTACTGCCTGAGGTCTACAAATCTGTGTGCGTGCTGTGGACTTGAACCAAATGAAGCCCAGTAAAATACTTAGACTACCATGTAGTTTTACACCAAACCCCATTTTAGTTCAGATGTAAAGGGAACAAAATGGAAAAATCACTCTCACACTGTACGACAAGTTAATGTATAATTTAATGTACAGAAGGGGGCTATGACATACATGGCACAATTACTGAAAAGTTAAATATGAACTTTTTGAAGAAAACTATAAGCATTGTAATATATTATTTTCTTTTGGCATGCTTTGTTGTGGGTTTTGTAAATACAGAATTTTAAAGAATTACTGCTATTAATCTAATAATAAATTATAACAATGATATAGAATTGCTTCCAGCTGATGCCCTTGTCACACATTTTAACTTTTTTTATAACACTTTTCACTTTTATTAAAGGGAATTGAATTATATACTGTATCATGAATATTTGACAAATTATATATATATATATATATATATATATATATATATATATATATATATATATATATATATATATATATATATATATATATATACAGTATATGTATGAAAGGATACACAAATGAGCACTGTAACATTTCATTTATATGCAACATGTCCAGTGGATGTCAAAAGATTTATGTTGGAGACGAACTTACGCACGATTGTTATCAGAACTGCTTTTATATTTTAACCTGATACTGTATGAGAGGGTTATGCAAACAGCACACCTCTCTGTACCTTTTTTTTATTGACACATACAAACACATTTACACAAGAATGCACATGAATGCTCCATCCTGTCTATGGACATTTTGTAGTCACCCACAAAGCCTGAAATTCAAAAACGGTCACAGAGTTGGTCAAGAATTGTACTGCAAAGGCCTCCCCAAACACTTCAGTGCCGAAACTCTTGGGCCTGAACAACAGTTTTGTATCCATTTCGTATCTGGATTTAATGTGTTCAGTAGTCTGCTACTTCACTAATTGTTGTGTGCCTTTTCCTGTATTTTCTCCATGTTCCTAAATTTTCTAAATTGCATTTTCCAGCAATTTTGGAGGATGGTGCCATATTAAACATTTATTTTATGAAGGGGAAAAAGGAGAAAAATAATGGAGCCCAGTGAAAATCAGGGACTACAGTTTGAACAAGGCATTTGGTCTACTGCCAGAGGAATACCGAAAAAAAGCCCACTTCGTCTAGATTTGATGTTACAAAATCTTCTGATGTTCTGTTTTCTGTACTTTGTGTATCACCCACTTGGCTTGTAAAATGAAAAGCTTGCCTTCAGACTTTTGTGTTCTTTCCATCTTTGAAACTCACTTTTGTATCGATATTCAGTTACTGGACTTCCATTCTTAGCATGACTAAAATGCTTTTCCATTTTGCTGAAAATATTTTAAAAGTGCTTTTCAAACTGTTGTTTTGTTTTGACACAGTGTTATAGGATGACATATAATGGTGTGTATGGCACAACCACTGGAACTCTTAGTAAGAACATATAAAAGATTGTCTTCATTTGAGCACGAAACTTTTTATTAACAATAAAGCAGCCTTCCAGTTGCACACAGTGTTCATTTATTTTATTGAACTTCAATGGGAAGCCATGGGCATCATGTCATGCCTACCAGCCTCATGTGTCACTATCACTTAAATTGAATCCACATATGGAATTATTCAAGGAATCAGACAATACTTGATCACTCATGATGCGTAAGACCATTTATGCATGCTTTACAAATACTTTGAAATAATACTCTGCTCTTAAAGACCCCAATGAAATCGCTTGATGAGCAAAGTTAATATTTCCTGTATTGATGCATTTAAAGTTTGGGTAGGAGATATAGAAGGGTTCATCTTAAAAGAGCCAATACGAATTATTTACATCACAGCCAATAACTATGAGTTACGATTTGCTAATCAGTTACATAACACATCAGTCTTGTTCCAGGCATGAAAATCCCATTCACTTTCTCCATAGGAGAATTGATTTTTAACCTCCTGAGACCCGAGCGTGACTGCTGTGTGCATTTTCCATTTCCCTTTTTGATTTGTAACTAGAAGCACCTAATAAACAAGGAAAAAAGAAAAAAGAATTTCCCTCAAAATTGATGGCAACATATGTGGACCTTGGGACAAGTTGTGAAATAAAAGAAAATACCAAACTATAGAAAGTCAGATATTTTGATTCTATTTAAAATCAACAACTTTAAATCGATAGTGCTATATTTTCCCATTGTTTTTAATTAAATTACATCGATGCTTCATGGGACTGTAGTTCATTCCCTTATGAAAGATATTGTACCTTTGTCTTTTGTCCGATTTAAAAAACGTTTTCCTTCAAATCAAAGTTTGTACTGTTGTGATTCAGCTTGGAGCTGGTTGGTTTGGTTCATGGCTTAGAACTCTTATGAAAGATTTATATGAAATCCCTATGGAAGAAACAAATGGGAAAAATACATCAGGAACCAAGACGGGTGAAAAAGTTGGTAGGCACTGTTGCGCTCTATCATTAGGAGGTACATTCTCATTCTAGAGAGCATTTTAATTGGACAAAAATCTGTGTAGTGCAAGATGAGCCATGAGTCAATATTTGAATCCATTTGCCCAGAAGAAATAGACATGATAAACAATTTAGGAGAACACAAGCTTATAGTTGGCTTCAAAGCTAATAGACATGGACTTAAAGCCACTTTTTATTTCATAGGGTCACAGACTGGAATACGTTTTATTAGTGCTAGTGAAAGAGAATAAAATAAACTCACACACTTTGTAGAAAATAAATGAGGATGTGGTTTTGCCGTTGAGAGTTTTACAGTGTGATAAGGTTTCAAATAAGCTTTGGTTGAGATGCACTAATAACATGGACTTCTAAACAAGTATCACTGCATCACACTGCAGATCATGTCAGGAAATGCCCATTTGTTCATTTACCAAGTCATGGTTTAGTGGAAATATCAATAGAAAGCTATTAGCTCTGATCTTAAGTATGAAGTGACACCCATTTGCTGTACCCCCTAACCTCATGGGAAATGCATCTGGGCCACCAGCTCTTCGCAGAATTGATTTGCACTTTTACCAGTATAGCGTTTGTTAAAGGAGGAGGATGGTAGAAAGGAAAAAATGAAATCCTGCTAAAAGAAACATCTTAAACCATCCCTAGTCGATTTGCTGATCTTAGCTGTTTTTTTAGCACGGTAAGCTCATATTAATACATGACAACCTTTCCCAGTCCTTTTCCTCATTCTCTCTCCATCTCCCTCTCCTCCATTTCACAGCTGAGCAGGATTCTGTTCCTGCTCCCCTTTCTGCTAGTCACATGGCTAGTTCTCTTATCTTTTATTCTCCCCTCCTTTACTCCTATCGTTAAAATGTCTGTCTCTCTCACCCCCCTCTCCTTTTCGTATGTTCTCAGCGAGGGGGAGGGGGTGGGGGGAAAGAGACAGAGAGAAAGTGAGAAAAAGAGAGAGAGGGTGCGGCGGAGCACTGCAGTGCAGATAAATGAATGCACCATTGGTGGCTGAGTCAGCAGCCCACTCCCAGTTTGGCCTGCTGCCTGTACCGACTGTGTTTAAAGAAAAACAACATGTGTACAGGCAACACACACTCGGTCAATATGCCTCCTGCCTGATCGAAGATGGAATGAGCTTTTTGCTCTCAATGATTCACTGCCCAAATAATAAACGTTTTTTAGCCGAAGTTGGTGTGTACTTAGAAGCTTACAGTCTTGACCTAATTCCTACACAGCTACATCTAACATGCATAAAAGTAAACAAAATATCTCTTTCTGTCTGTTTTTGAGGGACTGCAATCATTTGCATTATAAGCTACATGTTGTATGTGCCATGCTGAATGCTCAAGAGCAACTATACATTTTAACAGCAGTGTCACAATTATGGATATTACTTCAGTAAGATCAAGTCTCTGTTTCTTTCTGCCTAACCTCTCTTTTATTCTGTCAGGAGCCGTTCTAGCAAATCATCTGCTTTGATTAATGGTCTGGTGGTTTCAGACTCCACCTGTAACATCCAGTGAATCAATGAGCAGGGGGTTATATAACTGCTAAGTCACCCTTGAATCCACCAATCCCAACAGCCTTGGCTGCTCTCATACTCCGCCACCTGAGCAGCATCAAAAACTGCATTCGAAGAACTGCAAACATAATGGAGAAACATTGTGATTGTGTTTCAGGAGGATGTGGGTATGCTAGGCATATTGAAGAGAGCATAAACATAGTACTCGTAGACTCACAGCCTAATGGTTATGGCACATTCAAAGTGCTCTTGAAATTTTAGAATTGTGACATAAACCCACACATTAAATTGTTATTTTTTTCCCACAAGAATCAACTGGTGGGTCAAAATGTCTGACACTACACAAATAATCTGGAAATTCCAAAATACTAAGACATTATGACATTCATGTTTTTCACCTAATTTGTTGTGCTGATAATATAGGCTAATTTGTAATTTAAAGAATCACATTTTTAGAAAAATCCACGATATTCACTCTGTGTTCCCGACTTTTAAGATCACACTGTATGTATTGAAGTGTATGTTCGCACATTGTTTGTAGGCGTTTATTGTGTTGTTTCAAAAGACTGCCTGAGCAACATTTTCACAATGCACATTAAATAGAGCAGCATTTAGAGAGCTGGTAGAGCTGTTGCACTACACAAGAGAAATATGATAGGCTCCTCGTTTTACTCATCCTTTTCTAATTACATTTGAATTCAAAACATATTCATTATATTCAAATTTAAAAGTAAAAAACTAATTTGACCTTCTATACCCCCAAAAGAGCTTGATCACTTGAAATCATTTGAAAAAACATAACATGTAACCTGCATTATTATCAGACCCAACTTTGTCTTAGGACAGCAGCAGCGTGACAGCAGTCTGGACAGATGTGTAACTGTTAAATGTTTGGCAAAGTTGTTTACTTGCTATAATACTTAGATATGTTTTCTGGAAGGGTTATTGAAGCTTATATTGGTTTTGTATTTTCTCATTTCTTTTACCCCAGTTACAGAAAGATTCATTGAGTGGACAATTTAAAATTGTATACAAGGTACTACAAGGTAGTTCCCCATAAATGTACAGTATACTCATCTCAATTTTATGTTCAGAACTGTACATATTCGGAAGCTCTGAAGCTTTCCCCTGATTGTACTGGGAAAGGATTCAAAGCAGAGTATGGAAAACAGGGCCATCTAGTGGTTAGTTAAATTAAAAGCACACATTAAAGGTATAGTTCACCCCAAAATGAAAATTCTCTCATCATTAACTCACCCTCATGCCTTCCCACATGTGTATCACTTTTATTCCTCTGCTGAACCCAAATGAATATTTTTTGAAGAATATATCAGTTCTCTAGGTCCATACAATGCAAGTGAATGGTTGCCAGTACTTTGAAGTAGAGGCCTGCACACGGTACAACAGAGAGCAGTACGGGACAAGTTTGAATTGCTGAGTGTGGGTGCGGGTGGGAAGACACTGGTATGTGTGCATTCTGTGCAAGGAGCGGGATAATGAAATCACTTATGGGACTCCTGAAAATATAAATATCTAAAAATAAAAATAAAAGTTAATCAAATTGATTTAATGTTTTTAAGGTAGAGAATGTTATCTGTGCTATTTGTCTGTTGCGTAAGAGAACAAAAAAATTTATGATTTACAGGTGCAGGGTTGGTGGATAATTCATTTAAATTCTTCCTTGTGCTCCATGCGGTGGAAAGACAACTAAGCAATGAATGAACAGATGAATGGAGGACTTAAATAGGACTGCTCTGAAAAGTGCCTGAATTGTATTGGTAGATGTCATGATCAGCTGGTTGCAAGCTTGACTCACGTGACCTGACAGAACTAATGCTGCACTTGATATATCTTAACAAGAAGGCGGATCTCTTAGTGCTACATGCAGTATGATAACAGTTTACTAAAGGTACATAACATTTTTTAAACAACCACAATCGTCTAGGTTACTGTTGTAACCTCCGTTCCCTGATGGAGGGATCGAAACGTTGTGTCGAAGCGACACTAGGGGACTTTCTTGAAGGCCTCGGTTACCTCTGAACTTTGACATAAGGCCAATGAGAATTTGGCAGACAGAATTTTCATGTCCCTCCCCTGAACATACGGGTATAAAAGGAGGGAATCTGTTCATTCAGGTTTTGCACTGAGGAGCCGAGAATAAGGTTCGGCCATCACAGTGGCTCGGTTCAGCATTGTGGCCGGGGGTACATAATGTCTCGTTCCCTCCATCAGGGAACGGAGGTTACAACAGTACCCTAGATATTCCCCATCTGTCGCTCACTCAACATTGTGTCGAATGAAGGTACACTAGGGGTCCCTATTCAATCACGGCATGTGCTGAACCGTGTACGTGAGCTGCTGATGCAGGAGCGGCCAGGCAGTTGCGTGCCAAAGCAACAAGCCGCGTCAGACTGCACATACCCTTCACCAACGGCCCATAAAAAAAGTATTTTTAGGTTCCCGGCATTCCGAAGGGGGGGAACAAGCGACGTGCCAAGCATGGGAAGAATATTTCAGTTCTTCCCGTGCCAGCCGCGATTCTTCTCTCTCTATGTTTCTCGCAGAAAGGTAAAATGGCTGGGGCTGGGGTTGAAAGTCTGGCGGCAGATGAGGGTGATGAACACACGGTATGTGCCGCGGTGCCATGCCCATCTCGGGACTCGAGTCTGAAACCAGTGCTGAAGTGGTGTCATATGCATCAACCCCAGCGGCGTGACCACCGCGGGGGATGCCAAATGCCCCAGGACCCTCTGCAATTTTTTTAGAGGAACCGCTGTGCCTGGCTTGAATAAGGTGAGGCATTTCAGCACCGAGTGAGCGAGCTCGTTGGTGAGGTGCGCTGCCATTGAGACTGAGTCTAACTCCATGCTGAGAAAAGAGATGCTCTGAACCGGGGAGAGCTTGCTCTTTTCCCAGTTGACCTGAAGCCCTAGAGGGCTGAGGTGCCTGAGCACCTGGTCCCTGTGGGCGCACAGTAACTCTCGAGAGTGGGCTAGGATGAACCAGTCATCGAGGTAATTGAGAATGCGTATGACCACTTCCCTTAGTGGGGTAAGGGCTTCCTCTGCGACATTCGTGAAGACACAAGGGGACAGGGACATGCCGAAGGGGAGGACCTTGTACTGATACGCCTGGCCGTCGAACGCAAACCGTAGGAAGGGTCGGTGTCCAGGCAAGATAGAGATGTGGAAGAACGCGTCCTTCAGGTCTACCGCTGCGAACCAATCCTGATGCTGTATGCATGTTAAGATGTGTCTTTGCGTGAGCATCTTGAACAGGAGTTTGTGCAAGGCCCGGTTGAAAACTTGCAAGTCCAGGATCGGTCGTAAGCCGACGCCTTTCTTGGGTACGATGAAGTAAGGGCTGTAGAAACCTTTCTTCATCTCGGCTGGAGGGACAGGCTCTATCACGTCTTTGAGTAAATGGGTCACGATCTCCGCACGTAGGTTGTTGGCATCTTCGCCGTGCACCAAGGTAAAGTGGACGCCGCCGAATGGGGGCGGGGGCCTTGCAAACTTTATTGCGTAGCTGAGTCAGTTGGTCCTGGCCAGCCAGCGCGACGGGTTGGGAAGTGAAAGCCACACGTCTAAACTTCATGCGAGGGGCACAAAGGGGACGATCGTTTTTTACATACCCGGCGGAGCGGAGCAGGTAGAAGTCTGTCCCGATGCTTTGATGATGAGTGAAGTCTCGAAGGACTTAACTTGCTCTGTGCACCAGGCAGGGGGCGGGTGAGTGACTGAGGAGGAGTCAGTGAGTGTGATCGCGGCCCAGACACACGAGACATTTACATTTTACATTTATGCATTTGGCAGAAGCGACTTACAGTGCACTTTTTACAGGGACAATCCCCCTGGAGCAACCTGGAGTTAAGTGCCTTGCTCAAGGACACAATGGTGGTGGCTGTGGGGATCTAACCAGCGACCTTGTGATTAACAGTTATGTGCTTTAGCCCACTACGCCACCACCACTCTATAATCTTACAGGAGTGTGATTGAAAAATTCACGTTGACGTTGATGTCCCGGGATCGGGACAAAGCGTAAAAGTTGCGGGCAGGAACATATTTTTGCAAGCAGGAAAGAATCTTGCAGGAATGTGTGGGTCTAAAAATTCCATCCCACACAGACCTCTACTTTAAAGGCAGCATAAAAGTAATCCATCAGACTCCAGTGGTTAAATCAGTACTCACCTGTTTGTCTGCAAAATTAACACTGCAAAATGTTCCTGGTCCATGACATCTTTGCGTGTGGTGTCTAAAGTTTCATTTTGAGGTAATTTGATCTCATATTTAATATTTTTTTAAATGTTGCAAATGTACAGTATGAATACCTATCATTGTCAGTAGGGTCTTTCGATGTGCTCTATTTTCTCTCAGGTTGCCAGAGTTTGGTCCCATGTTCATAAAGAGCATCAGAAAGCCAGAGGTTCGAGGATGTTGTTGAAAATACTGGTTTGGAAGAGAGAGGAGAGATGCTTTCTAGACAGGATGTTAAAGTGGATCATGTACGTGTCTGCACTGACATATAAACAATCTGTTCTGTACCTCTTGCAAACTATTTACACAGGAAAATAGGCTCAAAATGTTAAATACTTATTTATAGATGTTTTCTGCTGAGACAGCCCATGCTTTCTCAAATTTAACAGTAAGATGAAATGTCTTGAAACTCAGGTGGCGTGCTGTTTGATTATGTCTTTTCTCTTTTCATGTGTTTTGTGTTTAAATATGAACATCTCAGATTTTTTAATGCCAGGGTTCCTGTGACTGACAGGTAGCCTCTCTAAGGTCACTCAAAAACGTATAGCCTTATGCTGTCATGGTCTCTGTAAGTCTGATGGTTTGTTCCAGTTTGTGTTTACATTTTTCCTCTGATGATCCAGGTGCCGCTGGCTCGCGTAATCTGCTTTGCCATGGGAACTCTGATTGTTTCCATGGGAATGCAGATCATTTGAACTTTCAGCAAGCGAGCGGTAACTGATCACTATTAGTTCCCTGCCTATATTTACCTCACTCTGTTTTGTGTTCATTGCTTGATTGTTGTTTGAATGTTGTTGCATACCACTCTCTCCCTCTGCCCTAGTCAGTCCTGTATCGTGTTCTCTGTATTGGTTGCCAGTTGCCTGGATTGTGGTTACCTTCCAGCCTGTTGCTTCACTTTCCTCAACACTTCTCCTGAGTTTCCCTCAGTTACATATCTGCAGTGGATCTGCCTCTCACACTACCACTACACACACAGACCTATGAACACATTACTGAGGATTCTTCGCAGATCTGGGTTACAAACGGGGCGGGGTGTAGGCATGGGCAGGGGTGGGCTGAGCCACCCAAATGTGAGTCTTGCCCACCCATGGTTTTAAATCAAATATATATATTTCTTCCAATTTGTGCATTGGTTTGTGTATGTGCATTGTGACCATGTGGCTGCTGTTAATGTATCACAGGCTCCCTCTTATCAAATATCTCTCTCCACATCAGATATACCCAAAATCACCACCCACACAGGACCCAAAATAACAATATTTTCATTTTCAGCTAAACATATATAAACTGCTGCTTGTAATTATACAATTTGGAAAAATCCCTCCACAGGAGAAGAGACACCAGACTATTTTTTTGATGGAAAAGCCTGTAAAGTGTACTGTTAAAATCGTGTCTGAGGAGGGAGATTAACTTAAAAAAAAATTATTTGACAAAGTATCAGCAATTATGTCGTGCGTTTTCGCCAGCGTTTTAATACAACTAGGGATGGCCGATCGCAAGTGAATCACTCTTTTGAATCTGATGTTTTCAAAGGATTGTAACTCGCGTTCGCAAAGCGGAAGTCGTCATAGTTGGGTAAACGCAACTATGGCACCAAGTAGTATGCAATTTCAGTCCTTAAACGTTTTGCCTACATTTACGTTTGGAGACATTGATCGCGTCATCCAGCAATGGTTAAATCTAAACTCAACAAAGGTTGCAAATTATTTTTCAAGATTTATCTGCATGAATACAAAGGTAAGTCGATAAAAATAAATTATTATTGAGAGGGTGCGCGTTAAATCGGGAGGCACATATTTATGTATCGAAGGAACGATCTACAAATCTGTCACCATAAATGGCAAAAATCCAAAAAAGTGTGCACAGTTAACAAATGTAGAACTTGGTGAAACGAATACCTGATGGGGGTCGATGCAGGATGTGACAGAGTGGAGAGACCCATGTACCGCTTCATCCGACTTGTAACCCTGTCAGACACGCATTCTCGTGTCGGTTGTGATGTGTAATCAGTCCAATGAAATCGCGACGGTGCAGCTCAGATTTTAAAGCGTTTCACAATTCCACCTTTGAGCGACTGCTGTACGTCCTCATCTTGAAAATACTATCCACAGACTAAAGTTCTTCCTCGTTTAATAACAAACGTATCTTCTTCTCGTTTTATTGCCTAAACCCACTGAGCTTGTACAAAGTTAGGCATCTTTTGGAAATTAATGGAAACACAAATCCGGACTTTTTCTTTTAGAATTTGTGCAAATAGGAACACTGTAGTGGAACTGATTATTACTGTTCTTTCCAATCGCCACCATAGTGTACCCAACAATGACGACTACTGCTTCGCGAATGATAATCATTTGGTACCATACTTCCACTGCGGGCTACTTTTTTGTAAGTAAATTTTGAGGAACTAGTGCTGTGTCATAAGTGAATACGTTTTATAAGGATTATAGGACACAGATCAATGCTATTATTAGTACAAAAAAATTATGACATAAACATTAGAAAAATTCGAGAGTTTAATGGTAGGGGTATTATCAGACAACATAAACAAATACACAGTAATAAGCGATTTAAAACAGTTTAAACCATTTAAAATGGTGAAAAAATTATTACTACTGTCTTTATTTTTGTATTTCCGGTGATGCTCATAGTAAACATCTGAAGCTCTCACAAGGTGGCAGAATTAAGACAAAAAAAATTTAATAATATAAAATAATTCTAAATTCTCCTTGGGTAAATGATTTAAACGAATGCCTATTTGTGTCATATTTGCATTTTTATTTTTACACAACGTAACAATCGATTGCTTTTTTGTTTTTATTTATTTAGTATAGACAAGTTTATTTATAGAGCACGTTTCATACACAATGGCAATTAAAAGTGCTTTACATAAACATTTATTTATTTAAATATATGTATAAGATACATAAAAATATATGTAAAATAAATTAAGAGCAAGAAATAAGAATAAATAGTAATAATACATATTTAAAAAAAGTTAAGATTATTAAAATGAATAAAAAAGAAAAAGAATACAGAAATAATGATGCAGTGCATAGTGCTCAGTGAATACGTGCACAACTAAACAAGTGTTTTCAGTCTGGATTTGAATGTGACTACTGTTGGAGCACACCTGACCTCTTCTGGAAGCTGGTTCCAGCTGCAGTTGGTATAAGATCTAAATGCTGTCTCACCTTGTTTTGAGTGAACACTCTTTATTTCTCTCTGACTTGATCCTAATGACCTGAGATGTCTGTTAGGTTTATATTCAACAAGCATATCTGAATTTTTTTTAGGTCCTATGCCATTGAGTGATTTTAAATCAATTCTAAATGTAACTGGAATCCAGTGTAAAGACCTGGGTGCATCAGCTGTGCGTAAGGTCTCACTTAAGTTGAGACATAAAGTTCACACTAAGGGCTTAGTGACTACTAGTTAGTTTGTAACTAAGTCAGGGCTTAATTTGGTTGCACCACCTGTTCTTAAGGCAAGACTTAACTGCTAGGTCGTAAGCTCCGCAAAGTAATGCATAGTCGCATAAAATTACGTTTACCTTAATTGATCCAATAAGCAACCTTGAAAAATTTGTAGTGTTAAAAAGCTGTGTATTTCAGTTTGATCTCTTTACGGTTGATGTTCAAACCTTGTTTGCTCACGTAACTGTCAGCTGTAATAAATTAAATCCCAATTAAAAAAAGATACATAATAAAAGTACATTTGATAAATAGTATATTTGTCCTTTGTAAATAAAAATAATTAGGAACTGTATCTAAAATAAATAAGGGGTGATAGTAATACTAATACAACAGGCTGGGAAAATATTAATGTATTAATATTTTATATTCATATATGTTGAAACTTGAGTGTCTTAAAAGTACGATTTTTTCTTTCTTGTAAATGTAAACGAGTGTAAATGTCAACATCATAATGTATGTCGAAATGATTGGAGCCTGTCAACAAAAACATGAGCTTACTGATGTCATTAAGTGAGTCTGCTTTTTTTATTTCATCCGTTACTCCTGGTCAGAGGCTTCCGTATACGTAGGGTTACGTTCTACCTAAAGTTAGTGGTGCAACTCTCAAATATTTAGTTGTGCATAAATTGCAACTTAGTGCCCATTTACGCCACAACTAGGCTAAGTTTTAACTAATGCACAGCTGGTGCAACCGGCCCTTGAGGACTGGCGTAATATGCTCAGATTTTTTGGTTCGTGTGAGAATCAGGACAGCAGGTGTCTAATGGTCTTTTTGGGAAAGTCTTTGAGAAGTCCGTTGCAGCTGCAGTAATCCACCCTATTGGTGATGAATGCATGAACAAGGTTCTCTAAGTCCTGACTGGATACAAAACATTTAATTCTTGCTATATTATTTTAGATGATAGTAGGCTGATTTAATTATTGCTTTTATGTAAATGTAAATGTGACTACTGAAACTAATATCTGACTCCAAGATGACACCAAGATTCCTGACTTGATTTTTTTGTCTTTATACCCTTTGAGTCAAGGAATGTATTCATCTTTTGTTGCCAAATACAATGACCTCTGTCTTGTTATTTTTTTAACTGAAGGAAGTTTCAGAACATCCTACTTTTAATTTCATTAATGCATTGGCACAGCGAGTCTATGGGTCTGTAGTCATTTGTCGACAAGATCTAGCTAGATAGATCTGGTATCGTCTTTATAGCTATGGTATGAAATTTGGTTCTTTTTCATAATTTGGAGCATATACATGTTGAACACTAACTGTGCAAGAAATGAGGCTTGTGGGATCTCCACACGTCATGGATGTGCACTCAGATACATAGTTGCCTATGTTCACATAGTACACCCACCCTTCTATATATGACCTGAAACAGCTGAGGACAGTCCCATTCTCCGTTTAGGAAAATGTGGTCGACAGGGTCACTAGCAGTGCTGAGTTTTAGTAATACCAGCACTGATATTTTGCCTGAATCAGTATTTCGCAGAATATCATTAAGTATCTTTATAAGCACCATTTCTGTGCTGTGATGCGGTCGGAAACCAGACAGTATACCTGAGTTCATGTCTTCATTTACTTTTCGATTTCAACTTGTGACATGACAAAGGAGATGTGTGTGGTCTTGGTGCAGTTCTTAAAACAAGCTGAAGATGGCATGATTGTTCCTCTGCACTGTCTCTGTACTTTGCACTGTTTTCTCTTTGTCTAGCCAAGAAATGGAGACTAAAACAGAGGCCGATTAAAATTCATGAGTCTACTATCTGTGTATTACTGTAAATGTAGAGTTTACAGAGGAAATGTATGCCAAATTATCAGGGATATTTACTTATTCAGTGTGTTTTCCTCCGTTGTCTATCTGTATTTCCCAGTCAAAGTCATAATTTGTTCAGGTATTGGTAGTCAGGCTATTTTTGTGACTAATCTGACCCCCATGCATGTATACATTACTCCATAGTTTTTGTATATGCTTGTGCTAGCATTCACATCCATATGTGTGTGTGCAAGCGTGGAATAGCAATGTTAGCACACAGCACCTGGATGTCCTTGCTGGATTTGCAATAAGCAGGCTGCATGTATTATTCAGGTCCCACTATGCTCTGTGCTTGCTCGTCCTGGCCCGTCCCCCAGGGACTGGATGCCTAAATTGCTATTTATATTTGATATATTCCCATAGCACAGACCCTTAAATGTATAGGGAGAGAATAGTGTGTACCGTGGGGGTCACTATGTAGCGGTCACTCTGTAGAAGTCAGAGGTGGACTAGTAGATACAGATTTATGCATTCACTCATGTGGTGTCGTAAAATAGCAATGTCACCTTTCTTCATGTACAGTGATCGGAAGGTGCCAGAGAGTTAAAATTCGATTGAATTGGATTGTAAACATGTTTTTTTTTATATATATCTTAATCTTTTTCAACCTTCGCGATATTGAAAGAGCTTTATTTTGGAGATAAAATGTATTTGACGAGACTTGCTACCTTAGAATGTTCTTTTCTAGTATTGTTATGTGGTTTGTGGTTATTTATTTAATTAATTTGTCCTACTCCATCTGTTTTCCAGAGCTACTGTACAGTGAGATCTGAGACCACATTGATGGTCTGGGATTTTGAATCTAATTTAAACCTGGAAGTTTTTTCTTGACATAAAATAAATTTAAAAAAATTAAGATTCTGCACTATTTCTAGGTCACAAGGAAATATGTGACACTGACCAAGGGTGAATTCCAATCGAAAGTGATCATCCCTATGCACTTCTCACTCCAAAGAACAAAGCTCCTGATGTGGACACTCTGAAGAGAGTGTGGCACTACAGTTTGATTGTACCTTCACTAAAAGTCTTGTAAAAGTGCAAATTACTTTGCTACTTTAGTTTGGACAACCCTTGAGTGATGTCTCCTTCCCGACTTTTGCACCCCACTAAATATCTACTAAATATCTACTAAATATGATCTATAAATGTCTCTTTCAGTGTTTCATGATGTCCAGATCCTGTTCATTTTCAAGTAAACATGTTTTAGAGCCTGGAGTAGTTTTGATTGGCTTTTCTCCAGATGCTGTTTCGTGGCCAAAGCTGTGAGCTAATTACACTTTGTTGCTAATGTTCCTGCCAATAAACACCATAACTGTGGTCAATAGTTTAGCTGGGACTTTTTTCCTTAATTTCTTTGGCCTGTTAATGATCTTTTTTTTTTTTTTTTTTTGTTTGTGGTGGCCCCTCTTCGCTCCCCTGCTTTCTGCCATAGCCAGGAGGGGTGGAGTGTGGAATTGATGCAAGCATCTGGGTGAAGCCTGCAGAATGCAGCCCTTTTTTGTAGCAACCAGCAAACCAGGTCCAGCGAACACACCAGCTGCGCTGCAACATGCTCGCTAGCCCTCGTGAGGCAGTAGTGAGAATGGGCCCTAAAACAGGACCTCAAGTTTTTCTTCCTAAACTCACACCCTTCCTCTTCTGTCATCTCCTCCTGTTCTCTTATCACCTTTCACCCCTCTTGCTGTCTCCCCCGTTTCAGTTGGAAAACTTCAATTTGGATTGTGTAATTGAAGCAGCAAAGATCTGTGGCTTGGATTGTGCAGAAAGATTTATTGAAAACCAGAGAGGCATGGTGGTCCAAGAGTGCACTGAGGAGGTCAGATAAATGAAAATGGCTTGACAGTCTTGTAACAAGATCATAAAAAGTGAACAAAGGTTTGCAGAAGAAAAAGCAATTGCTTGTTCGGCCATCACTCTACTGGGGTATGGGCACATTGTATGAGAATTATATTCTGCATGCAAGTCAAAAGCAGATGAACTATTGTCTCAGGTTCAAATGATCTCTCAAATGAACAGAGTCACAAGGCCAAACCCCCTAGTGTGTGGCTAGAGCATCTCAAGGTCACATCTTGGGGACAAAAATGAAGTGGATAAGAAAGAAAGAAATAGTTACCTTTTTTAACACGACTCACTTACTCAAACCTTATCATCCAAGGTTGAATCGTGTCTTTCAAAATAATTGCCATTCTTTATTGTGACGTACAGAGGCTCTACACTTGAGATTTTAAATAGGCATTTGTAATGAGCTGTTGTTGTACATCTCATTCATACCAGTATTCAAAGCCTGCTTTCTAAATCTGAAAAGTGTCCTTTTAGCATTACTCGTCTTTTATTGGTTGGACTGACAAGTCCCATCCCAAACTCATGCCATTGATTTAGTCAGTGTTGCTGTGTTGGCAGGTTAGGAAAAACTGAGAAATGGTTTGATAGTGCAACGCTGTTTACATTTTAATGATGGCAGAAATTATTTTGGCATAGAAAAAATGGGTTCAGTTTTAAATGCATGTGAAATTGAGGCTCCACTTCCTGAGAAGACTTCCTGTGTACAGATTTATCCAGTGAGAGAGAAGGGACTGCAGACCCTCTGCGAGATGAAATCCTGTTAACCCATGACCCATCACTTGACACAGTGAAGTGTTGGAGGGGACTAAAATTAAGAGTGAAACAATGCAACACTAAGAGTCAAAGTCTCATGCTTAAGTGGGTACAAGAAAAGTAAATCTCTTTTGTTGCTGTTTTACCATGGACAGTTTACACTCTGTTGAGAATGTGATGTTAATATGGAAAACTTGTTGATTGTGTTTCTTAATCTTTCCACTGATCTACATCTATTAACGTAGAACGTGAAAATGCTAGTGTGTAAAGTCTTTCTGTTCAAGGACACCCCAACACATGGCTGCCACCTTACCTGTTACTACATTGATGGCTTTCTGGTTGCTCCCCCACACTGTATTTCTCAATTTTTGTTGTTTTCAGATGCTCAGAAGTCTGTCAATTATAACACCATCTCCCTGGAAATACAGTGGGAGACCACTAGTGAAAATGCTTCTATTTTGTATTTCTTTAATTTAATACATGCTTCTTCTTTTTTTCATTATAAACATTAGTATGTCCCCCTTTTGCTTTAATTGCAGAATGCACTTGGAACTGTTGTGGACTCCTCAATTTTGTTATTCCAGCATGATTTCAGAATGTTAAAAAAAAGCATCTTGTGTCCTTCAAAGGAAGCAAAGAAATCTAAACTTTTGTACAAAAGATGTTAACATGGTTAATATCATAAATGTACCTACATTTGATTCCTGACCTAGAAATAGTGCAGAATCTTGTATATATTTTTATGTCATTACTGACTGAAAAAAAAAAAAAAAATCGATGTTCAATGTTGTCTCTGACTTTTGTACTGGATATCTCTGCTGATATGATGAGATAAAAGTATAACCAATTAACAAACTCTTTTTGCCCAGGTGGTATATTAAAACCAACATCAAAGTGGCCACCACACACACGTACCTCATAGTTATTTAATTTTCAAGACCAAGGATGGCAGATTAGAGTTATATCCCCCAAGCAGTTAATCCACTCATCTCAGTGTCTCATGCACTGAAGAGCACTCATAATTGCTGTATGGCGATAAAGGCGCAGAAGTACCCGCTTACAGGCCCGTAAAGAAAAAAACGATCTGCTGGAACAATGACAATCGGGCTGAAGAATTAAACACCTCACTGACCCGAGCTTTTCCCCTCTGCGCCTCGTCCCATTGTGCTAGGCTGATTGATTTTGACTGGGGTCACCTAAGCCCGTGCTAGGAGGCATGGTGTGCTGCACACGGGGCTAAATGTTTACATGCATTCATTTAAACACACATGCATGAGCACATGTGCACAGGCGTATATCAGTGTACATGGAATCAGCTGTTCACAGAAGTGTACTTGTTCATGCTATAGACAAGGAGAATTTTCATGCAGATAGTTTTTTACTGGTTAAAATGTGTATGTGTATACATCCCCAGTAAACATGACCCTTAAAGGGATATTTCTCCCAAATATGAAAATGATGTCATTATTTACTCACCCTCAAGTCGTTCAAACTCAAATTACCTTTTTCTTCTTCTGCGTAACACTAAAGAAGAATTGTAAGAAACAGACTGAGATTCAAGTAATTTTTCACCAAAAATCTTGAAACTCTTGCTTGACAGTCGTGGTCCCCATTCAGTTTCATTGTATAAAAAAAGAGCAATTTGGACATGTTGCTACAAATAACTCAATTTATAATCCATGAAAGAAAGTCATACAGATTCCGAAATACATTAGGGTGAGTAAATTATGACAAAATGTTCAGTTTTGGTGAACAACTTCAGTATTATTTGGCATGTTTAGTAAATTCCCCTAAAAATCATGCCCTAAACTACATTAACTAGTACATTATGTATTTGAGTGAAACCGCTTATCCAACCTAGAAAAAAATGTAGGGTGGGGATTTGAGTTTATCCTTTGGTTGTTGAATGATTTGTGAAAATATCACTGTTGCATAGCAGAACGGAGGCAGATCTGAATGCGAGTTTGCAGTGTACACACACCTCTCCCACTCAACACACTCTCATGGCAAACTTATCAGGATTTGTATGACTTCTCTAAATTTGGCTAATTCGTATGATATCATGCGACTGCACATGTTGGAATTCCTACGACTTTCACTACAGCCAATGATGTCGCTGGACATCGTTTCCATCTTATACGCGACAATTTCTTGCTTCTGTCACACACCACAGCTTCCTGTCATGTTTACACAATCTACTGATTGGTTAAGTTTAGATAAGGGTTTGGGTAAGGGCATAATATTAATAAGTATGAGATCAGGTTGCTCCCACCATGCTGCTCGAGTCAGAGCCTGTTTCTGATGAAATTGAGCAGCGATCTCAACACATTTATGAACAAACTTACAGCATAAATGCACAAGCACATTGCAGTCTTTGCTTATAAACAGATTGTAGCCGTTGAAAATTGAGTGAGTAAAATATATTTTAATGTTTTGAATCACAATACACTAAATATTAAAGAAAAAACACTTACTCGTGCTGTGCATCCCAAGATAACTGCATTAAAAATATAAATAAACTCCAGAAGCATTATATTCATTTGTGATCACCTCAGCAATTCAGGTGTGAAATGTCTTAAACACAAAGTGAATTTGCTGTTATTCCTCCTCATTCGAAATGTAAATTCAATCCAGCTGACACGTAACCAAGGAAGTTTGAATTAAGGAATGATGATGGAAAAACGGAGGAAAATACACCTTGCCATCTTCACCAACATGTGGCTGAAGCCTTGTTTAACTCTACGTTTAACTCTATGGTTGTGGTATGTATAAGAAAGTGGCTGGGTTTAAGTGCACTAAATTATTGGAGAAGTCCTGCATAAGTCACCAGAGGGAAGTCTGTCATTTCACCGGAAGAGTTATTACATTTTAATTAAAGATTTGTGAGGATAAATTTATTTTTTTAAATAAAAAAAAAACAAAATCGTTCACGATAAGATCAATTACATGTATTTAGAAAATAGATAGGGTGAATTTTCATTTCATGCCGGCTTTAACCAAGATTGGAGATGCATGTGGGCTGTCAATGACCCCCACCCATTGATCTATTGATCTGAAATCTATAGAGGTGAAGTTTTCCAATAAACCATCATGAATTCTAGACGGTCCTCACTTTAAGTCAAGTGAGAAGGAGAATGTGTGAGAGTGATTACTGAACACCCTCTACATTGTGTATTTAGGCAAGTTACAAGTAAGTTAAGATTGAGGATTGATCAACCACAGTTGTATGCAAATGCTGGGGTCTTGCAGTATTATTTTGTCTCCATTGTCATGAATTTGAGGGATTTTCAGAAAATGCATGCACATGGCTGGTCTGAGAGGGTGTGCGAGTGTGTGACCCTGTCTTTGTTCCTTCCATTAGTCTTTGTCTCCTTTGAGGTTCACAGCAGTAAACACAACAGCTTCGCTGAGACAGTCTTGAAATAATGCAAGGTTCCAGAATATCAACACTTAAACTGTGTATGGATGGTCATGTGATCTCAATATGTCAACCACCATGCAGCGAACACTTCTCATAAAAAAAATATTAGGCTAGTCTTATTAGGTAGCTTTATTTGGCTAATCAAGGTTACATTTTGTAAAACATTTTAAAAGAGCAATTGATTTCTTCATGTGTAAATAGTTTTTAATGAGGGACACGGTTGCAAATGTTTGTGCTTTGTTGTACTCTTAATTGCTTTAATTAAGATAACTGCATTAAAACATTTGTTAAACATGCACACAAAAAAAAAAATGGAGAAAGTGCCAGTTGGTCTTTAAAGTGATAGTTCACCCAAAAATGAAAACTCTCATAATTTACCCACCCTCATGCCATCCCAGATGTGTATGACTTTCTTTCTTCTGCTGAACACAAACAAATATTTTTAGAAGCATATCTCAGCTCTGTAGGTCCATACAATGCAAGTGAATGGTGGCCAGAATTTTGAAGGTCCAAAATGCATATACAGGTAGCATAAAAATAATCCATAAGTCTCCAGTGGTTAAATCCACATCTTCATATATATCCATATCTTTCATACCTTTTACCATAAATTCTCTTCCCTGCCTAGTAGTTGGTGATAGTGAAAGTGGATATCTAAAGTAAAAAAGGACTTGAATATTGACCTGTTTCTCACCCACACTTCTGAAATTGCTTCTGAAGACATCGATTTAACCTCTGGAGTTGTATTGATTACTTCTATGCTGCCTTTATATGCTTTTTGAACCTTCAAAATTCTGGTCACCATTCATTTGCATTGGATGGACCTACAGAGCTGAGATATTCTTCTTAAAATCTTTGTTGTTTCAGCAGAAGAAAGAAAGTAATACACATCTATGATGGCATTAGGGTGAGTAAATGATGTGAGAATTGTCATTTTTGGGTGAACTATTCCTTTAAGATGCAAGAATATCTGTTATCTTCCCCATTACTCATTAACTCAGCATCTCCATTTTCCTTGGGATAACCCCACTAGTGCTGTGGCGTGCTAAATGACAGCTGACAGAGGGTTATCACATGGTGAGTTTCTTAACAGAGAACGCAGTGCATCACTGCTCCTCACAGAGGTTCCCATCCACACATTACTGATGTCTTTTGGCTGTTAACAGTTAACTGCATGCAGTTTTTCTGATGGGATGGCTACCTGATTATGAAAAGACCAATTGTCAATAACCTCCAATATGTGTTAGAGACGGTAGTTTGAGACACATACTGTATAAGATGCGAATTGTGTAGTTGTTCAGGCCACATACTTCTAAAGAGCCTCAGCCACCTTAGCTTTCCTCTTTATGTGACACGTTTTGTGGTGTGTGTGTGTGTAATAGCTTTTGGCAGTATGTAGATATCTTCATCTGTGCTTGTGATGAAGCCTTTATATTTGGTAGCTGACGAGTGTGTGTCCCTAAATCTGTGAAAGTGCGCCTCTGCACGTTCCTGAATGTGCATTTGATTGACAGGACCATGAGGGGCTGTATTGAGTAGTTCAGCAAACTTTGGCACTTCAGATTTCAGAGCCCCTATTCACACATACCCTAACTGCCCCCCTTCTACACACACACGGCTCCACACAGACTCTGGGAGTGCATAAGCAATGCACTTTGACTCTCACACACATGCAGAAGCACATACTCTCGCACACGCAGAGCGTGTCTCTTGGAATTCCAGTTGGGCCTGGAGGCAGAGAGGAGGCTGATGGGGGAGAATGGGCAGGACATCTGTCATGCGTGGCTGCACTCTGTCCTCTCACAATGGAGAGAGGGGAAGAGCGAGTGGTGCCTTTCTTTCCTCACTCTCCTTTCTGGGGAGACTTCTGCATCTTACAATGGTCCTTTTGTCCCCTCACTGCTTTTTTCCCCCAGCATTTAACCCTTTCATTCTGCTCATTTTCTGCCAGCCATTCTTTTGGTCATAAAAAAGAAAGCAAAATGATAGAACTTTCCTCAAGCTTTGCTGCTCAGGACATGCAGAGAAATACAGTGCATTGAGAAAGTATTCAGACTCCACATCAATCTACAATCCATACTCTATAATGACAAAGCAAAAACCAGATATTTGATACATTTGCAAGTTTATTCAAAAGAAAAAACTGAAATATCACATTGACATAATTATTCAGAGCCTTTACTCTTAAAGAGTAAGTCGAAGCACTTTTGGCAGCTATTACAGCCTCAAGTATTTTTGGGTGTGATGCAACAAGCTTTGTACGCCTGTGTTTTTTATGCCATTCTCCTCTGCAGATCCTCTATAGCTCTGTCAGGTTGGATGGGGACCATTGGTGCACAACCATTTTCAGGTCTCTCCAGAGATGTTTGATTGGGTTCAAGTCCAGGCTCTGGCCACTCAAGGACATACACAGAGTTGTCCCTAAGCCACTCTTGCGTTGTCTTGGCTGTGTGCTTAGTGTCATTGTCCTGAACCTTCGGCCCAGTCTGAGGTCCTGAGCACTCAGGACCAGGTTTTCATTAAGGATATCTGTGTGTTTAGCTGCATTCAGCTTTCCTTCAACCCTGACCAGCCCCTGTCACTGAAAAACACACCAACAACCCACCCATGCTTCACTGTTGGGATGTTTTTGTGCAGGTAATGATTATGCCTGGTTTCCTCCAAATATGGCTCTTTGAATTGAGGACAAATAGTACAATCTTCATTTCATCAGACTAGAGAATCTTGTTTCTCACAGTCTGAGAATCCTTTAGGTGCTTTAGGTTCTGGCCACTATGCCATAAAGCCCAGATCGGTGGAATGTTGTGGTGATGGTTGTCCTTCTGAAAGTTTCTCCCATCTCCACACATGATATCTGGAGCTCAACCAGAGTGACCATCAGATTCTTGGTCACCTCTCTTACCAAGGCCCTTTTCCCCAAATAAGTCAGTTTGGCCAAACTTCTTCCATTTAAGAATTATCAAGGCCACTGTGCTCTTGGGAACATTCAATGCAGCTGAATTTTTTTTGCAGCCTTCCCCAGATCTGTGCCTCAACATAATCCTGTCCCTGAGCTCTGCAGGCAGTTCATTTGACCTCATGGCTTGGTTTTTGCTCTGACATGCATTTTCAGCTGTGAGACCTTGTATAGACAGATGTGTCCTTTTCCAAATAGTCCAATCAATTGAATTGTCCAATCAAAGTGTAGAAACATCTCAAAGATGTTTGAGATATCCCATTACATTGTAAGTGATGTGACATCCAATTTTTACATGGCGGATGATAAAATGGGCGAAATCTAAAAGAAGAGTGAAAAGAATATTAAAGAGCCGTTTAATATTCTAGCTAAAGCATCTGCCTAGCACTGCATAGCAATTCACTACTAACGACTCGGATCACCTTAGTAACCGCATAGCAATGTTGTGGCAACTACTCGCTATAGCATCATGGTGGCACATTTTTACAAGGCTATCTTCAGCAAATCTAAAAATCGAATTGTAAAAATGAATGCTTTGCATCACTTTAAATGATGATTGTGTTTTTCAAATTTGGAATTAGATTCAGAATTTTGAGTCCGTTTGAAATTTTACATTAAATTTAGAATCTTGGTTCTTTTTCTTGAATTTTGAAATTATATTTAGAATTTTAATTCTGCTTTTCAATTTTCTTTTTACTTTATTTAGAATTAAGCTTTTTGAATTTTAAAATGACATGTAGAATTTTAATTAAACTCCTTTTTGTCCCCTTCCGCTCGCTCGCTCTCTCTCTCGCGCTCTCCCCTCCACCCAGTGTCTATGGGAAGTCTCATTATGGACAAGCTTTCACACACTCAACTGTAGACATTTCTTCTTGGTTGATACCTTTCAGCTTATTGACCACTGCATGCATATGAGCGACAGTGCTGCAGATAGCCATAATGGTCCAGAACACCATTGATTACCCAATCCAGCAGTGTTTGTAGTGAGAGTCCTCTAATTACCACCGGCCCTTCTAAGCTATAGCTTTTAGCCTTTTTTCAACACACTGCCGCTCATGTAAATTGCAAATTGATTTATTTGCCTGCATCCCTGCCTTAAGGACTTAAAGGGTTTAAGACAGTCCACCATTGATTGAAGTCAGATCGCAATGTGCTATTGCTGTCAGCTGTAAGACTTTTCAAGGGGAAAACTTCAAGAACAGTTAATAAACGCTTTTGGCTTGCTAATTCAAGAAAACTTTTGTACTCTTACAACCAGTGTGATTTAAATGTTGTCAGTCCATGCTCAAAAAACTATTGGCCAAGCCTGTTGTGTTGTACTTTTTACTTCAGTTGTAAAAGTGTAAAAAAGATATTTTGCAAAAATAATCATTGATTGCATCTGAAATTGCATACTATCAAAACATGTACGGTTTTTGATTAAAAAAACAGTACGTTCTTTACATATGCAGGTGAGAAGTATGAATATGTACCGGACTTCATCCAGGATTGCCAGTATTGTCCTGTGTCCGAAATATTTGACGCAATAACAACCTTGAAAATAATCTACTATGTTTTTAGTTTTTTAAATAAGCATCCTTTAAGAACAGGGAACAACTTTAAGTTCAGAAGAGCCATCTGACTTGCAGTTCTCTTCTGTTTTGTTTTAATTTAGCAAGTGTCCAGTCGATCCACACTTCAGAATCTCACCAGAAATATCAGATCATTTTATTAATACAGAAGTACTACACCATTGGCATACCATTTTTGTCATACTACAGGAAAGTATGGATATTCCAACGCAGCGATTTGATTTCAAACAGATTCCAGAAAACTCTCCATGTCTTCCATCAGAGCCAAATAGTCCCACCCCTAACTCTCACCGTTGGTTAAACCAGTGTTGTAGTGTCAGGCTGGAGGATCCGCTCAAACAAACAGGGATGTTTTAATAGTGCCACAGTGTTACACTAAGCTAAAATCAACCTACAAATGATTTACTTAAAATTGATTCTCCATATAAAGCTGGGATATGAGCAGAGTCGGGGAGTAACTGAATACATGTAACGGGATTACGTATTTAAAATACAAAATATAAGAAACTGTATTCCACAATAGTTGCCATTTAAATCACTGGTAATTAGAATACAGTTACATTAAAAAAGTATTCTGATCACTGAAGAGATTACTTTGCATTTTATTGTCATTTGTTTAATTTAATATTTAGTCCTTTCAGATGGAAGACATTGATAGTAGGGCTGTCAATCGATTAAAAGTTTTAATTGAATTAATTGCATGGTGTCCCGATTAATTAATCGCATATACAAATTTTTGCTGAGAAAGCCCCTTATGTAACAATAATTCAATATATAATGATTATACATATTTATATCAATATATAATTATACATAGTTATCTTTAAATATTTAAAAGTGATATATATATATATATGTCACGTTCACTGTTGTCTTTTGGTTTTGTACTGTTATTTTGAAGTTTAGTTTAGTTCCTGTTTCCTGTTTTGGTTTTTGTAGTCCTTTGTAGTTTCTTTTATTCTGTCATGTTCACTGTTGTCTTTTGTTTTGTGCTGTCATTTTGAAGTTTGGTTTAGTTCCTGTTTCCTGTTTGGTCTTTGTAGTCCTCTGTAGTTTGTTTTTATGATTGGTGTTCCCCTGATTGCTTCTCCTTCCCTGATTGCTTCCCCCAGGTGTCCCTCATTCCCTTGTTTGTTCCTCTTGTATTTAAACCCTGGTTCTTTGTTCAGTCCTGGTCGATCGTTGTTTGATCAATGTTGATGTTTTGCTCCGTTGCCTGTCTTCCCGTTTGTTCATCCAGTTCCGTGTACCCTCGATGTTTTCCTGATTTAGTTTTGTTTTCCCCATGTGGAGGTTTTCATTTGTTCCTGTTTGTTTTGTGTTAACTTTAATGTTCAATAAAACCACGTCTGGATCCGCACCTCTCGTCTGTCTTGTCCTGCTCCCACACCAAGCGTATATATATATATATATATATATATATATATATATATATAATATACATACATACATACATATAAATAAAAAATATTCAGATCATTAAAATGCATTACATTCTTGAGAAGAGTTAATCATTGATAAGACAATACAAAAAGCGGCTTTAGAATACAATGTATTGTTTACTACCATATTATTGATCATAAGTCAATCATTGGCATACAGTTCACAGCAATCCATTACACAAGTGAATTTGTCAATCAGTTCGAGATTTATTATGAGGGCTTGTTTAAAGACCCGTCAATTTACACCTACGTCAGACATTAAATTAATTTTTTTTATTAATGCTTCCAAAACTTATACATCTAGAGCCAAGAGGTATATTAAAATGAACAACAACAAAAAGGAAAATAAATAAATAAACAGTTTAATAAAAATATCAAATTGTTTACATATTTCAATACACTTTACAGCTTTCTTGTTACTCAAATTGGAAATTGTTCTTAGGTATTGCTGAACCTCTGAATTAAAAATGAAAACTAATGGTTTATAACCACCATACTTACATTTATGAATACTAAACTTTGCCAACAAAAGCAGAACATTAATCAAATAATATTACTTAAGAAGAGACATGTCATAGCTAAAAAAAAAAAACAAATAAAACATTTCAAAACAAAGTTGAAAGTTTGGAATAATATGATCTCTAACAATCTTAATTGCTTAACATAAAATGTTTAGGTCACTGTTTCAAGTTAAATATAGTTTAATACTCAATCTTTAAACACATCTTGAGATCCCTTAGTTCGCATTTGCGCTCCTTCAAGTGTTTTCTTCACTGTATAAACTCTGCGTTGCTCATACAGCTGAAATTTCTGCCCTCTGGAGTAAACAGGTGGTACTAGAAGCTTGCATTTCTCAGGACTCTTCCTTATTATGGTCCGGGGGGGCATTGCGATTAAATGCGTTAATTTTTTTAACGCGCTATTTTTTGTAAAATTAATCGCACTGAATTAACGCGTTAAATCAACAGCCCTAATTTATACATATAAATGATGTGATCCAAAGTGCATTTGAACAGCAGTGAAACACTTTCTTATGATGTGTTACATTCATACAAGCAGACAGAGAAGAACGTTTAAAGTAAATTTGGAGCAGAAGAAATAGAAATCAACCTTGTGTACATTTTCAGCTTTATGCTAAGCTAAAATGCTATTTCTAGCCATTTTACATGCACATGTTACCAGACACGGTTATATTTTTTTATCAAGAAAATTCATGTTGGATCATAATTTCTTTTTTTCTAGTAAGATCTTTGATATTAGGGCAAAAATCGTATTCTTGATGATAATTTTTGTATTGTTTTCCTGTAAAAATATATACAAATCCTTAAAACAAGATCAGTTTGATTTTTATCTTATTTTAGAAACAACACTGCATAAGATATTTAGGTCTTTCAGAGAATGTATTTTTAACATGTGTATTTTGTCTTACAGGCAGAGTATTTACTGTCAAAACAAGTGAAAAAATTCTACCAGTGCTGAAGAAGTAATCCAAAGTATTTAGTATGTGTTATTGACCTTGAGTAATCTTATGGAATATGTTACAAATTACATTTTATAGCATGTATTCTGTAATCCGTATTGGAATACATTTCAAAAGTAACCCTCCCAACCCTGGATACGAGAAACTAGTTCACACAAACCCCACAACAACTATTAGCTATTGTTTGCTTTGTGAAAACACTCATATCTATTGTAACCTGTCTACATCAAACCCCAATATGTTTTATGTCTTTTTAACACCACATGCATGGATGTTTTATTTTGGCTTCGCAATAAACAAAGCATAATTAAATTTAATTTAAACCAACTAATCTTAATTCAGGAGAATATCTGCTGTCAGTAAAGGGTTAAACGTTTGAAGTACAGAGTCATGTGACCAAACAACATGGTGTCGATCACAGCAGAGTTTGTCTTTGGTAGATACGCCAACAAAAACTACATCTGGTAAGAAACTTAATTACGTTTTTACATCGAAACCCTTATTCTAAAGAGTCTAGAGATTAGAGTCTCTAGTTCCCTTACGACTCAGTACACTTGCAATTGCATTAATTAATGCATGGGGGGAGTGCCTTCATACACAATCTATTTGAAACCTCTCTACAATAATGCCAATAATCTAATATAGGCTATGGTGTTTGAGCCCCACCTGTTTTGGAGTGAAACTGACCACTATAAAAACAGTTGCACAGACACATTTCCTCAGAATTTCTTCCTTCAAGACAGCGATCATCTCTTGTCTAGAAGCCCTCTATCTTTGCCTTCGATATTTACGAGTCAGCGGGCGGAATCTTCATGGAAAAAACTTTCCGCTCCCCTGCAGTTTTCCGGCGAACATCACACCGCTTCGCCGATTGACGCTTTGCTGGTGAACGGGCCTTAGCATCCTGATTCCCCGCAGCGCTTCGGCAGGGTTTGTGTATCCTTACAAAGCAATTGTGTATTGTATACTGTATGACATAAATATAAATATATATAAAATTATAGATGTATATATCTAAAAGAGTATTTTACATGTTCGCGTCTTTTTAAAGATGTAGTTCCATAAATGTTCCTTGTGCGAGAGGCACATCCCATTGTCAGATCAGCATGAGAGCTACGTTTACTGTCTGGGCCGCGCCCACGCAGAGTCAGCACTCACGGAGACAGACTGCCCTCGCTGTGATGGCATGAGTCTCAAGACACTTCGCTTGTGAATCACCCTCATTCTGTGGGATGATTCAGCCTCACGTGTCCTCCCACCCACCTCTTCTGTGATACCCAAGGATTCACACGTGGAGGCACGGCGGGGCCATGAGGTCGAGGAGGATGACTTTGAGATGGTTCTTGTGGCGGCACACGCCCCATGAGCCCCTCAATCTCTCCGAAGCGTATGTTTTCCGATACCCCCAGCGAGGGCGAGGAACGTGCACGCGCCACTGACAAGGAGATGCTCTGCATCCTTACAAGGGCGGTGGAAGAGCTTCTCTCTGAGTGGTCTCCCCCAGAGGAACCTGAACAGTCTCGCCTCGATGAATGTTTCCCGCAGTCCGGACGCCGTCAAACGGCAGCGGCACGCAGATCTGCCCAGTTCTTCTCGAAGTTCATAGCGAACTATCCAAGTCCTGGCGCGCAACCTTATAGGATACCATCCTCTTTAATGTGGATCACGGGGAAGAAAATGTTATGCCCAATTACCCCCTGTGGAGGAGGCGGTAGCTCCTTGCCGACTGGGTTCATAAGAAGTTAATTCATACTATATGACTAGTTCATATATTCGTTATGAGTGCTCTCCTGGCCATCATGAGGTTCACTCACTCTGGCATGCTCATGTCGGTTGCCATCCCATAAGACTGCGCTACCATGATTCCTCTCTGGAAAGTTATGTTGTGTAGTGCGGTGTGATAGGATGCTGTTCCCCGTATGCGTTAATAAATGCAGTCCAGTGTACTTTGTCGTAATGGAACGTCTTTGTTACGTACGTAACCTCGGTTCCCTGAGACGAAGGGAACAAGACATTGCGAACACTAGCCGCACTAAAAGACTCGACGCACGAGCGATGCACTCCTTGTTCTCAGACAGAAATTCTGTGGAAATGGTGTTTGTGCACCTGTTTATATAGTGGTCATTTTCGTGCTAAAACACCATAGCCAATATTAGACTATTGCCGTTATTGGAAGGCACTCCCCCATATAAATTAATAAACACATTGTCTTGATCCCTTCATCTTAAGGAACTGAGGTTATGTGTATAACAGAGACATTTTATCCGATATGCCAATTTAATAATTTTAGTGCTTTATAGTGAAAAGGCACGCTGTTAAACACAATGACCACATACGTGGATTGTATGCTCATTTTCAATTAAAATATTCACAATGCATTATCACATTGAGATTCAATGGATGAATTCAAAAGCTGGAAAATGTTTATTTCAGAGGCTATATATGGAGTTAGCATGAAAATAAGATAAATTTAAAACTGTTCTGAGATTAGTGATGACAGACAGTACACTGGAGGTCAAGTAATTCACTAAATAGAGAGCATCCTATAGCTTTCTATGTGGCTAAGTGCGTTCAATCCAAACTTCCTATCAAAAGTTCAGTTTCAGGCTGCAGATGATGTTTGGACTACTCAGCATGTTTGGCAGACATGGGGCAATGGTAATCAGTACATAGATTCAGAATTTTTCATGCTAAATTTTATTTGAACATTGTTGGCTGTGACTGGACGATGCTGGCCATTACTTTGAATGACAAACAAGAATTTTTTTATAGCTTGGTATTATTATAAATGTCCACATATGTTGCCATAAATATTTAGGAAAATAATGTAAATCTTTTTTGCACGTTTTCTTAGGGGCTTCGAGTTAAAAAAAAAAAAAAATGAAAAATGCACACAGCAGCCATGCTCTGGTCTCAAGAGGTTAAATTTTTACTAAAAAGAAATACATGCAATAATTAAGCCTGAATGTCCTTTTATTGTACTCCTGCTCTTGCACAACCTGTTTTCCCATGGCACAAAATACAACATCCTTGTTTCTGGTTATGTTCTTGTGTGGTAACATCAGACTGTGCATCAGTTAGTGAAATAATACCTCTTAAATAATGCAGAAGTTTGGAGTAAACTGAGGTGGATTGATTTACTATTTTCAGAGTGGAAGTTGAGTCTCTCATGCATGGCTAGGCACTATAATACACTGACTGGCTACCCCTACTGCTGTGTATTGGCAGTTAATTGTTCCCAGCTGTTGTGGCTCAGGGAACAAAGACACTTTTGAAAAGGTGATCTGTTGATTGGGGCACCAGCCTTACTTCCTTTAATGGGATGTGGATCACGGGAAAGGTGGCATCTGTGTACAGCGTTGCTGGTTCATGTGGCCCAGGGCTAAAACACACACACACACACACACACACACACACACACACACACACACACACACACACACACACACACACACACACACACACACACACAAACTGTAACAACAGTGGCCCATCTGTGTGTGCTTGTTCAAATCAGAGTACATGTTGTTCATGTTTCAGGCAATAGAAAAGGAAGTGAAGAAGCGAAATGGACATATTATGAGAATCACTTTTACTTTCGGAGGTGTGAGCAGGCTATGATCAAAAGGCATGTTGTCCACCAGATTTAGACTTGTGTTAGGGAACACATAAAATCCTTTGATTTAGATTGGGATGGTGTGTAGCAAGGATGTAGAAAAAATACAAGGGTTTATGAATGTGATGCTCTGTCATGCAACCAAAAGTTGTTGTTTTTTTAAATCACTTTTACTGATAAACATTTTCGGAAGTCTTATCTCTTTCTGGGTTTGAGGGAAGACGTGTGGGATTGTTTGCTGTCCTTAAAGAAAGACAGAGGAATTGTTAGAGAGAAAGAAAGAAGGAGAAAGGGAACAAAAGCAAGAGAGAGAGAGATACAGACAGACAGACAGACAGACATAAAGATCACATGCTAGAGTTGTGTGATTGGCCTATAATTCCCTTTAGGCCAGTGTTCACTATTAGACATTGCTTCTGCTGCATGTCCTGACATGGCTGTGGCATCCATTAGGTGTGAAAGTGAATATCAAACACATTGCAGCTAAAACACTTTTCACAGACCTTCATTTTCTTGTGGTTTTCAAGAAATGGAGATGCTATAAATAAATCTGAACATTTAAAAAAATTCAGCGTATTTATTTTTTATACGCTTGCGTATAAATCATACAGTGTGTATGATTAATTACTTTTGCTCATACCTTTTATTTATATTTAATTTTTTTTCTTTTTTTTTGAAAAGAGTTTGATACTTAGGACCTCAAATTGTGCGGCTTATTATGGAGAGGTGTACCACAGTATTATTTTTCTAAGCAATAAGACTTGTCAATGTCTGCCTGTTAAGTGATAAAATTGACAGAATATCCCATAGACTTGCATTGAAGGAGTGACACAAGCCATAACTTTTGACTGGGACCAGTAAGAAACCACTTAGCAACAACCCAAGACACCGTAGCAACCACCTAGCAACACCCCAGCAACTACCCAGAACATCTTATAACTGTATAACAATGCCTTGACAACAACTCAGAGCATCCTAGCATCGTGGTGGCAAATTTTGCTAGTACAACCAAAGACTATTTAGCAGAGACGGGCCACTTCTATTAAAATTAATGTGAGAAATTAGAGCCTGACGGTCAATTTAGTTGAATGGTCAATGTAGAACGGAAGTCCTCCCTTACAGATAAAAGAGCCAATCAGCTTTTAGATACATACAGTACATCATCTGTCAATCAACTCAAGTGTGCATGTACATTGGCTACACAAGCCTGAAAAAAGCCTTTTTTCTTTAGTAATTTGAGGTAAAGAAGTACAATTTAAGATTTCAATGTTGTCAGATTTTACTGCCGATTTGTAATATGTTCTTTGATCTTAATCTTGACCAACCGTTTTGGAGATTTCAGTCTTTCCCCATTCAATTAAATAGGAGCTGCACTTTCATGACTGGAAATAGCTTCCCGGGAGCATTTCAAAAATGGCCGCCAGTAGACTTGCTGGAGCTCATATTTTCTTCACAAAATGTATAAATGTATTTTTATATTTTCTCTTTAAATATTATTTAATTTGGATTAATGGTGTGTTATTCCCAGAGCAGTTGTACATTTTGGGTTCATGAAAAACATGACAGTTTAAAGCTGATGGATGTCAGATAAGAGCCATTCATATTGATGCAATTTGATAATTGATATGTACTATTACTGTATGTAATTGGGCCTCTTTAGTCAGTGTAGTTTCCTACATTTACAAGCACATGACCACATTCCAAGCACATTGGCCCTGTGCATTGTGTTGCTCCAGTTTAGACAGAGGAGTGATTTGAATGAAGAGTACTGAAGCTGAAACTGAAACCGAAACCAGAGAAAGTAAGACAACACGAGCAGTCGGTCCAGGCTTGGGTGTCGATATCTGGTATAGTGTGTGTGTTTAACTAGGAACTGGAGCACTGGGATGGTAGCCAGTGAAACAGTAGATAAGCAGGTGACTTTCCTCAGTATTCACACAGAGGTTTACTAGGTCCTCTTCTACATGCTCTACAGATCAAAACAATAAGCCTTTAATATCTCTTACAAATAGTACTGTGGAGGTACCACTGTACAATGATACAGATGGTACCATGGTATTTATTGCATATTACTGAATGATTAGCAAGGTATGGTAAAGAATACTGTAAAACTATTTAAAATACAAGTTCATGTCAAAAACATGGTGCTTACATTGTAAACGACCAAAAAAGATAATACCATGATGCTTTTTTCTGTAATAGCCAGGGTCGGAATGGCCATCCGGAGAGTCTGGACTTTTCCTGTTTGGCCGTTGTTCTGACAATCTGAGCTACATGCTCAGGATGTGCTACCAGCAGTAAAAACGGTGATATGTAAAGTTATAACATGGGTAGCACATGTCGGGAGGCACGGGAGAACCTGTTGGCATGTACTTGTACTACAACAGCATGAAATGTGTTAAAAACTAAGTCTTGTCATGCAGATAATACCTTTCAGGATGTGCTACCAGCATTACTATCAGATAGTGTGATATGGTGTGAGGCTGTACTAAGCCCTAACCCCAACCCTAAAACTATGTGTATATAGTGTTGGTAGCACATCCTGATAGGTAGCATACATTTTCAGGACACCGGCAGGCTGTCCATACAAACATTTGAAACTAAGTTGTCTTTATCTTGTCACTGTGTTTTAAAAGGACAGCACTCCGAGATGCAATACAACGGTCAACTATGTCGGTGTAGCTCTATCGCTTGTAGGAAATCAATTTGAAAAAAGTGTGGATGAACGCAAAAATGTACATTGTCCTTGGCTTTCCATACATACACTAAATTCCTCTTTTATATTTTCGGGAGAGTTTGGTGCGAACCTCCGCAGATGTCACGTGCATCACAGCACATCAAGTTCGGTTCAGGGGCCGGTCGCACAAGCTATTCGTAAGTTACAACTTAGCCTAGTTGTGGCGTAAATGGGCACTAAGTCACAATTTACACACTACTAAATATTTGAGTGTTGCACCATTAAACTTAGGAAGGACGTAACCCTACTTTACAGAAGCCTCTGACCAGAATTAACGGTTGGAATAAAAAAGCAGACTCATTTAATAACATCAATGAGGTCATGATTTGCGTGACAATCTTCATTCCTTTCGACATACAGTATGATGTTGACATTTACACTCATTTACATTTACGACAGAAAAAAACCTTACTTTTAAGCAGCTCATCAGCATGAAACCGGTCAAACGGTGCAGTTTTTAGGGTGCGTCGCCCGGTGTCATATATATGTATATATATATGTGATATTAAAATGTATGTTTAGACAGGGCAAATATACTATTTATCAAATCAACTTTTATTATGTATCGTATTTTAATGGTAATATAATTTATTACAGCTGACATTTACATGAGCAAACAAGGTTTGAATATCAACCGTAACAAGATCAAATTGAAATTGTCCTGTTCCCCGATGGAAGGAACGAGATGTTGTGTCGATTGTAGTGACACAAGGGGTATCGTCTGAGAGCCTTGTGTACCTCTGAACTTGAGAAAAGGCCAATGTGAAATTGGCAGACATAATTTTCATGTCCCGCCCCAGACATACAGGTATAAAGGGGAGCGGGCGAGCATCTGCCAGACAGGTTTTTGCACTGAGGAGCCGAGAATAAGATTACGGTGCATTACAGTGGTAGGGAGGGATAGTGACGTGGCAAGGGGAACATAACCTCTCGTTCCTTCCTTCGGGGAACGGAGGTTACAACAGTAACCATGACGTTTCCTTCTGTCACTCACTTGACGTTGTGTTGATTGTAGTGACACAAGGGGTCCCACTTCAAACGGCATGCAGTAACCCGTGTTACGTGACTGCTGAGCCAGGTGCAAGCAAGCAGCTGGGACTGCCCAAGGGAGACGCGACTCCTGCCAGCGGAAAATACATCACAGGGAGTTGCCTGGAGCAGGGACTAAGCCTGTGGAGCCCAAGCCCAACACGGAGCACTCGACTCGTGGTGGGTCTGGCAGCGAATTCCTCCACTGAATTCGCCGGCCAGAGGGCTAGGGAGGAAGAACGTCCAGGAAGCGAGAGCTTAATGGCTAACCTGGGCGAGAAGGTGCACTGGATCAACTTGGTGAAGGGCGCAAGGTGCAAGCAGAGCACCAGGTTGGCTGTTCCGTATTAACGAGTTCTACAGGCTCGGAACTGAAGTGTATGCCCACTTCCTGTAGCGGGTCAAGGGCTGCCTCTGCGACCTTGCTGAAGATGCGAGGGGACAGGGATGGGCCGAAGGGAAGGACCTTGTACTGATAGGCCTGACGGTCGGACGCGAGCCGTAGGGAGGGTCGACGCAGAGGCAGAATGGAGACGTGAAGTACGCGTCCTTCAGGTGTACCACTGCGAACCAATCTAATGCAAATGCAGGTTATAATTTGTTTCTGCGTGAGCATTCTGAACAGGAGTTTGTGTAAAGTCCAGATGAGAACTCACAGGTCCAAGATTGGCCGCAACCCACCGTGGGAACAATGAAGTAAGGGCTGTAGAGACCCTTCTCCATCTCGGCTGGGGGGACAGGCTCTCTGAGTAGCAGGTTCGTAACCTCTGTATAAGGTAATGGCATTTCCGCCGCACATGCAGTGGAGTGAATACCGCCGAGATGAAGCGGGAGCCCTGCCAGCTGAATTGCGTAGCGAGTCATCAGCATCAGACGCCGCTGTGACGCTCTACGATGCAGTGGCAAAATCGTCATCCAATTACAGGGCTCGAAGGAGAATGCCGGCTGGCCGCAAGACCTAGCCACACTCATCCCGAGCTCGGACGGAAGCAAGCAAGCATGCTGGGGAGCAGGAGCTTCGTGGAGTTTTACCCAGCTCGTCATCCCTGAATCGACTTCATCGCCAGCTGGGTCGTCCTCAATTCCTTGGGAAGAAGGAACGATGCGGGGGGCGGCTGAAGTGGCTTTCTATCGTGAGAAAGAAAGCCGCGACCGCAATATTGCCATGGCTATGTTCTCGCACTGAGAAAATGAACCATTCATAAAATGCTGCCTGCGTGTGATCGCAGCCCAGGCATGAGAGGCAGCTTTATTGACCATCTGAAGTAGAGAGAAATCGACCATATCCAGGAACTACACCGAGGCGGAAGGTCATCTTGAAAAAGACGCGTCCTGAAAAGGACATTCAACGCCTGCTGTATATTGTTCTTTTATGAGTGGAAACTCAAACTCTTTTAGAGGAAATAAACTCTTTTAGGAGAAGAAACACTTTCAGGCAATGAAAGCGATGTTGAAGCGCCAGGGATGTGGACTGCACAGCGTGCAGAGAGGAGAAAGCCGCTGGAATGCGCCGTAGATCCAACAGCAGTGCTTATCGCCAGTAGAGGTGAGTCAAACAGTGGTGAACACAGCTTTGCTGTTGCACAACCCCTCTGCACCGAAGAAAAAATCTGTCTGACTGACGCTCACCCGCTCCCCTTTATACCCGTATGTCCGGGGGCGGGACATGCAAATTCTGTGTGCCAATTTCACATTGGCCTTTTCTCAAGTTCAGAGGTACGCAAGGCTCTCAGAAGAGACCCCTTGTCCCACTACAATCGACACAATGTCGAGTGAGTGACAGAAGGGAAATCACAGATTTGTAACTGTTCTGTGTATAAATTTGAAGGCTGCTTATTGGATCAATACAGGTAAACGTCATATTATGCGAGTACATGTACGCATTACTTTATAGAGAGCTTATAACCTACTAGTTAAGTCTTGCCTTAAGAACAGGTGGTGCAACCAAATTAAGCACTGACTTAATTACGAACTAACTAGTAGTTACTAAGCCCTTAGTGTGAACTTTACATCCCAACTTACGTGAGACCTTATGCACAGCTGAAGTTGTGCAGTGCGATGTGCGGCTCAGTGAGACAGTCAGAGTTTAATTGAATAAGACACTCAAACGTGAATCGTTCATTCCCTTATCTGGACAGTAAAATCCAAAGGTCAGTAAAAAGATTGGAATTTAAAGTGCACAATATAATCGTGGTTCTCTCAACTAACCGCAGACCTACTTAAAGGTAAAAATCACAAAAGTTGCTTTCCACACTGTATCACAACTAGACTGAAAAAAAGGTCTTGCAAATAATTTTTTAACGTTTGTTTTATATTAGATTTTATATTGCAAAAGTGAAAAAATATAGTGTGCAGTGAGTTAACTTACTGGACATTTTTTCAGTCTGATTGTCATTGTATGGAAAGCAAATTTTGTGATTTTTGTGATTATGTATTATTACTGGTAATATTGTGGCTTTGTGGTGGAGTGGATAGAGCATTGACTTATGTACTGGAAAGGCATCAGTTTGAATCCATTCTCAGGTGACTTGAAATATTGTAATATTACTTAATGTTAATTAATATCCTAAGCATTGGCCCGGTTGCTAAGAAGGGTAGAGTCACATGGAGAAACCTCCTCGTGGTCGCTATAATGTGTGGTTCACTCTCATTGGGGCCCGTGGTGAGTTGTGTGTGGATGCTGCGGATAGCGTGAAGCCTCCACATGCACTACGTCTCCATGCTACAGCATTCAACAAGCCACGTGATAAGATGCGCGGATTGACGGTCTCAGACACGGAAGCAACTGAGATTCGTCCTCCGCCACCCGGATTGAGGTCGAGTCACTACGCCACCATGAGGACTTTGAGCACATTGGGAATTGGGCATTCCAAACTGGGGAGAAATAAAAATGTAAAAAAAATAATAATACAGCATTTTCATAAAAATATACCCAAATTAAGGCCTTGAGTTTTTACAAACAGCAAACATGAGAGAACAAATGGACCACATTTTCCATTGTGGTATTTGTCATGCTGAAGCTGTTCTTATTGTTTTCCTGTGTTCAACATGAACAGACCTCATTCCTCCTTGTATGTGTGTTTGAAATTAATGGTTGGATATGAAGCCAGCCCTGAATAAATAAATATTGAAATTGAAGTGTTCTTTTCATTTCTTCTTTTGACAAACCCACATTCTCCTGTGTCCTTGTGTCAACAGCATCATTTCAGAGGCTTTCACTATGACAATTTCATTTGCAGCCTTTTTCTACTCACAAGCCTATAAGTCTTCTGTTGTCTTAGCAATTCCATCTGACAATTCTCCAAATGGACCAGACCCCATTTAAATGGGAATAATATGGAAAATGACTTCTTTGTTGACTCACTCCCTTGTCATTCTCCCCATGCATGTTTTTTTTCTCAGTGCGGGGCCATTAAGCCATCAAGGACGAGGCTTGTGGGTAATGAAACACTGTCCAGAGCCCATGGATTCCTGTATCCCGAAGGGAGGACAGACGTAGGGAGGGGTGCGTGATAGGATGATGAGGGGCAGACGTCGGGAAAAGAGTGCTATCAAAGCTGAAGGAATGCAGAAGTAGACTGATGCAGTCTGGAGTCCGGCCTGTCCTTAAAACACCTATTTACAACCAACAGCCCAGAGACAGAGACGCTGCCCATACAATGACCTCCACATGGCAGTTATGCCACCATTGCTGGAAACTGTCCCATAAGATAGGGAAATCACAAATAAAATCACAATTAATATCTCAGTCATTTATCCTAGACAGCAATGAGATTGAAAGGTGATTCATTTGAGACTTAAATGGAACTACATTAGAGAACATTTCAACTTTTGCTGACTCTGATGTAGACATCCATTGACCAAAGATAATTTTAAATATGTTACACAAGTTTCAGTTGTGTTTTCTAGAATCCATTATGCTGTATTCCCTCTTGATTTCAAACTAAATCCACTCTTTCCACTCTATCAAAATGGAGCTTATCCATTCCTATTGGTCAAAAGTGCCGTCAGTGTTTTTCTTCTAAGAAAAACACACCAGTAATCTCTAAAGAGTTTCAGAAGACATCTCAAAAATGTCTCAAACTATGCTCTGGTTTGCAAAGAGGCCGGTCTGTCATCAAAAGTAGAGATTTCAATATGAACTCAAAATTTGTATTATCAAATGTAACAAAAACAGAATTATCTGAGCTATGCTATTCACATTCATTTTATAGCTCTATACCAGGGGTACTAAATTTGGAAAGCCAGGGGACTGGAAAGCAGGATCCTTTTAGCCTTGAGGGTTCTTTTTTTGAAGCACTCTTTATTTATTTATTTATTATTATTGAAGCATTTATTAATAACTTTTTTTTTTATTAATGAGGTGACTATGCATTATGCTTTTTAATACATCATGGACACATGTAATTAACACAAGTAAAATAAAACATTATATATAAATATTTTGCAAAATTCTTGTAAAAGTGTGGTTCTTTAAAAATGAAAACTTAGTATAATGATAATTTATAGGCCAATATGTTTTTTTTTTATTATTATTATTTTAAAAGATTTACACCTTTAAATATACTGCAGCAGAATGCACCACTCTAAAAAAAAATGACAACTAAACTGTACATTGTGAGAAATGTCAATAATTATTATTATTTTTTTTTTTGCATATATAGAAAGATGATGATCTGTTCTGTTGTCTAGTTTCCGTCCACTTCGTGCTGTTTTGGTATCGACAAAGTGAATATACGTAAATAATTTTTGGCAAAATTTGTTTTCTTCTGCCTTTTGCAATCAATAAAAGGCATTTGAAAAAAATGGTGTGCATGATAACATCATGCTTAAAAAAAAAAACACTTTGACGCATACGTTTTGGTTTATCGCAAAAGAAATCTCATTTCACCAGAAATGTTTGTATATCACTAATTTGCCTCCCAGATGTCCCTCATTCCCTAAGTTTTGGTAAAATGGGGAGAGTATTGATACAATTCATTGAAATTATATGGCACACTGTCATTTTTATTACACAAATATAAATGCAATCAGAAGACGAGTAATTACAATCAAAAGGGAGCTGTTGCTCTTCTGATATTGGTTCTGATGTTGCGCCTATTGCAGGTTGCCACTGGTTCCGACCCGAAAGAAAATCGTCATAGCCCTGTTCAAGCTGGCAACCTGAACCAAGTAGTGGGGAATCTTTCAGTTTTAGTTTAAGGACCGTCCATCGATGCTGTAAATATAGCAGAAAAGTACTTCCTACATTGAATAAGTTAAAGTGTGAACTAGAAATTATCAAGTAAATTAACATTTGTAGAAATAGATAGCATGTAAACATTAATGCTCTAGCTTTTAAATTAATATTATTTATGATTGTTTATCTTTACAATGTATCATCATGTATCAATCCAAAAGTAGAAGACCTTGTCATATTTATTTGCTATTTTGAGTAAATTTTACTTAATATTTTGAAGTTGGTATTCCCAGCATGCACAGGGCTTGATTAAGGAATCAACATGCATGTTTCACTGTTTTCAAGTTTATTTACACAGTTTTTATTGTTGATTGTTTGGTAAGTTCTTGTTTTGTGAAGTCTGAAGTTCATTGTCTACACAAAATTAACCGTACATGATTAAAAAAACAACAACTATCTGTTGATTTTTACTGTCATCGGTTTTTGTGCATTAAATGTTCAGGTCTGCCTGCACAGCTCTTAGATTTGTCTGTATTGCCTTTAATACAAAGCGATGTTGTCTAAGACTACATAGCATGCAATAAGCTTCCTGGTAAGGCTTCGGAATGTCATGTGGTACATGATTAAACATGGTTTTATGAGGGGAAATTAAAATTGTAGTAAATTTATTAAAGTAGCATGTACATCATATTCGTAAGTAAAAAATACTGCATTAACTGAAATGTTAAGTTAAACTGACTTTAATCAATATTATGTCATAAAGTTAAGTAGATTTTACTTAATTTTATACCATTAAAATGTACTTGCGAAAACTTGCAAAATAAACATTAAGTAAATCTTAAGTGTATCAATGCCTTATCAATGAAGTCTTTTCATTGCTTTTACTTTGCCAGTGCTAGTAAATATATGCTAAATAAAAAGAAATATTTACCAGTTGTGAAATCACTGTAACATATTTTCTTGTGGCTTATTGCTTTTATAAAACAGAAAAAGACATCAATGTTCAATAAACAGTTACAGTTTATTTTTGGCAATTTTTTTTTATAGTTTATGACCCTAACTATTGGCTGTCTGTGGTTGCCAATCATAGTCATTTTTACAATAGTGGCCAATCAGAATTGAGTCTGAATTCTGATGTCCATTTTATAATGGCCCTTGTACCATGACAATAATGGTTTATTGTTGTTCTAATATCTAATTAGCTTTACTTTTTCTTTTTACTTGTGTCTTAGCAACAGTTTTTTTTTTTTTCCTATAATCACACAGGTACTGTCATTTTTATTTTTTTATTTATTTCACCATGGCACTCTTTTGTACCTTTTCTTTCTCTGTTACACACAAGCATACACATTCATACATGCATGTATGCATCTACAACAGCACATTTGGAATTTGCGTGCTGCCGTCTATCATGATTATATGCTTGCCAAAACTTTTGGGTTTGTTTCATGGCCCCATAGTGCGAGTAAGAGAAACACTCTATAATTATTGATCTGTGGACATACAACTTTAACTGGAGTGCCCATTTAATCACAAAAGCTGATTTATTGTTGCCTCTCTGACAATCCCATTAAAATGCTGTCTAGCTAATCAAGTCCATTCACTCTCCTAGAGGTCTAATCTTTTACAGGGCTGCCAGAACAAATCCCTGTGGTAACAGAATTGATAAGGAATGAGAAGTCCTATTCGTCTGCTTTGCCACGTAAATAAAAAATTTATTTGAAAAGAAGTTGTGATTTACCATCCAGAGATGGTACGTTATCTTGATGAAATACACAGTCATTGTTCTCTTATAATCATGTAATCATTACCTAAATCAACTTTAGCAGGAACTGGTGCTCTACTGTTCTTACATGGGGCATATTAAGATAGAGTTACCTCAAAAATGAAAAACATGAGAGTGAGTAAAAATCTAAGATTTTTCATTTTTAGGTAATGGTTCCTTTAAGAATTACACACTGCATTTACAGCTTGCTTTTTACTTCTTCATTCAGCCTCTTCAGTAGTACTCTATTCAGTCATGTTACTGCATTATGTACATATATTCAGGCCTTTTATGCAGGCCTACTTCTGTGGCTTACCTCAAGGATGAATCGTTGACAGTAAGTCACCTTTGTTGCTGTCATTTAGCCTTGGAGTATTTGAGACTTTATTGGTTTGAGGGCAGATTTAGTTTGTCACGTTTGGCCTCAGTTTGGCCTACATCGTGTTTGCACTCTGATAATACAATGCACAGTGTTCTCGTGATGAGTTAGGCAAACCTGCACACATATTGGGACCATATACATTCCTCAGTGCGAGACATGCAGTTATCTGAAGTATTTGGTTGGAGGCACTGCAGGCTCAAATGTGCAGCGGGTTCTGCTTGTGTGGTTTTGTTCCCTATACAGGTTTATAATTGTGCATGTGTGTATTGGTATTTTTAAGAGACTGCCGTTTATGGTGAAAACAAATTTATGCTTGCCATGATGATTTTATGTTTAAGATAAAATCAGATTGATTCCAGCGATTGATTCAGAAGGTCCCAAAGCTAGCTATAATGAAACTGAACATTTAAAGCCTTCAGATTTTTCCTGTGTGGGTATAGTTGAGGGGGAGCTCTGGTTTATGAGTTTTTCATTGTGTTCAGGGCTTCATCCACTAAATGAATTCAGAACCCAGTTGAGAGTGACAATGAAACCAAGGCGATGCTTGGATGAGCTTTACAGCTTTATGGCTGTATTTCACACATTTAAAGTCCTTCTTCTGTATAAACATGGGACTAGGAGCACCACTAGACATTAAATCTGTCAACTTTACAAATCTATGCTCTGTTAAAATGAACATTACAAGGTTTGCATTTTAAAATCCTCACTTTACCTCATCCTGTTGAAATATCTTTAGCTTTTGAATGTGTCCAGTTTAATTGTGTGAGAATATGAAATCACTGGAGTGAGATATAGGTCTTTAAATCTAACTGAATTATGGAGACTATATAATCTTATGAAAAAAGACCCTTTATTCAGAGACAATATCATCTTGTGCATTGTTGGTAATTGCAGTTTGTGTTTCAGCCTCTCTGACCCACAATGCAATCTAATATCTCCATTGTTATGATAATATACAGTCTGTGTGTCCACTCTATGGAGAGTTACTAAAGTAATGTGTAATATTGCCATTTTCCTATTGCCTCTAGCTATGTTTATATTGCATTATTTTATCTGAGCGAACCCTTTTGTGGGAGATAAATTGACTTTCTATGTGGTTAGTGATCAAAGTATTATAGGAAGAGGTATTGACTCTCTTCTCATTGTTGGTAGATAGAAAGGTGATTGTTTCTGTTTCTCTAAAACCCACCCTTAATACGCCACCCTGGTGCCAATGCCACACACCCTGCCTTTTTCATAAGCAAGAGAGAAGATCATTTTGAGGTATCATGTTATCCAGTTATCTAGAATATGTACTAGAATCAAGAACCTGTACCGTGGGGCCTGGGTAGCTCAGCGAGTATTTATGCTGACTACCACTCCTGGAGTTATGAGTTTGAATCCAGTGTGTGCTGAGTGACTCCAGCCAGGTCTCCTTAGCAACCAAATTGGCCTGGTTGCTAGGGAGGGTAGAGTCACACTGGGTAACTTCCTCGTTGTCACAATTAGTGGTTCTCGCTCTCAATGGGGTGCATGGTAATTGTGCGTGGATTGCGGAGGTTAGCATGAGCCTCCACATGCTGGGAGTCTCCACAATGTCATGCACAATGAGCCATGTGATAGGATGCGTGGATTGGCGGTCTCAGATATGGAGGCAACGGACTTGTCCTCCGCCCACCATGAGGACCTACTATGTAGTGAGAATTGGGCATTCCAAAGTGGGAGAAAGGGGATAAAAAGAAAAAAAAGGACCTGCACCATTGTGCGCCAGAGACACAACCTGGCAAGTCTGGCAAAACTCTGCCTTTGATTTTGACCACGCCTCAATCCCCAGTTGGCCTTGTTTTGGCCCAAGGGTTATCAGTGGACCAAAGGCCATTGGCCGTTGGCCCTGATAAAGCCCTGAGAACGTATGATGAAGCCCCAGAAGTGACAATGGGAATGCAACTGGTCCTGGCACTTACACCCTCATTTGGCCTGATAGTGGAAACACGGCTATTGTATAGAAAAAAGTGTGCAAAGAGAGCAAATGGTGACTGAGGCCACTCTAATACGTTTATGTTTGAAAACGCATCTTTTTCTCTACATTTTGTAAAGCATTTGTTCTGGCTGAATACTCCTCTCCTTGTCTCATGTCACCTCTCTGGCAAGACATGTAGAGGTATTGACCATCATCAAGGAGACTACAAGCTTGATGTTTTACAAGTGCACATATGCATGCAAATGCTGTCTCATGGGCCACTGAGCTAACTTACTGCAACAAGCTCTACATTAGAATGATATTCAGAGAAGCTGCCTGTCTATTGATCTAACTGTTGTTAGAGTTCCTCTCAGTGCTTGGATCTCATCTCCGGTGAAGCGTAACATCAGCTAGCTCATATTTTAACAGACAATGGAACATGAGCCTATTGTATTATATAAGGAAAATTGAGGCTAGTCACAATTTTACTCCAGTAAATATGTCTCAGGGTAGGTTTATTTTTGAAATTCAATTTCAGAAGACACCTACTGTACCTTAGTTTTGGCTTCAAAAGCTATGGAATATTTAGTTAGTTACTGCCCAGGAAATAAGATACAATTCAGTGTACATACAGTCAGGTCCATAAATATTGGAACATCGACACAATTCTAATCTTTTTGGCTCTATACACCACCACAATGGATTTGAAATGAAACTAACAAGATGTGCTTTAACTGCAGACTTTCAGCTTTAATTTGAGGGTATTTACATACAAATCAGGTGAACGGTGTAGGAATTACAACAGTTTGTATATGTGCCTCCCACTTTTTTAGGGACCAAAAGTAATGGGACAATTGCCTGCTCAGCTGTTGCATGGCCAGGTGTGTGTTATTCCCTCATTATCCCATTTACAAGGAGCAGATAAAAGGTCCAGAGTTCATTTCAAGTGTGCTATTTGCATTTGAAATCTGTTGCTGTCAACTCTCAATATGAGATCCAAAGAGCTGTCACTATCACTGAAGCAAGCCATCATTAGGCTGAAAAATCAAAACAAACCCATCAGAAAGATAGCAAAAACATTAGGTGTGGCCAAATCAACTGTTTGGAACATTCTTAAAAAGAAAGAACGCACCGGTGAGCTCAGCAACACCAAAAGACCTGGAAGACCACGGAAAACAACTGTGGTGGATGACCGAAGAATTCTTTCCCTGGTGAAGAAAACTTCACAACAGTTGGCCAGATCAAGAACACTCTCCAGGAGATAGGTGTATGTGTGTCAAAGTCAACAATCAAGAGAAGACTTCACCAGAGTGAATACAGAGGGTTCACCACAAGATGTAAACCATTGGTGAGCCTCAAAAACAGGAAGGCCAGATTAGAGTTTGCCAAACAACATCTAAAAAAGCCTTCACAGTTCTGGAACAACATCCTATGGACAGATGAGACAAAGATCAACTTGTACCAGAGTGATGGGAAGAGAAGAGTATGGAGAAGGAAAGGAACTGCTCATGATCCAAAGCATACCACCTCATCAGTGAAGCATGGTGGTGGTAGCGTCATGGCGTGGGCATGTATGGCTGCCAATGGAACTGGTTCTCTTGTATTTATTGATGTTGTGACTGCTGACAAAAGCAGCAGGATGAATTCTGAAGTGTTTCGGGCAATATTATCTGCTCATATTCAGCCAAATGCTTCAGAACTCATTGGACGGCGCTTCACAGTACAGCTGGACAATGACCCGAAGCATACTGCGAAAGCAACCAAAGAGTTTTTTAAGGGAAAGAAGTGGAATGTTATGCAATGGCCAAGTCTATCACCTGACCTGAATCCAATTGAGCATGCATTTCACTTGCTGAAGACAAAACAGTGGTGGCTCAGTGGTTGAGGCTCAGGGTTACTGACCAGAAGGTCGGAGTTCAAGCCCCAGCACCACCAAGATGCCACTGTTGGGCCCTTGAGCAAGGCCCTTAACTCCAGGTTGCTCCGGGGGGATTGTCCCTGTAATAAGTGCACTGTAAGTCGCTTTGGATAAAAGCGTCTGCCAAATGCATAAATGTAAATGTAAAAACTGAAGGGAAAATGCCCCAAGAACAAGCAGGTACTGAAGACAGTTGCAGTAGAGGCCTGGCAGAGCATCACCAGGGATGAAACCCAGCGTCTGGTGATGTCTATGCGTTCCAGACTTCAGGCTGTAATTGACTGCAAAGGATTTGCAACCAAGTATTAAAAAGTGAAAGTTTGATTTATGATTGTTAATCTGTCCTATTACTTTTGGTCCCTTAAAAAGTGGGAGGCACATATACAAACTGTTGTAATTCCTACACCTTTCACCTGATTTGGATGTAAATACCCTCAAATTAAAGCTGAAAGTCTGCAGTTAAAGCACATCTTGTTCGTTTCATTTCAAATCCATTGTGGTGGTGTATAGAGCCAAAAATTATTGGCATACATCAGTCATATACACTCACCTAAAGGATTATTAGGAACACCATACTAATACTGTGTTTGACCCCCCTTTTGCCTTCAGAACTGCCTTTAGAATTGGTTGTGCGTGAAAATCTCAGTAACTGAGCAGATTGTGAAATACTCAGACAGGCCTGTCTGGCACCAACAACCATGCCACGCTCAAAATTGCTTAAATCACCTTTCTTTCCCATTCTGACATTCAGTTTGGAGATCAGGAGATTGTCTTGGCATTGAAGCAACTGCCATGTGATTGGTTGATTAGATAATTGCATTAATGAGAAATTGAACAGGTGTTCCTAATAATCCTTTAGGTGAGTGTATAGCATAACTAAATGTGGAATGAGTAACCAGATTTGTCCTTTTCTTACAAGCCAAGTCGTACGATATGTTACGATTTCATCATCTCGTAAGAATTATTACGTGTAGTCATGAGGCTATGTTGAATGTTAACATTCCTTTAAATAGCTTATAGGCTTTTCAGTAGAACTTATTTGGTTAAATAGTAATGAAGTGCAAAATTCTTGAAACAGGTTAAAGGTAACACAAAAATATCAAAGCATTGTTTTGACCTAAAGACATTGTGATTTCACCATGTGACAACTATCCCTGTTCTCCTCTGTATTTCTTATATTAATGATCTTAAAAGACAATAATTTTTACCTATTGCTTGCATAGTAGATTGTATGGCATGCTAATTTAAATAAATACCTGCATAAGAATACCTCTTGATTTACATCATCAGTTGCAGGCACCTGCTTCATTTACTTTTACTGATTTGCTTTAAAAGATTTTCAATCTAGGAATGGCCACTGTCAGTGGAATGCCAGTAAAGCCTTGTCGATTTCATTAAAAATGGGGACAGATGTTTGTCATTACCCTTATTGACAAGTGTATGGTCAATAGTGTGATTTATTTAAGAAGCACAGGCTAAGCTTAGTCACAAGTTTTACAGTGGCTTGATCAATACCACACAATGAACAAGTACAAGAGCAGCACACATGAACGGAAGAATTTAAGCAGTGTTTCAGCATATTGATGGTCAGTCAGAGCCAATAAATGGGCTGCCTGGGTGTGCATCAGAAGTAGTTGGTAGAAGGTCGTACATGTTGACAAAATGTGCTCAAAGGAATTGCTTATACTTTATATTTATTTCAGCGTCCATGTTAAGAGGCTACAATATTCACACTGCCTGCTTACTGGTATAGTTCACCCAAAACATTTTATTCTCTCATCATTTACTCACCATCATGCCATCCCTGATGTTTATGACTTTCTTCTGCAGAAAACAAGCAAAGATTTTTAGATTAATATTTCAGCTCTGTAGGCCCATACGATGCAAGTAAATGGTGACCAAAATTTTAAAGCTCAAAAAATCACAAAGGCAGCATAAAAGTAATCCACTCCAAAAGCAAAATAATATGTGGGTGAGAAACAGGTCAATATTTAAGTCCTTTTTACTAAAGTGAAAAAAGGATTTAAATATTGATCTGTTTTTCACCCAAAGTGATTGCTTCGCTTCAGAAGACATATACAGGTGAAACTCGAAAAATTAGAATATCGTGCAAAAGTTCATTAATTTCAGTAATTCAACTTAAAAGGTGAAACTAATATATTATATAGACTAATTACAAGCAAAGTAAGATATTTCAAGCCTTTATTTGATATAATTTTGATGATTATGGCTTACAGCTTATGAAAACCCCAAATTCAGAATCTCAGAAAATTAGAATATTACATGAAATCAATAAAAAAAGGATTTTAAATACAGAAATGTCGGCCCTCTGAAAAGTATAATCATGCATATGTACTCAGTACTTGGTTTGGGCCCCTTTTGCATTAATTACTGCCTCAATGGGGCGTGGCATGGATGCTATCAGCCTGTGGCACTGCTGAGGTGTTATGGAAGACCAAGATGCTTCAATAGCGGCCTTCAGCTCTTCTGCATTGTTTGGTCTCATGTCTCTCATCTTTCTCTTGGCAATGCCCCATAGATTCTCTATGGGGTTCAGGTCAGGCGAGTTTGCTGGCCAATCAAGCACAGTAATACCATGGTCATTGAACCAGGTTTTGGTACTTTTGGCAGTGTGGGCAGGTGCCAAGTCCTGCTGGAAAATGAAGTCAGCATCTCCATAAAGCTTGTCTGCTGAAGGAAGCATGAAGTGCTCTAAAATGTCCCGGTAGACGGCTGCGTTGACTCTGGACTTAATAAAGCACAGTGGACCAACACCAGCCGATGACATGGCTCCCCAAACCAACACAGACTGTGGAAACTTCACACTGGACTTCAAGCATCTTGGATTGTGTGCCTCTCCATTCTTCCTCCAGACTCTGGGACCTTGGTTTCCAAATGAGATGCAAAATTTGCTCTCATCAGAAAAGAGGACTTTGGACCACTGAGCAACAGGCCAGTTCTTTTTTCTTTAGCCCAGGTAAGACGTTTGACATTTGAAGCCCATGTCCAGGACCCGTCTGTGTGTGGTGGCTCTTGATGCAGTAACTCCAGCCTCAGTCCACTCCTTGTGAAGCTCCCCACACATTTGAATGGCCTTTTCCTGACAATCCTCTCCAGGCTACGGTCATCCCTGCTGCTTGTGCACCTTTTTCTTCCACACTTTTCCCTTCCACTTAACTTTCTATTAATGTGCTTTGATACAGCACTTTGAGAACATCCAACTTCTTTTGCAATTACCTTTTGAGGCTTTCCCTCCTTGTGGAGGGTGTCAATGATGGTTTTCTGCACAACTGTCAGGTCAGCAGTCTTCCCCATGATTGTGAATTCAACTGAACCAGACTGAGAGACCATTTAAAGGCTCAGGAACCCTTTGCAGGTGTTTAGCTGATTAGAGTGTGACACTTTGAGCCTACAATACTGAACCTTTTCACAATATTCTAATTTTCTGAGATTCTGAATTTGGGGTTTTCATAAGCTGTAAGCCATAATCATCAAAATTATATCAAATAAAGGCTTGAAATATCGTACTTTGCTTGTAATGAGTCTATATAATATATTAGTTTCACCTTTTAAGTTGAATTACTGAAATTAATGAACTTTTGCCCGATATTCTAATTTTTCGAGTTTCACCTGTATTACATCAGTAGAGTTGTATGGATTAATTTTATGCTACCTTTATGTGATTTTTGGAGCCTCAAAGGTCTGGTCACCATTCATTTGCAATGAAAGGACCTCCAGAGCTGCAATATTCTTCAATATTAATTTGTGTTCAGCAGAAGAAAGAAAGTCATACACATATGGGATGGCATGAGGGCGAGTAAATGATGAGAGAAATTTCATTTTTGGGAAAGCAGCACAGCTCTGTGTAATAAGTTGCTCATAGCCTATTTTGCTGAGCATAGCGCCTTGCTTTTTAACACTATTTTTTGCAATATAGGATTTTATGAAGCAACAACCATTGTTTAAAAAAATACATCTATTGCATTACATGCAAGTTGCACATGCAGTGACCAGCACACAAAGACTTATTCAGTAAATCTGGCTGAATTCAGATGATTAAGAAGTTAATAGCTGAATTTTAGGGTTTGGTTTTCATTCTGGGGAGATTAATTATAATTTGGATGTAAATGTGATACATCTCCTTATGCAAATTCGATTTCACGACAATAAAGTTTGTAATATTTTTCAATGGCCTACTCCCAATTACATTTAAAATTGTTTGGCCATTAATTAAAAAAAGTTTCCCAATGTGGTAACCCAGAAGTCATTTTCTTTATAGAGCCCTGTTATATAGAGCTCTGTTATGTAGCAGAAATGCTGCATATGTGAACAAAGTTGGAGTAGAGCTGCACAATTATAAGAAATCGTGATTGGCAATTATTCCACTTAATATTGTAATTGCTATTCATTTCTATTTATAAAATTTACATTAAAATAGTTATTTTGTGTGGGGTGTGTGCATGTCATATTTTTGTTCCTGAATTACTTAGTTTTTTTATACACTGCCTTAGCAAAAAAAAAAAGTTGCCATTTGGATTTAAGGCAGTGTTATGAACTGGGGTAGCTTCATATCCCAAAGACTTTCAATGGGGTTAAGGTCAGGACTCTGTGATGGCCAATTCATGTGTGAAAATGATTCCTCATGTTCCCTGAACCTCTCTCTCACAATTTGAGCCTGATGAACTTGGCATTGTCATCCTGGAATATGCCTGTGCCATCAGGGAAGAAAAAATCCATTGATTGGATAACCAGATCATAACCATTTTTAAATTTAAACTTTGACTTTTTTGGGGGGGCCAGACAGTGTAGATTGGTGAATCAAGTCATGCCTAAATGGTCAACTTTACATTTCTCATTTCAGCAGCATGAAAAACAAAACTGTTCTTCAAAATTTGAATAAATGATAAAATAAAAATTATTAATACAATGCTCAATCGTTCATTGTAAATAGAACATTTTGATGCAATGTTAGTAGACCTACAAAGAATACTGTAATTGACACTTTTCACGATTAGATAATTGTGGCAACTGTAATTGTAATTTTGATAATTTTCTCTATTAACTGTGTAGCCCTAAATTTGAGTAAAATGATTTTTATATCTGTATGTTATATAAAGCTATAGACTCGCTAAAAGAATAGCCAAGATGTCATCAGTCTGAGTGGATACATTTAGTATCACAGTGTCATGTGCTGAGTGCATGCATGCTTTCATAATCCCTACAAGCAAGATACAACAGAATTTACTTTTGCTTGACATGGGCGCGACGGACCAGTTTCTCAGCCCTTCAGTCCAAAAGTAAACCTGGCTTGCATGTCAATAATCTCCCACAGACATCAATGTGTTAAAGAAGATGGATCTATTACACAATTTGTGACAGTGAGAATTGCAAGCACTTCTTAGTGCAAGCCCAAAGCTTGTCAGAACCTGTAATGCCAGATCCAAGAATAGAGCCTCAAGGCACTTCAAATTATATGTCAGGCACAATAGCTTTAATACATTATGAGCTTAATGGCATGCAACTTGTGCCTCTCTAGACATTATGTAAAACTCAGGCTGACAAAAAAAGTTATTATTAGAATATGACATAGTAATACAGAAATGTTGATGCCATAATTATAAATATTAGGATATAAATAAAAGATGCTCCTATTTTTTTTTTTCTTAAGTCAATGTGAATTGTAGTTTTGCAACATATTTTACTTCTCTAATGTGATGTATTTTTGGAGTAAAACAGGTTATTCAATTAGAAAGAAAAATAGGGTGGGACTCGCTTTTGTCCATAAGCAATTGATTAGAATTTGAAAAGTGGCCATAAGGAAGACAAGGTTAATACATTTTTATAAAAGATTATGAAGACAGAAAAAAAAAGTCACAAAACTTTTGAACAACACGAGAGTGAGGAAATGAGACATAATTAAAATTTTTGGGTGAACTATACCTTTAAGCTCTTTGTGCTGTGGGGGTGGCATTCAATTTGTCTGATCGTGTCATTTCTGGATCAACTGGACCAGAACGGAGAGAGGAGCATTCCTCTGACTGATATAGAGCTTGTAGATGCTGCAACTCTGGCTTCCAGCACAAATGCAATTACAGCAGCCTTACAATGTCATGACAGACACGACCCTGACAGCAGCTAAAGAATGAGCAGTTTAGAGATTTAATTATCCTGCTGCATCACCGCTCCCTCTATCTGGGGTGTGAGGCATAATATAGAGCTGTCTAGGGCTCAGACACAACTAATTTTGTCCTCTCTTTCTCTTGCTCTTTCTTTGTATACATTGGGGTATACAATGTATGCAAATAGTCCATATTATAAAAAATCTGAGATTTAAACATTTTAAAGTCATTTTTAAGATTATTAAGAGATAAAAGCTTCTGCATATGTAAGCAAATTTGTGACATTGATCATGTGAACTTCTTTTGTACAAAAGGTCAGATTTCCTTGCTTACATCAACACAAACATGATGCACTTTGGAACAGTCTCAAATCATGATGGATAACATGGATCATCAGGTTTTGCACAAATGGATCATCATGGGGTCCATGCAAGCTTAAGTGCCTTTACCAAAGCAAAAATGGAACAATGCCAAAAATGTCCATGGCAATCGTTCAATTGAAATTTTCACTCGAATTGGTTTGCTGATAATATCATTTGCAATTGAAAAAATAGAATAGAAATAGACCATACGCAGACTTTTGAACCCTACTCTGGCTGTGTGTTAAAATCTCTGCATCATCTTTAAGGTAAATTAATTCCAAGAGCAAACATGTTTTTTGCTGCATGACAAATTCCAAAAAGCTGTCTCAGCATGTACCTTGAACATGATCATGCAGGAAGTCGGCATGTGGTGTCCGAGAGTTCCAGTAGCCTAGTCACTGACAACCACCATCTCCCATCAAATATTTTTTAATCGGCTCCAGCGTGCTTACCCTCCCTTGTGATTTGACCAGGTTCGAAACCTGCATTAAAAAGCAGGAAGCAATCACGTTTGCATTATCAGTAAGGAGCACAATTCAGATGTTGCATTTATTTTTAGGTTCAGGTTTAGGTTTGGGGGGTTCCGTTTATAAAAGTCACATCCTCTTCACTGCATTACATCCATTGTTGGGTGTAATGCATTACTAAGTAATTAATTACTGTAAATTACTTTCCCCTAAAAATTAAAGTAAGGGATTACTCTAAGTAATTGCGTTAAATACTGTATGTCTATACGTGCAGTTAAACGTCATGGTTAATGTTGTAACCTCCATTCCCTGATGGAGGGATCGAGATGTTGTGTTGAATGTAGTGACACAAGGGGTCTTTCTTGAGAGCCTTGTGTACCTCTGAACTTGAGAAAAGGCCAATGAGAAATTGGCAGACAGAATTTGCATGTCCCGCCCCTGGACATACGGGTAGAGGGAAGCGGGTGTGCGTCTGTCAGTCAGGTTTTTGCACTGAGGAGCCGAGAATAATGTATGGCCGTTTACAATGGTAGGTCTAGTGTCGTGGCAAGGGGGACACAACATCTCGTTCCCTCCATTAGGGAACGGAGGTTACAACAGTAACCATGACGTTCCCCTTCTGTCACTCACTCAACGTTGTGTTGAATGTAGGGACACAAGGGGTCCCATTTAAAAACGCCATGCACTAGACTGTTACGTGAACTGCTGACACAGGTGCAAGCAAGCTACTGTTGGGTGTCTTTTCTCTCAGCCACGGTCTTTTCTCTCTCTATGTTTCTTGGCATAGAGCATAAAGCTATGAAATGCATCAGGGAAGGCTATCTTTTCCATGCCTATTCTTTCAGGGGGAAAAGACACTGCGGAGACCACATCCTGCCTAGACTGGCGGGGGGGGGGGCATGTGGACAATACGTCACATGGGTTGTCAAGCCACCACGTGGAAGTGGCACGGTGGTAGGTCTTACCTGATGAGGTGGAAAATACATCACAGGGAGTTGCTTGAAAAGGGAATTAGGCCTGTGGAGCCCTACCCCGGTACAGAGCACTTGCGGCTCGTAGTGGTCTGGCAGCAAATTCCTCTGATGAATTTGCAGGCCAGAAGGCTAGGGAGGAAGAACATCCAGGAAGCGAGAGCTTAGTGGCTAACCTGGGAGAGAGAATGCACTGAATCACTTTGGTGAAGGGCGCTAGGTGCAAGCGGAACACCCGGTTGGCTGTTCCGTATTACCGAGTTCTACCGGCTTGGACCTGACAAAACACGGGACGAGACCAACTCAACCCTGAGATTGTAGAATCTCGAAAAGGTATTGGGTGTTGCCCAGCCCGTTGCTCTGCAGATGTCTGCTAGGGAGGTGCCATTGACCAGTGCCCATTAGGATGCCACACTTACAGTAGAGTGTGCTCAAACCTGTAAGGGGAGTCTGGAAAGCCAAGGAAATGGCGTCGACGACCCAGTGGGCAGCCTCAGTTTGGAGACAGCGTTCCCTTTCCGCTGTCTACCAAAGCAGACTAGAGCCGCTCAGAACATCTAGAGCTCTGCATGCGGTCCAAATAGATATGCAAAGCACGTACCGATACAACAATGAAGGTGCATCTCTGAACACCAATTTGTGAACAAGTACCACTTTAGGGCGTAAAGCTGCCTGGTAGAGGAAGCTCTGGCTTGGTTGATCGTGTCTACGACTGCAGGTGGTAGGTCACTCAGATCTTCTGCATCCCATCCAGGATGCCAGAGGGTGCCCCGTCCCTGGGAAAGAAGGTCCTTCCTCAGGGGAATTTGCCAGGGAGGTGCTGTCATGAGCAATGTGAGATCCAAGAACCAAGTCCGAGTGGGCCAGTAAGGAGCCACTAAGGTTACTAGTTCCTCGTCCTCCCTGACCTTGCACAGCACCAGTGCAAGAAGGCCGCGGCGCCATGCCCATCTCGGGACTTGAATCTGAATCCAGTGCTGAAGCGGTCTCATATGCATCAACCCGAGCGGTGCGACCGCGGCTGAGGATGCCATATGACCTCTCGAACTATTTTAGAGGAACCGCTGTGACGGGCTCGAAGAGAATGAGGCACATTAGCACCGATTGTGTGCGCTCGTTCGTGAGGCACGCTGTCATTGAAATGGAGTCTAACTCTAGTGGGAATTCCCAAACAGCAATGCTCTGATAGAGGTAAGTGGAACAGTAGTGAGACTCAGCTTGCTGCTGCACAACCGCTCGGCTCCGAAGAAAAAATCTGACTGACAGACACACACCCGCTTCCCTTTATACCTGTATGTCCGGGGGCGGGACATGCAAATTCTGTCTGCCAATTTCTCATTGGCCTTTATCAAGTTCAGAGATATGCGAGGCTCTTAAGAAAGACCCCTTGTGTCACTACATTCAACACAACGTCGCGTGATTGACAGAAGGGGAACAACTGTTATAGAGCAATTCTATATAAAAAAATAGTGAATTTAAAATTGACTAAACCAAACACTGATTACTCCCTGTACGGCTGAAAACAACTCGCTTCCCACCTCGCTTTTGGTGCCCATCAGTGGATATTTAATCCAGAAAATGGAGCTCACACGTGGCCATACACCCAACAACACTCACCACTTTGGCCACCAGGGGCAGTGTTTCGAATTTTGGTAAGCTCACACCGATTTTAACTAAAAATAATTCAACCAACTGTTTTTGATTTTACTGTAAGATCACTCTGTACCCTTTTGCAACTTTGCAGAAAAAGAAAAGAAAATTATGGAGAGAAGAGTGGTCAGTGGGATTGGGAAATGGTGCGAGCTGAACTAGGTTATGGACTGCCAGCACAACTGCTCAATTTTTTGTGTGAACAAAATGCTTGGTTTGAATAGATGTAATCACTAATTTAAACATAGCATATATGTAGCATATATCTCAGTATCTTTCTGCATGTTCTTTAAAATCAATTACTGTTTGTATTTTTTTAAACTTTGGGACACTTGCAAGAACAACACTGTACAACCGAATCCAGGGCTAATGAATTTGCACCTCACCGCTGACACAGAAATCAATGGACATTTTCTCTTTACTGTCATATTCTATATAGCTGAAAGTATATGCTTACCGTAAGAACCTCCTCCCTTTCCCTTCCCCTTCTTTACCTTATTTCACACACTGTAACTTACATAAAGCTACTTTCACAGATTAATTAATGCCCCTTTAATGGCTCTTTTAATGTTTCCACTGTAAAGCACATGAGCCTTTGAATTGGTCATGTAATTGAAGACAAAATGAAATATTACTTAATTTGGCTGAAGGAGAAAGGGACGCAGGACACAGCTAATGTCACTTTGCTGTGGATGATCATTAAGAATATTGAATTGGACATATTGTATGTGTATTGCCTGAAGATCTAATCATGTTCTTCAAGCAACTGTATCCTGTGAGTCAATAAATGCATTTGTATGAACACGCTTATAAGCAGCGAAAAGAGAAGGATGACATGCAGGTCTATGTGTGCATGTAAATGTGGGAGGAGTATCTGCTGTGCATAATTGAAAATAGAAATTAGACCATTGTACAGTTTAACCTTGAAATGCCACCATCATAGGTACTAATTAATGTAGGTTCCTTGCAATAGTATATATATAAAAAAAAAGAGCAAGTGAGGAAGACTTATGGAGGTGGGTATGTGCACTTTGTAGTCTTTGGATATGAGTTAATGTGCCATTGTGAGTTTTAATGCCTAATTTGACAATATAATCAGCCTCTATCATAATACTGAAATAAGGCCTCACAATAGAATTCATGTGTGCTAACCAAAGCTTTGTATTTATGTCATACATAAAGTATAAAGCAAACCTTGTAAATTAGGCCTTGTAGATTGAATGTATTGAATCTATACAAATAGAGAAAACTCTTGAGACCACTACCGAAAATGCTTCCATTTTACATTCTTCTAATTCTAATACAGTTTCTTTCAATACAATTATATTATCAGAATAACAATTTGAGTGATATTTGGCATGTCTCCCTTATGCTTTAATAACAGCATGCTCTCAAGATGGCATGGAGCCCTCAAGTTTGTGCAAAAACTGATGATCCATATTATCCCAGCATGATTTGAGAATGTTCCAAACTGCATCTTGTGTGCTTTAATGGAAACAAGGAAATCTTTTTTTTCTTCTTAAAAATTATTTTGTGCACATGCTTGTTTATGTTTAGACGCCAAAGCAGAGAATAATCTGATTACTTCAAGACTTGAAATGTAGTTTTATGGCATTATCCTTTTTATTTTTTTTTAAAGCTGATCTTTGGTAGTTATCAGTGTATTGGTATGCATGTAAATGCACTCAGTATCATTATTGAATATCTTAGTTCTTCCAGACAATCAGTAAAGATTTTGGACCATCATTGAAGATCTTGCTTAATTCCACAGAACAAAACATTTTCTAAATGGAGATTGGTGCAGATAATGACTAAGATCTTTTTGAGGCCATCTGAGGTAGGACATCAGCTTTGAAGAACTGGACTCTAACCCAGTGATGGCACACAAGGGAGCTGATATATAGTACTGGAAGCACTAATAGATTCTGTGCAGTGCCAAAATGTATCCCATCTCCTCCCAGGCTTCTGTGTTGTCACTGTATTTGTGGATCAAATAAATTATTGATGGATAGCTGATCGGGAACTCAATTACAGGAAGATTACTGGGGAAGGCGGACACTAGGAGGCCGGTGGCCTGATTGAATTAGCACCCGTGCACAGAGAGAAAGTGTCCTTCAGAGTCAGCCCTCCTTCCAAGACCACCTGGGGATCCCAAATGCCTCAAGCCATTTCTGTCGACTTCTCGTGTTCCTTTCTGCTTTATAAATGCAGGTCCAAGATATTGTGTGTATATAAGGAAATTTGTTGGGCCATTTCTCCCAAAGGAGAATAATTTGTCTAAGTCTTATTTTGTGCTTTTGATATTCAATATTTAATTTTTATTGTCTTGTGTTTCCATATCCACATAGTTGTGTTGATCAACTGGAAATGTGTAAAAGAATATTTATGTTAATATGGAGCTACATACATGCATATGTGTATGGATATGTTAACATGAATGTATTTGCACAGACAATAGCACATCTGTTGAATGTGTCTGTTGCAGCTGCCCCCATCTGAGTTTCAATAGGCGCAGCAATGAGACATACATGAGCTGCAAATATATGTGCATAAATATTGGCATTTATAGGAATCTCGTTCATATAACAAGATGATATGAGGAAAGAAGCTATTACAAAGTTAATACAAGCTCAGAATAGAAAGATTGAGGCTGAATTGGATGCATTTGAATTTATTTTTTGAATTACATTTATCTTTTTCTGTTGGTCAGCAATTGAAAGTAAAAGAAAAAAGGATGCTGAAATGGAGGAACACCTATATTAAACAGATCAATTAGTTTCAGTCATCAGACAGTTTATACTAAGGCACAGAGGGAGCTTTTTATCCCTTTCCCTACACCCAGTGTCAGATTCTGTTCACCGAAATCCATTAGTATTTGGGTAGATGACACATAATATGAAGATCAACATTAAGATTTTAGACTAATATGTATATGAATGTACAAAGTGTATATCTATCAACATCATCTGATTTTAGGGTTCCCCCTCCTCCAAAATGCCAATTTAACCCCTGACGCTGATGTCAGCTTTACTGACAGCCTTAGGCTTACAGGCTCCAGCATTCTTGCTCACCATTACAGTTTTCCATGCAGTGTGGGTGGGTGGATCCCAGTGTCTCCATCTTTCTCTCTCTCTCTCTCTCTCTCTCACTCTCTCTCTCTCTCTCTCTCTCTCTCTCTCTCTCTCTCTCTCTCCCCCAGATGCCAATGATTTACTCACTCTCATATAGTTTCAAACCTATATGACAGTCATTATTCCATGCAATACAAAAGGAGATGTTAGAAGAATGTTAGAGTCAGTCGCCATTCACTCACATTTACACATTTTTAAGTGTGCATTAAGTATCTGAATACTTTTTGTGGCCACTGTATATTCTACCATGCCGCAGTCATTGATCATTGCTGCTTAACACTGCATGTCAGATAAACCTCTGAGAGATGATTATTTTTATTTATTTTTTGCCAACTGAATCTGATCAATATGTTAGCTAACTCCCTGCTCTGAAACTATCAATCAGGTGGAAACAGAAAGGAAATCAACAACGCTAGATAACGCCGTGTTTATGCTTTAGAGTCAATGTAAACATTTTAAGTGCCTTGAATGTTAAACAAAGATACTTTGTGATTTGCCAAGTACAGTGACATTGATCAGATGATTAGCAACTGTGGACTTCATGAATCATGCAGGTAAGTGCTGGTGTGTATGCGAGCTGGAATGTATCCATCTTTTCTGTTCATGACTCATCCATGCCAACTCAGAGCTGCAGCTATATTTAGAGTTCCTGACATCAGGCGCGATGTGAGAAGACCTGGTGGAAACGTTATCCCAACACAATGGGCTAGTCAAGGTTGGAATAGAGAGAGGAGCTCATGTGACACACAGTGAGCTGCAGTCCAAAAGTTATTGTTCTAATTTTGCCTATGAACAATGCAATAAAATAAACCTGGATTGTTTATCAAAGAATCTAGGCTATTCTGAAATATATAGTGATTTTGAATGGCTTATTTTTTTATGTCAACAATTATTGGCTAGAGATTAAATGTACAGTTAAACCAAAACATGGAAATCCAACCCGAACCCAAGTTTGTACAAAGCAAGTTAATTGTTATTATAATAAAGCACAACATTCTGGATCCGGAAGTAAAAATACCATAATTTTTTTTCATATACAAATGTATTTTTAAAATAACATGTAAACTTTTAAATACAGATCTACAGTGAGCTTTAAGGTTGTTAATCAACGTGATGTGCCTCTGTTGAAGCCCTCAGTCCACTTTATTTTAACTTCATTGTTTCAAAATCATGTTAAATAGCTGCATTCCTGGTGAATAACTACACTACCCAATATCCAGTAGAGAAAGATAAACCATTAATAGCACTGTGGTCAATAGAGCCCACCCACTCCCCTGATGCATTGTGAATATCACAATTCAGGGTCGGCCTCCCTTCACCCTCAAAGTACTTATATATTTATATATATTGGAATATTTTTGCAATAAAAGTTAAATGTATTGTTTCTATACTTAAAATCAACAATTTAAAATCAATCGTTTTGTATATTTGCTTTTTTAATTTGATTATGTCTCATAAAAAATACAAATTCTCTGATCATTTTCTCACCCTCATTTCATACCATAAATATCTCAGCTCTTGTAGGTTTATAATGCAAGTGAATGGTGACCAGACTTTTGAAGGTCCAAAAATCACTTTAAGGCAGCATAAAAGTAATCCATAAAACTCCAATGGTTAAATCCATGTCTTTAGAAGCAATATGAGACAGATTCATATTAAAGTCCTTAAATACCATAAATCTCCACTTTCATTTTCAAAATGTGAAAGAATGTGAAATTGGAGAATTATGGTAAAAAGGTACAGAAATATTTATCTGTTTTTCACCCACACCTATAATATCACTTCAGAAAACATGGATTTAACCCCTGGAGTTTAATTTTATGGGGCATTATAGTGATTTTTGGAGCTTCAAAATCTGGTCAACATTCACTTGCATTGTAAACCTACAGAGCTGAGATATTTTTAAAAAAATATTCATTTTGTTTTCAGCAGAAGAAAGAAAGTCAAACACATCTGGTATGGTATGAGGTTGAGTAAATGATGACAGAAGTTTAATTTTTGGTTGAACTCGCCATTTACATACATAGTCTTGTAACTTTGTATTTTTGTCTGATTTTCAAATAATTTTGAGCTGCAAATCAATGTTTTGTAAGTTTGTTGTAATTCACCTCAGAGCTGTTGGTTTGGTTCATGGGTTGCTGAGCACTCCCCTTATCTGGCATTGGTCAAACAAACAAATAATCCCACCCCAAACTCACGCCATTGGTTGAGCCAATGTTTCTGTGTCGTTGTAGTCGCTCAAATAAACAACGCATTGTTTTGATTGTGCCATAGAGTCAGTCATTATGTTTATCTTTTTGAGGAAAATCAACCTGCAAATGTCTTAGAGTGGACTCTTCAAATTAAGTTGGGAACTGAATAAATTGTTTCATATAGGAAAAATTGCACACTTCACACTCTAGCATTCTAGTTTAGCCACACATGAATGGCAACAATGTGAGTGGTTAGCCACAGTAACCGGAGTTCCCCCCTGCAGCTTGTGGATTAGCCCATCTCTGTCTTTAATTAGAGTTCTAAAGCACTCTCATCTGACTCCTCTTTCAGCTTCAGATGAGTATTGCCACTCTAATCAAAGAACATTTAAAACCACATACTTGCTGTTATGTTTTTTCCATAGCGCTTAAGAAAACACAATATAACCAAATGTGAGTATTATCTCAGAATTTTTTTGCTGTAGCTCACAAGGTATAGTTATCTCGCTTGTTAGTGCTTTGTTCACCTTTTACAGCCTCCTAGGCCACTAAAGTCTAAATCAGACAGAGTCATGTACTGTTTTTATTGCATTTGGAATTGCATTAAAATCTAAATTCACCATCGGTGACCTTTTTTGAGCACAACAGCCTGTTTGGGCTGCCCTAAACGCCATGCCTGTGTAACACAGAAAGTTCATGTTTCTCCGTGGGTCGTGTCACATGTCCTCAGTCAGCAAGATTAGCAGCCTTGCATGGATGTGACCTGTGTCTGTGGGAAAGGCAGTTGTAAAAATGGAGCCCAGTTGCTTTTGCGGTTGTAGCCTAAAATACATTTTACCCTAACCTTAATTCAGTGCTTTGGAACTTATTGAGTTTGTTCTGTTGATGAAATTGTTCTTCAGATGTTGCTTTTTCATAGCTCAGGAGACTAAATGGAGTTCTCAGTTATGTTTTAGTCAGTTATCAACAACACTGTCTGAGTTGTTTCTCCAACAGTTCTTAAGGAAAAATATAAAAGAAATCATTTTAGTAAAGGTATAGAGCCATAAAATGAATGTGGATAGCATAACTCGGATAATTTGTTCATGGAAGAGTTTGATGATAATGTATTGAGTTCATATGGAATCTTTTGACTTTTGATGACAGATTTTGGTATCTTGGGAAATCTGAGCATAGTATGTGACAATGTTGAGGAATCTTCTGAAACTCTAGAGCAGATACAATTTAGATTTCTAGAGTCGTTTGTCCAGAGAATAATCTGAGAATCTTTCTCCATTTAATATGATTGCTGTCTAAATTGAAGAGAAAATACACATTAATGAGATCTAATTTGTGCATTTTGTGTATTGATGTAAGAGCAGCAGAGAAAGCAAAGTGTAAACAAAAATTCCCACCCAACAAACATTCACATTCTCTCTTTTTCTCCATTGACTCAACTGTGTAGAAGCATTGAGCATAAATAACAGAGAAACCTCTTTTCTGAGGAGCCACAGTGCTGGATTTAACCCCTCCACACTGATCCCCCAGGCTGCTCCAGAGTGCTGCTTAATTCTCCAATTTTCAGCTGTTAGAGTTAGAAAAGGAATAATAAACATCTGAAGCAGCCAGCAATAATCCATATGACCCCTCTCCCCTATCTCTGTATGGACACTGAGGCCCAGCTAGAGATTCAGTCCATCCTAATCTCTGCCAAAGACTCTGCACTCGCCAGGCCAGCTAATGAAACCATATCACCAAACTTGAGCAGCCTGGGACTGATTATCACCACATGTGCTCCCCCCACCACACACACACACACACACACACAATTTTAACTCAATGACAATTGTGTATGTAGAGTGTCATAGCATGTATGCAATTAATATGTTCTAGAAAAAATCATTACACAATCTCTAATCTCATGTTGTGAAATCTGACACAAACATGAGATAATTTTTAATCAGTCGGAACAATATTTTTATAGATATTCACACATATCTTCATTGGTTCCTTAATATCAAATATAAAAATGATTTCACCTTTTAGTTATCATAATTTAAAGTGTAAAGTTAGATTAACTGTCCTAGATTGATCTTGTTGAGATAACTCAATTATCCAAGGTTTTATTGGTTTAATTTGTGATAAATTATTGAATTTAGAAAAAATATTCAGCTGAAATAAAAAATGTAAGTCAAGAGAACTACGCACATCCCGCTCATGCATTCAGATTAGCAGCATGCACTGCAACATGAATAAATTATGTATATAATTGTTACATATAACTGTTACTGTCTAACTTTTCTTTTTTTTTTACTGTGACTTTTATTTATGCTGTTGGTTTTCGTTTGTCTCTGAAAATCAATGAAAATGGGCTCTTCTATGGTTATCATCAGTGATATTAAATGATAATATAAGTATTTGAACTTCTATATTAATGTTTAAGTTAATTAGAAAGAAACTGATAAATTATTCATAATGCATGTGATGTTTTTATATATAATGTTATTAATGTTATTTATATATATATATATATATATATATATATATATATATATATATATATATATATATATATATATATATTAGGGCTGTCAATCGATTAAAAATTATAATAGAATTAATTACATGGTGTCCCGATTAATTAATCGTGGGTGAGAAAGCCCCTCATATAACAATAATTCAATATATAATGATGAAAAAATTATACATTGTTATCTTTAAATATTTAACAATTATATATATAATATATAATTGTTAAATATTTATATATATGTGTGTGTGTGTGTGTGTGTGTGTGTGTATGTATATATATATATATATATATATATATATATATATATATATATATATATATATATATAAAATATTCAGATAATTAAAATGCATTACATTCTTGTGGCAGAAGAGTTAATCATTGATAAGACAAAAAGCGGCTTTAGAATACAATGTATTGTTTACTACCATATTATTGATCATAAGTCAATCATTGGCATACAGTTCACAGCAATCCATTTCACAAGTGAATTTGTGGAGATTTATTATGAGGGCTTGTTTAAGGACCCGTCAATTTACATCTGCATCAGACATGCTTGTGTAGCGTCTCTGGTGCGTTGCATCATAAACATAAAATGTTTAGGTCACTGTGTCAAGGTAAATATAGTTTAATACTCAATCTTTAAACATGTCTTGAAATCACTTAGTTCGGATTTGCGCTCCATCTTGTGTTTTGAATGCAAGAACGTAACGCATGTTTGTGTGTTTCTACCTACTGGTGATTCTACGCGTTTCATACAGCTGAAGTTTCACTTACTGCCCTCTGGAGTAAACAGGTGGTACTACAAGCTAGCAAGCTTACAGTATACTAAACAGTATATACACTCACTGAGCACTTTAATGGAAACATCAGTACACCTACTTATTCATGCGATTACGTTGTCAGCCAATCATGTAACAGCAGTGCAATGCATAAAATCACATAGATACAGGTCAAGAGCTTCAGTACATTTTCACATCAACCATCAGAATGGGGAAAAATGTGATTTCAGTGATTTCGACCTTGGCATGATTGGTGGTGCCAGACGGGCTGTTTGAGTATTTCTGTAACTGCTGATCTCCTGGGATTTTCATGCACAACACTGTCTAGAGTTTGCTCAGAATGGTGGCAAAACAAAAAACAAAACATTCAGTGAGCAGCAGTTTTGTGGACAAAAACACCTTGTTGATGACAGAGATCAACGGAGAATGGTCAGACTGGTTCAAGTTCACAGAAAGGCTACAGTTACTCAGATAACCACTTTGTACAGTTTTAGTGAGCAGAATAGCATCTCCGAATGAACTACACGTCGAACCTTGAAGAGGATGAGCTACAACAGCGGAAGACCAAGTCTGGCACTTTTTTTTTTTTTAGATGATTGATATATTTAATTTTCATTCAGCACCAGTAGAGAATGAACACATGTATTTAGGATCGCAGTTCTCTCCTGCACTAGAATGGTGCTGCCTAAATTTAGGCTCTTTTTATTTTAGGTGGTTGCTAAAAAAAAGCATGACAATATTTCCTCTGCCAACCATGTGTACTACTCAGCAATCTACAGCTGTCATCTAAACTGACAACTGAAAAAGTAGCCCATAAAACAGGTTCTCTTGTGGAGTAGCACACTTATAGAAGGGCCAAACTGCTACTTAAAGGGATAGTTACCCCAAAAATAAAAATTCTGTAATTTATTTACCTGTATGTTGTTCCAAACCCATATAACTTCCATGGAAAACTAAATTAGATGTTAGGGAGTAATTTTGTCACAGTCACCATTCACATTCATGGCATCTATTTTCCATACAATAATAGGGAATGGTGACTGAGGCTGTCATTCTCCTTTCATGTTCCATAGAAGAAAGTAAGTCGTAAGGTTTTGAAACGGCATGAGGGTGAGTAAATTATGATAGAACTTTCATATTTGGGTAAACTATGCCTTTAAATAACACTGACTGTAGCCTATATGAGTTTTAACTTCAATTGTGAACTGAAAATCACCTCCTGTCCTGACCATTAAGGGGTGTGCTCGAGTAATCCTGCTCTTTTGCTCACTTAATGAGAACCAGAGGGGGACGTGTGCAAGGCTTGCAGCTTCGCATTCAACCAAATTACTTACTGCCCTGATTTATCACTCTGTCGACATTTGTGCACCTGAACCCCCTGCACTGTAAAGGCACACAATGAATAAAGCAGAAAAGGCTTGCATGATCTCAGATTGTGATTTTCAGCATTTTAGGTCTGCAGTGTGTCACAGACTATGGTTGTGTTTTGGAATACTATTCATTAGTGTTTATAATCTAACATGCTTAAGATGTCACCAGCTTGGTGGACATGTGGGCCGTGTCCAAATGCTGACAAATGCTGCCTTCTTAGGCAGTATATGAAGGTAGGAATGCAAGAAGGTCTAAGATCCTTCACTACCTGTAATGTTCAACAATCCTGTGTGCGAAAGAAATGAAATTTCCCACCACAGTCATTTCCACCACATCTTAAATTCTGTATTGTGTTTAATAGAATTCTTTAATTATATTTATATTTATATAATTATATTTGTTAAATTTTTTTTAAATTAAATTTTTTTTAAATTAAATTGACTACTTTGTCTTGCTAAGGCTAATTTCATAGCTTTCATTTTATCCTAAATTTTGTTCACTTTTTGCATAATCAGCAAAATTACAGCTTGATTGGAAATGACGCCAAATAAAAATATTTTGTTGAAAAGTTATATTTTCATTGTTTTCTTCCAACATCACTTGTCTTACAGTTCAGCTCAAGCAAACTCTTCAATGACACTTTTGTTGACTTTGTCAACAAGTAAACTAAAAAAAGTTATAAAAATAAAAAACTTAATTCTGTTGATAGAAATAATTTTCACATTATAAAAATTGAAATCATTTATGTTTATTTCACTGTTTGTTTAGATTATTGCCATTTTAATAATTTAATAATTTGTACTTTATAATATATTTTTAATAGTTTAATATTGAAAGTCTTGCTCTGAAACAAGTCTTAAACTTGAAATCTAAACATAAGAACCATTTGAAAAATAAATGATGAGGTCAGATTTAATGTCACATTAATATAACAAAAAACTTTTAAGTTTGTTTTTATAAAAATCAACCCCTGTGATATAAAAGTGCCTGAAATTGAAGAAGCACACATATGTTTTATAGGCTGATTCGATTTTATTGTAACAATTAAGATATGTACATATATCCAAAAAATCAACATTGTTATGCAATATTTACTCAAAATTCACTAGAATATCTGAAATCAGATTGTGCATTTTCCATTGACAGGGCTGTTGGTATATTTTGGAACTGACACGGATGTTTACGCTGTTAAATCTGCCAAACAGATGATACATCGATCTATCACTACTTACCGTAGGAGGTACCGTCTTACACAAAACGCTGCCTGTGAAGTCATTGACTAACTTGGGCAGCAAGGTACTAAGGTTGATTTTATGGTTGATTTTATGAATGACAGCTGTCAAACTCACTCTTCCTCTCTCTCTTTCTTTTTCTGTCTCTCTCTCTCTCTCTCTCTCTCTCTCTCTCTCTCTTTCCTCTGAAGTAAGGTTGTTTATGGTCATTAGTGCTGCACACAGCAGGCTTGCAGTTGTCAGACTGCTTGCCTCAGCATTAATGGTTGATTTTTTTTCCTTTTCTAGTAGCCGATAGAGTGATGGGCCTGCAGCATCCAAACAAGGCCCTGCCAATCTACACCCATACAGTCACTATCATCTCTCAATTACAGTCAGGCTAGGAAGAGATATTACACCATTAATGGAGACCGATCTACAATTAAACACTGATGCAGAAGACCTGTGTTGATGCAGCACACGTGGCATTGTGAAAGTGTTCACATTTAAGTATTTAGCATTCCTACTTTTAAATGGTTGCTTCCATGCTTTTAGGCTACAAAGAGTATAAATAAAAGGATGAAAATGGCTGGCTACCATTTCACACCAACCTTTGTGCTGAGCTATAGTGATTTCCTCTAGAGCACCACTAAGAATAGTACCAGTTAAGGCTTTTTGTGAGGAAGTTTCTTTTCAACGGGGGTGGTGCTGAATGGTAGGTTTGGGATAAAAAGACCTTTGTTGGACAAAGGGTAGTTTTATAGATGCTGATGGAGCAAGTTGCTGTGTAGAGTTGACGTGGTTACTGGCCGCAGGGTTGGCTCTTTCCTTTAGGGGGTGTCGAACCCTTTACCGAGCCTTTACCAAACAAAATGAGTCACGCTAGAGAAATTTGCGCTCAAAACATCTATGCTGATTAATTTCCGACTGTTTTGAATGAATAAGTTCTCCCAAAAATGACAATTCTGTCATCATTTACTAACCCTCATCAAGAAACCCATTTGACTTTTTTTCATCCTATGAATATCTGCATATGACTTTCTTTATATAATGGAAGACAAATAGAAGATGGTTAGCAGAATGTCCAAGCTACTCTTTTTCATACAAGGAAAGTGAATGTTGACAGCAGCTGTCAAGCAAGATTCTAAAGATTTTCAGTGAATAACTTTTTAAATTCAGTCTGTTCTTCACACAAAGCTATCATATGGCTTCAAAAGACTTGGAAACTAACACATGCATTATATTGACAACTTTATGATGCTTCTATGATGGTTTATGGATGTTAACAGCATCTGGTCACCATCCACTTTCATTGTATTGAAGAGAGCAGCTCAGACATTCTGCTAACCATCTTCTATTTGTCTTCCACTTTAGAAAGAAAGTCATATGCTTTTGGAAAGACATGAGGATGAGTAAATAATGACAGACTCTTCATTTGGAAGAACTATCCCTTTAAACAAGGAACACTTAATCTGCTGCATGTTTGTTAGTTCTGAGGAGATACGGCAATATGATGGAGATTTATGCCACCACGGATATGTGTAACAAGAGCAGGAGTTGAATGCACATGGCACCACGCACTAAAAACAGATCTTCAGCTGTGCCAAAATGCTCTATACACAGACACACACAGCTTCACACACTCCTTAAAATTGATGATGACCTCCAAAAATAAATGCACAGGACTCCAGTCCACCTGTGAAAATATGGGAGTCTGTAGATTGTAGGTTCCATTACTTTAGGCCCCTCCCATGTTAGCTTCGACATGCTAACCGGTCAGTATGGCAGTTGTATATCATGTGTTCACATATAAACAGTGGAGCTGAAGCTGTGATCTTAAATCACCATCCTGAAACCACTTTATGGTGTCTAAAGTAAGGTAATGAGTATATCTAAGGTGTTTTGTTCTTTTTCTGTATGTTGATATGTTTATGTCCAGAAGCACAGCTTTGACATGTTGAAGCATGTCAAACTGGACTTTGGTGTCAATAAAGTATCCCTATAGCTGTCATGACCTTTGCTGATGCAAGTCAATTTAACATCCACTAAGATAACCTGTGCTGTTGTATTTAATGGAAATGTCATTTTGGACACATTATCGGAATCTCCTCTCAACCCTGGCAAATTCCAATTTAAGTTTCAATTTGGTTTTATAACGTTTACCACCCAGTTTAATTCTAAAATGTATTTCAACCATTTTAAACACTCATGAACTAGCTCAGTCTCTCAGCATATCCTTCCACCTAAAACTATCCTTCTTTCTCCCTCTCCCTTGCAATCTCTAAAAAGAATACAAGCATGATTTGTCAGCTGCCCCCACCCACAGTCCACCTCTCATTCTCTCTGCCTAAATAGTTTTAACAAAAAAGAGAGAGAGAGAGAGAAAAAGAAAGAAAGAAAGAGGGAGAGGGGGATGGGAAAGGTGGGGGAGGGTATTTGTGTGTGTGGGTGGGTGCTCTGTTGTCACTGGTTGGGAGGGAAAGAGAGAGAGACGGACAGAGAGAGCGAGAGAGTGTTGAGTCGTGTCCCATATGTGGAAAAAAGAATAGGACCCTGCACATGAGCCTGTCTGCTCCGGGGATTATCTAACTGGTTTTGAATCTGATGAGGAAATGCAGGCATAAAATGGTATGTCTACTTTGATACTAAACTGGTAGATTTGCAGTTTGGTACTGCTCTTGTCTGAAGCTGTAAATGATTGAAAGTTTTAACCCTGAATTGCACTGTCCTCTACACTCCTTCTGATAGCTTGGACTCTCTTCTGCGCTCTGTTTCATTGCAATCTCTCTCCTTTAATGCTCAGCTGCATTCCATTAAAAAGCAGGTGTCTGTTTTGAAGCATATTGCTCAGTTAAGAGAATTCTCTTGATGTTTGCATGTGTATGTATGTGTAAAGTGTTGGGTATATACAATGTGTCAGCTTTCATTCTGAGAAAGTTGAGAAGCTGTTGGTTTAGGATAGTCTTTCGGTCAGCGAGCAAATGTAAAATCATGTTATAGTTAAAAATGTTCAAAACTCTTATTCTTAAAATTTAGTTATGGATTTTAACTAAGTTCTGTCTTTTGACTAATCTATGTTCCAAGATTGACATTATTTATATCATGCAATTTCTCAATTTCTCCAAAAAACCTACATAAACTGTATAGAGCATCTACAGAAAATAATATTACATTTACTATGGTTTGTTTAGTAAAATGTGGAAGGTTATTGCTCATTTACTAGCATATGTTTAACTTGAACAGTTTGGGCTCAGTAATAAACTGACGTTAAATCTGTATAATTGTGATATATCAGATAATATTTACACATTCATGAATATTTAATTCTGTACATTACAACAGTTTATGATACCATGCAGAAAATGTAATTGTATTATTAATAGTGTGTCATAATAAAGTTTTCATTTCCTAACAGCACGGCTGTACGGCACTCTGTTTGACTAACATTATTATGTAATATTTTTCATTCATGTGTGAGCTTTCCTAGATTCTCACTTGAGAAGGAATGACTCTGTCCTTCCAGTCGCACTAAAGTAATTGTTGATGCTCTGTATTTATTTAGAGATATGTTAAATTCACTTGATTTTGGATTTTATTTATTTGGCCAATTTTTTTTAATTAATTAATTAGTTGTGAGCTTTTGCATTTTCAGAAACAGTCATTTCACTACTTGTGTGCTTTGGTTTAATACATTTAAAAAAATTCAATTTAAAATGTTTTACATTTTTTTATTTACTATCAAAACATTGATTGATCAAAAATTTGGCTTATGTTTTGCTTCTTTTCATTCTTCCTTTAGTATATTGACGTTAATATATTTACACACACACATATATATATATATATATAAATATATGTGTGTGTGTTTTAATATATCCTACTTTAATTGACAATAGTTTGCATAAGTCGTTGAAAAAAGAGGGATAATTGAGCCTGGAGAGTGTGTGGCTAGGGATGAAATGAGCTTAATTTTGTGAAAGCATGCTATATGCTGCTGTTATGAGGTGAGGAGAACGGCTATGGTATGTGTGGTGCTTTTTGTCAGGGAGATTTAAAAGGTCCCTTTAGAAGCTGGACACAACCATACAATCAGCTTAATGCCTGTGTGCAGGCTCTTAATGAATACCCCTGTGTGTGTTCAGCCCACAGTGAGAGTGCTTGTTTGCATGACTGTTTCTTGTCTAAAATTTAGATGACGGCTTTGAAGGTCTTGATTGTGGGTGCATGCTGCAGGCATGAATTCATGAATCATAAACTTGTTTGTTTACATTTTAAAATTATCACATGGATTATGCTATGAGTGTTCACCCCTCTTCACTGCCCCTCCTCTATTTTCTTACAGGAATAGATTTTTTAGAGTCCCAATGTGAGTACGGGCCAGCGATGGAATACAGCCGTACAGACACTAACCTGGGTTTCCCTGCATAACTGTTACCATAATTGAGACCAGGTCCGCAGAATGCTGAGTCCCATTGTCCCCTACAGTAAGTTTAACCACATTCTTGTTTTATATCAAATGACTGTGCAGCAACTTTAATGAATACACCAATTGTCAACTCTGGATTAATAATCAAAATTCCCCTATGGCTACAGTTAATTAGGTATTTGATTTGTCTGAGCAATAACACTTGTGTCTTTCACCCAAATTGACTCCAAACAGATGCAACATTAATAGAATGGATAATAGTCACATTTATGAAAACCGCATGCACACTTTGTGGTAAAAACGGATAAAGCTTCAACAGTATCTCCCTACTCCCTAATTACATCAGAGGAACACAATACAAGGTAAACTAAGAGGCCTATTATTTTATTATTTTTACACCTAAATTTTTGGGTCCCTGGGACCCCAAAATTAAATCCCATAATATAAATCCTATAAAGTCAATCTCAAGAGAATATAAGGGTTAAAGAGATAGTACAGTCATCGTGTCATTAACTCACCCTCATTTTGTTCCAAACCCGTATTACTTTCTTTCTCATGTGGAACGCAAAATGACATGTTAGGCAGAATGTTAGCCTTAGTCGTCATTCGCTTTTATTGGAAAAAGATGCTAATGTTGTGCCTTACATCTCCTTTTGGATTTTTTGGAAGAAGAATGTTATGCGGGTTTGAAACAACATAAGGGTGAGTAGGTAATGACAGAATTTTCATATTTGTGCAGGACTGGGGGAAGAAGGGATGGGAGGGTATGTTGATGGCTCTACCAGCAGAAACCCTATGGTCCTAACAGTGTCAGCTCACCAGTGTTCAGCTTACTAGCACAGCTACTTCCTCTCTCTCTCTCTCTCTCTCTCTCTCTCTCTTTCTTTTTCTTCTGTTCTGCCTTCCTTTCTCCAGCTCTACTCCCAACTCCTCTCAACTGACTTAATAACGGTTGTGTCCAGTTTTATCCCCCATTCCTAACCCCCCTTCCAGGCTTCATTCGAGTTCCACGCTGGCCCTCTCCAAAACAGCATTGTTTGTAGGCCAGCATGGGGTTTCTTCCCCCAGTTCTACCTGAAGAGATGCTTTTTTCTCCAGTCTTTAGCTCTTCTTCTATGTGCTTTAATAGGCATGACAGTTACATGAAAAGAGAAATGGAAATCAAACTAAAGGACCAAGACCTCAATTTGAGATGTAATCATGTATTAATGAGTTTGAATACCTTTCAGCATACTTCCTAGGTTCCTGCTTCGAGCGCTTACCATTGATGTGTAATATGGTGTTATAATTCCATTTAGCAAGGCATTCAGAAAACCTTTGTTATGTGAGCCAATATAATTACTTTTTGTGTTGTGCAAATAGTTCCAAAATTCCAAAGCTCTCCCTCTAGGTGTAGCTATAATTTTAGAGGTCACGTCAAAATGGCAAAAAACTTCTTTGGAGAGATTGGGTATCTTTTATAATCAATACTGATGATATTTAAACATATCTTCATAAGTTAGTTAGATGTTCCTGAGAAGGTGAGTCAAACATTCCTCAGAAGTGGAGTACAAAGAAGCATTCTGTGGTGGAACTCAAATGACATTTTTTGTCTAGACCAGCCAATTTAGTTGATTTTTGAAGAGCAGCAGTTGACAAGCCACATTTTTGTTATGACCAAAATTGTTGATGAAAATGATTTCAAAGATGAAAATCTACTTTTGATTTCCTTTAGATGCATCTGAATGTAATTTACCTATTTTAGTGAATGGAACATTAGTTAAGACAATAGTTAACATGCACTTGCAATGAACAAGATTTTAACAGCATTTATTAATCTTGGGTAATGTTAATCACTACATATACTAATACATGTTTTCCATTATAATTTTATGTTAACTTCAGTTAATGCAATATGAACTAACATGAACAAACAATGATCAAACATATTTTAACATCAACAAAGGTTAATAAATGCTATAAAAAACAAACATAGTTCATTGTTAGTTCATGATACCTAATGCATTAACTAATGTTAACAAACCCTACAACCAAAAACCAAAAGGTTTTTGCAGTCTAGTATTTCTGTACACAACTTATTTAAAAAATGTCACAAACCTCTGATAGAATATTTAAAATTCTTACAGGATCTGGACAGCTTTTTTTTAATTTGTGCAATTTTGTGTCTTAACCACTGGAGTAAGATGACTGATGTGACCAATCAAGATTTTTCAGTGTTGCAGCATGCAGTCTTTTTGTTGTTGTTGTTGTTGTTGTTGTTGCTCTCTCTCTGTGTGTGTGTGTGTGTGTGTGTGTGTGTGTGTGTGTGTGTGTGTGTGTGTGTGTGTGTGTGTGTGTGTGTGTGTGTGTGAGAGAGAGAGAGAGAGAGTGAATGTTTTCCTGAGTGTGTAGTGTGATATTAGGACGGCACACAGAGGTGTTATATGTCCCTCTTGTTTCCCCTCAAAGCTTTTAAACAGACTAAAATTATTTTGCTCTCTTTAGCCGTTCTTGATATGTTCATTCTGCATGCCTTATAAGCCCTCTGTTCAGATTCAGGTGAATGCAGGGCAGCTCATATGGTGTAAAGTATATGTGAATAGTGTCACATCCATGCTGGAATCCTCTTTGTGGAATGGCTGGGTATTTCTGACATCAGTGCTGTTGTTTGACTTAAGAGAACAGACATGTCTGTGCATTTCACTCACATGTGCATTTCAGTATTTAGTTTTTTAGTGATGTTTGTCACATGCGGTTACATGCACTCACATTGCATCCACAAACAATTAGATGTGCTGCCTCTTCCGTAACTCTGCATGTAGGGGCCACAAGCTGAGGAGGAACAGTCAGAGCCAGACCTGGAGGAAATCTGAGAGAGATTCCTGGGGCCATGGATACTCCTGGAGGGATTTGGTGCAAAGAATCTGTAATCTGCACTTCAAACACACCCTTAAATCAGTCCCAGGCTAGCAGCCCATGAGTGCTCTAACTCTTGTTGCTCGGGGGCCCTGCTGTCCAACATATTCCTTGTTTAAAGAGAAACAAGCATATCCAGCCCCAATTCCAGCTCAGTCTCTCTCCATGACCTCATTTCTTCCCTTTTCCATACTAAAGGCCCAGACTGAAGAAGCAATCTTATTGCATCTGTGAAGTCATTAAGGCTTTGAGTCCACTCTATACCTCTAAAGGAGTGATGTAACAACGAGCATCCAACACATCTATTCTAATGAGAACATCAGGCTGAATGCAGTTCTGGAGGGGCCCTTGAGTAAACAGGCAAGGTGCTGAAGTGTCTGTGTGAATGAGCACAGGGGTCATTAGCGGCGTGTGTGAATGGGCTTTAATTAGCCCACAGCGCAGTCAGCGAGATGGAAGAGAAATGGCGCCCAAAGGAAAAGAGGGTTAGAAATACACATTCTGCCTGGTACCCCCCTGCCCCTTCTCATCATCTCAGCATCATTAAAGATAGCTCATTAGGCACATTGCTGCCACAATTAAGCTTCCAATTAAGACCAGGTCTTCTGAGGCTTAATTTGCTGTCAAGCTTGGCCTCTGTTCTCTGCTTTGTTGGTGGTTGACCGGCCAAAGGAGCCAAGATATCCCTCCAAGGGCTTGTCAATGGTTCTGCCTAAATTCTAATTAAGACCCTTGCTTCAGGGAGTTTTGGAATCACATGTGTATAACAGCACAGTATTGTCCAATCTGCATGAACAAGAACACATTCTGTGCTAGGTTGGAAATGAGCAGCCTGATCTAATGAAAATTATGTGACTATGGCAAAATCTTTGCAAAATGATATTACTTGGTCCCTTACATGTTTTGCGACAGTTCCGAGGTAAAATGTCCACTGAGTGGCGCTAAAAGCGAGTTAAATTTAAGCACAAACGGAGGTTTTAAAGGTTAATACTCTATCATTTACATTTATGCAAAGCGACTTACAGTGCATTTATTACAGGGACAATCCCCCCGGAGCAACCTGAAGTTAAGTGCCTTGCTCAAGGACACAATGGTGGTGGCTGTGGGGTTTGAACCAACGACTTTCTGATCACCAGTTTACCAGTTATGTGGTTTAGACCACTACACCACCACCACTATCAAGTTTTAAATAGACAATACTGACCTCCCTACCCTAAATCTTAAACCTAAACCTAACCGATAGTGTCATAAAAGCAAATATGACATGAAAAAACAAAATTTCTGATGCACTTTTGGCTTACATGTGGACTTGCGAGCTCTTCAAGACTCTGAACCCAGGTCCTTTAAATCGCAAGTGCAGTGGTCTATCATTTGAGCAACTGTACAATTTTCAAACAAGTATGTAAATGTGTTTAGATGTCATAGGATATAGACAGGATGGTGAGGAACAGTGCATATCTGCTGATATGTAGGTAGAGTAACACGATTCTTTAAAAACTAGGTTGAAAATGAGCTATGATGAGCCAATACAAAGTCCTGCTTGTGAGTGCGCAAACAGAAAATCCCAACACTGTGGTAGGGTCATTAAATAAAGCGGCCATGGATTTTGAGAGAGGGTACTGCTACGCAGTCTGGGAACTCCGTGAGGGAGGGAGGAGGGGGGGTTAAGAGAGAGATTAGAAAAAGGGGATGGAGGAGAAAAGGGGGAGATGGAGGAGAGATTGGTTAAGAGAGACAGATGGAAGGGGGTGATTGGTCATTGGTCATCACAGAGCCTTAGGACAGCTGTTCTTTAATATATTAGTGGACACAATGACCTAAACCTGGCCTGCGGCCACAGAAAATAGGGACCCTGTTTTTCTTAAACAGTGGGGGTGCTAGGCATTTGGCCATTTGTGGACAAGAATTAGCTGACCAGGGGGATGGGGAAGTTGTTTCTAAAATTATGAGCATCTAGACACACATCTAATCATTCATTCAAACCCAGTGAGCTCCAATGGTAACCTACAAGCGTATTGTATAAGCTAAATTGACCAGCTGTGCACCATGCATATGAGTCATCATCCAAATATGACAAATTTAGATTTTATGGATGTCACTTCTGAAAACATTGCACTTTCATATTTTTCTTATTTTGCCTGTACAATGAATGGATCATGTCACATTTTTTTGTGTTTTAAAGGTAATATGTGTTTATTTGAAAGTAAACTTATATTGCTATAAAAAAAAAAGAATATTTGCAGTATTGAAAAATTTACAAATGTATTAAAATTGTACAAAAAAGCAAATAAGGGATGATTTAGATTTTTTTTTTCCCCATGAGTAATACATTATGTAATGCATTTGGCACAAATGTTTATTCCCTTTCTTGCAGTATGCTCATTATCCTCACACCGAGTAATATGGAGTGAGATTATTACAGTAGTGTAAAAACAGGAACAGGAATTGTCAACATCAATCTGTAGTTGGTGACGCTTACAGCAAAAGTGCCTTCAAAGCTAAGAGATTGTGGACAGCTAACATAGAAGAATATTCAGAGATAGAGAGAGGGGGAAAAATCAGATCCTTCACTGCCACTCTAGCAGATAGGCTCCTTCCTCTAGGGACCCCACGGGACCCGCCTGAAAAGAGCCATAACGTCTGGCAGTGCACTGAGGAGCAGGTGTGAAAACTCATGAGCCCACAGCCTCTTCTGCTATTACATTGTTTTACGCCCATGAAAGAAAGAGCAGATGAGCAGAAAGTGAGAGAGCGATCAAGTTATCTGCACTACTGCAACTAATGCATACTGACTTTTGAAAAATGTCTTAGTAATGTCCAGTTATGCAAGGCCAATAAATGAAGAGCTATTGTTTCATACAGGATTATTTAATGGTTGTGTAAGGGAAAATCTCACACTTGTCTGTGTGTATCTTTGTTCTCATTCAAAGCCTTCATCGGGTACAGCTGCACTCAAAGTCTTTTTTTTTTCTCTCTTTCTTGGCCAAACAGCTCTTTTTGGCAAAATGATTTAATAATTTTTAATAATATATAATTAAAAAGAATGGCCTGGGACATTTATAGCATTTCTACTCATTTAGCCTATTAGTGGTTCTATTAGCTGTGCTGGTGCCTTGTCAGCCATAGGGGCACAAATAATTTGAAAAAAAATTGGGTGTCCCTTTCTGCAAGATTGTTCAATCTTCTTATGACTGTAACTGCTTCCTTCACTTAGTATGTGATCACAGACACTCCACTTCTAGCATTCCAAGATTTAAAGGGATTTTAAGATTTACTCACCCTCATGTCATTCTAAATCTGTATTCCTTCTTTTGTGGCAAAACATTAGCCACAGTTACCAGTCATTCTGTGGCAAAAAATATGCAATGAGCATATATTATACCAGAGCGTTACTGCTGTGTGCATTTTCCCTTTCGCTTTTTGATATGTAACCATGCAAAAAAGTGCAAATAGAGCAAATTGTTTTCCTAAAAATATATGTCAACATATGTGGACAGCAGAACTAAGTTGTGAAATTTTAAATATTATCCAAGGTGTAGATAAATGAATGTATAATATTAAATGTAGATAAATACATTTATAATAATAAAATTATACATTATTCACTATTTAGTTAATTACTTAATAATTATTGTATGCTGTCTCTCTTCCCTGGTCTCAGAACAGTTCAAAATGCACCTTATTTCCTAACTCTATACAAAGCCACAGAAAGCAAATTTTGTATTTTATTTTGGATGAACCCATTGATTCCTAATGTGATAATGCACTGTAAATATAGGATTTCTCAGGAAACGTTGTGCTAAAGTACACATTAGTGCACTTTGTGTTTAGCAACGCAGCGTTTTGCGATAAATTGCTCAGATTATAAAAAAGGCATATTGGATGTAACAAGACTCAAAAAGGTTTCAATGTAAAAACATAATTAGGTTTCTTACCAGATGTAGTTTTGTTGTGGTTTCTCCCAAAGACAATCTGCGCTGTGGTTGGCGCCATGTTGTTTTGTCACATGACATGATAGTTTAACATAGGGGTAATCACTGGCACAACAGCAACGGTGATAGAGTAGACTATTTTATTTATATGAAAATCTGCACCTGCATTCCAGTCTACATTTTGATGTAATCCTTCCTCATGATCACTCAGCGTGTTTCCATGAGCTGAATGGGAGGTTAAACAAAAAGTTAAGATGTGATGAGACTGCGTATACCCAACAGATTTATGCAGCGCATGCCAACCATTCGCACACCACAAGCCGACACCGCTTGTCTTTTGGTAAATCGCGCGAGTAAACCTTGTGCTTCGGCCAGGCTGCACGGATGACATTCCATGTTTCATTTGTTTCTTTTTGCTTTCAGAACAACACGTCATGTAATAAGGAAAACACCACTATTAATCCTTAAGATTTCCAACACAGCATACAGGTACACCGTCCTTAAAACTTGGACACACTAAAAATTACATTAAAAAATAAAACAAACCCACATTGTGTGTCTATTCAAAATATAAATTAAACCTGGAATTAAAGTTTTAGGATTTTGCAGGTGCAATTTACGAAAAAGGGTTAAATAGTTGATCGGCTTGTGATGCTTTAATAGTGTTTAGCCTCCCATTCAGCTGATGAAAACATACTGCGTGATGATGAGGAAGGATTACATCAAGATGTAGATTGGAATGCAGGTGCGAAAAACTTTATATAAATAAAATAGCCTGCTCCTCTCTCGCTGTTGCTTGTGTGACAGTGATTACCCCTCTACTTGATTTTAAAAAAAATGACATGAGAAATATTTAAGATTCCATACAATTTCATGATCAGTAATCAAATAAGCAAATTTATGACTCATTTTGTTCAAAACGACAGGCTTTCTTTCATTAAAGCACTTCCACAAGATGCTGTAAAAATTTGCATGCAGGATAATGATTGTATCATAGTCATTGGGTTTTGCACAAATTTTTTCTCTGAAACTGTTATGCTGATAATATAATTTGTAATTGTGTCAGCACAGCCATTGACCAGGAAAATAAAAAAGGCACTACATGTCAAAAAGGGTTGCCGACCCCTGGTTTAACTCTTTCTGACAGCACGGAGTCTCCTGAAATTAGATCAGTTGGTTTAAATAAATTTCAATTATGTTTTGCATATATTGAAGACAAAATTCAACGCATGTCACACAAGGTTATAAGTGCAGGCTAACACCTTGCATAGACTTACAGTCTTTCATCCTAAAGCATTGATTCAGGGATATTTGAACGGAATACAAATCAGTAGATAATTTGAACACAGGCCATCTTATCTGCACCAATGTGATTAATTAATGTAAATACAATCCTCCTGCCTGCACTCTTTTCAACCAGATCTTGTCTTTCTCTCTGTCTCTCATCTTTCCCCTCTTTCTCCCTTTTGCGTCTTTTTGCTCTCTTGAAAGAAGCCTTCTTTTGTGGCATCTGTGTTCTTCAAAGGGAGTTCCACACATACCAAATCTGTGGGCTGAAATTTCAGTATAAAATTCAAAACAGAAGGTTCACTATGCATCCATACAACTTATTTTCAGTTGTTTTGACATGTAACTGTAACTGGCAGTAATTAATCAAGGAATATAGTGTGTGTAGTGTTGTTATTTTTGAAGTGTCAGTTAACCCAAAAATGACATTTCTGTTGTCATTTACTCACTTATCCTCATGTCCTTCCAAAACTATATTTCTTTATTTTGTGTAATACAAATAAAGAAATTTTGTAAAATGTTGATGCTGCTTTTTTTCTTCTCCTCCATACAATGTAAGTCAATGGTAACTGAGGCAGCCAGTCCCTATACATCTCCTTTGTGTTACATGGAGGAAAGAAAGTCATATGGTTTGGAATAAAATGAAGGTGAGTAAATGATGCCAGAATGTTCATTTATCCCTTTGAGTTGTTTCTTATTTCAACACTGTTAGGGCAGCTGATTGTGAGTGTACTCACTGCAGATGTCAGAATTTTGTTTAGCTGAAAATGCAAAGTAGAGTGTGCAGGGTTTGATATTTGAATTAGCATTGAATGGGTTGTCTTTAGATAACCCTACTTAAATCTACTGTATGTCTGGGGTTTAGGGAGTGGGTACCCACAAAAATACCTAATTGGATTGATTCAGCCTGCTCCTGTTTACAACTGGCCTCTGTTCAGTCTGCCTAGTTTATTGGCCCTGTGTCCCTGAAGGCTTGTTGCATCCATGTAGGTTTTGTTCCTAAGGCCAGGAAAACAAAAGTGGCGCGGCCTGAAAGTGCACATGGACCCCTGGGGAGCTGTGAAAAGCTGAGCATCCTCTGGCAGCCGGGCCTGCTCTGGTCTCACATTGCACAACCATCTGCTTCGGCAACCTGCTTGTAGTAGCATAGTAGCCGCTTCCATGTTATAACTAATATTTCTGTAAGCCTGACCTTTTCTACTGGTTTATTGATGTGAAATTGCTGATATAAATTCATCAGAGAAGGTTTGTGCAAAACTAAATATTTTTTTAAATTAAATGGTCAGTAAGTTGTATAATTAGCCTGCTTTTGTGTTCACTTGAACCCATTGGATGTGTTTCTTAGGAGGCAGTTACATAAGGCAGGTTCTTGCATTTAAATGGCTAGACAGAATACAGGGATGTGACAGTAGGTGTGTTTTTTAGTTGTATCAAACTTGACATACATCACTCGTGGTGGGATGCTCATCGCGATGGCCAATAATGTCCATTTGCATGTATATAGCTGTATTGAATAGTGTTTTAAAGGGGATGGATTGAAAAATGCAACTTTCCAGAGCGATTTACTGTGAAAACTGTCTTTAAGCTAAATAGAAACTATGCAAATTGTGTTTCTTAATGCACTGATTAGTAAGCCACACAGACTTGCATGTCTGCATCTTCTTTGGTGGCAAAGCAGTTTCTTCAGCATATATTTGCAAACTATCAAGATGGGGAACACAAACAAACACACACACTCTGCAAAAGTCCCTCAATAAATCCCAGGCCTGCACAAAGGCTGTCAGCGCACTGCTGCTGAATAGATTAATACGATTTCCATAATTAGGCAGGCCTCTGACAATAGCATCCCTAAGCTTTTGTCTCAAGACCAACGGGATTGTCAGGCCAGTAGGCCTGCTGGATGGGCGGCCCAACAAAGGACACACAGACAGTATGGCGACCAGTATAAACATCTGTCTCCCTGCCAGCCTCGGACCATCCCTGAGTTACAAGGGCAAGCTACTCATCCTGGCTCACACATAGCAATGGCCAGAAGTCCCATGTGAACAATTAAGTTTTGTTTAAAGGGCCCTTTTTTTCTTAATCTGCACAGCAATCTGTGTTTACAGCAGTCTCTCATGTTAATGATGCGTGATTAGATTTGGTCATATGGATGTGGCTATATTTTTGGCTACATTGGGGTCCAATAGACCAATGGTAAAAATGCTTCTATTTTGCATTTTTTTTCTTCATTTAATGCAACTAGCTGTTCATTACAATTTTATTATCAGCGCACATTTCAGAACTTCTTGGTATTCAATATGTCCCTCTTTTGCTTTAATAAAAGCATGCACTCAAGAGCGTATGGACTTTATTTGTTTGCATGAAGCTGTCTTTTAATGTAAGCAAAGATCGTCAGACTCACATGATCATCTCGGCCTCTATCTTTTTTGATTTAGATAATAATTGCTCACCTTAATACACTTAATTTATTCTCTGAAATGAATAGCATTCACTGGCCATTCCCATTTCTACCAGTCTAATCAGACTATCTATTTCCAAATGCCCAGAATTAGATAATCTCTGCTGAACTGTCTTGATTTAAATAGAAACATCTAGATTATAAGTGAGTCCCTGCTGAGGCAAGGATCTATTTACAGACCAACTAATTTTCAGTCGATTTCATTCTAATGGATAGCACTTTTAGTTGGGTAATGCAACACAAAGTAGCAACACTGTGAAAGATCAACCGTTCCAGACATTCATGCTTGAATTCAAGTAATCAGGTATAACCTGACAGAAATGGCCTTTCCATGTCCTGTTAGAAGGAGCTTCTCCATATGTGTTGCACACACACACGCGCACTCATGTATATTGATGGAGTGTGTGTATGTGTTGCACACACACACGCACTCATGTATATTGATGGAGTGGACAGCAGTTTGACCGCCTGAATGAGTTCCCAATTGTCGAGCCCCATCCGCTCACATACGTTCATGTACATGCACACACGACGGCCAGAGCGCCTTCTGTCCATTCCCCCTCCTCCCTGCCTTCCTGCTGCAGATTTTATGAGCTCCCTTGCACTGCCATCCATCTCTGTCACACACTGGCCTTATTATTGGGCTTCACAAAGCACTTCACAAACCAGCCTGCAGATGGGTATTTCCTGCTGATCGTATATTGTTTCTACTGGCTGGACAATGGCCCATAAGTTTACCTGTGTTCATCTTGTTTATATATTGACCTTCGTCAGGGTAGATGACATATATTAGTTGTTCACGACTGAAAATGAGGCTGTGAGGGATATACGTGCTGTCCGTTTGTAGGTTGTAATAAGTGTTCTAGATCATGTTTAACTACAGTATCATAACTTATGTATTTTGAGTTTGTTTTGTTGTTGTCAACTGGATTATGTTTGGCATGACATTTTTAATGTTTCATCACCAAAATTTGTAACGTTTCATCAACTAAATGAATGACAAATGTACAGTTCAACCCATTGAACAGAATTCACAGCCTCGATTTCAATCATGAAAAATTAAATATGGCACCTACACTGACTAAATCCATTCTGAATCATTTTGATGTTTTTTCTTGTTGGTATATTAGAAATCAGATTGAGTGTCCTCGTAGAGGCCTGGGTTTGGACATGGAGAACTTGAGACTCTAGATTTGAATATGAAGGATGTGGGAATCCAATGGCCATCTGGTCTGTTGGTGTGATCTTTTGGAATAAATAGCAAGTGAAATCTGAAGACACACGTAGGAAGGTTTGGAAATGGGAGTTTGAGAAACAGAAAGAGTGCATAACGAGGGAGTGACCATTTTTTGGGAGAAAAATTTTACATGTGGAGTGAGGAACATGGCATACTGGGCCAATGTTTGATTTAAATTGTAATTAAGCAGCAGCTTGCACATAGTGACAGAAGTGAGATCAATGGATCATCACTTTCTAACAAGATTGCAATCTATACTTGAGATTTGCAATTTTTACCTTTACCTCCCAATTTTCCCTCTGTAGCTCTTACCCCAGGCAGATTCCTGACAGTTCAATAATGCCACACTATGTGAGGTATTTCAAGCTAATACTTCTGGAAGAAGCAGTTTGAAAAACCTCATGAAATAGCTGGTTTTAAAGCCATTCTCTGTGCCATGAAACTCAAAATCGAACAGGCACTTCTCACCAAAAGATTCAGATTTTTGTAGTATTAACAGGCAGAAATATTGCATGTCCCAATTTAAGGGATATTTCACTCAAGAAATAAAAATATCGTCAGTCACTATTCACTTTGATTGCATCATTTTTCCATACAATGAAATTGAATGATGACTGAGGCAAAATTTCATCCTTACATCACCTTTTGTGTTAATGGAAGAAAGACATATACGTTTGGAACATGATGACAAAAAAATGTTTTTGTGTGTGTGGGTGAACTAGCCCTTTAAATCATTTTTGATGCTTTTATGGTTTATTTTAATACATTGTGATTAATATTTTTGAGAATTTATTTGACTTATGCAATCCTTTTGAACTGTGATTCCAGACATGATGATTGGCTCTGTTGAGTTTATTTTATTTCTAGAAACTCAAAATGCACCGGAAGAAAAAAAAAATTTTCCATGGGGGAAGGGACATGGAGATTTTATTTTTTAATTTTTACTGTGATTTGTTTTTCCCTCCCTTGCATGCATTAAGACCTTTTTCATTCCCTCAGCATTATGCCAGCATAATTAATCACAGGAAAGCAGGGCTGGAGATGGGGAGAGGAAAGGGCATTCCACACTCCTAGTACTTCACGGGAAGGGTCCAATGAATAGAACTATACAACTAATCTGTCCACCCGTCCTGACCCTCCCTTTCCCCCACATCGTCTCCTCCCTGTTCCCCTCTGTTCCCTCTTCTCTCTCTGCCTCCCTCCTTCCCTGCCACGAGGGCCTTTGGAGAATTGCTTTGTGGATGGACTGTGGTGGTGGGAGGGGATGTATTGAGGGAAACATGCAAAGGGTGATAACAGTTTCTTCTCTGGGAGAGATACAAATGGCAACACAAGGCTTCTGCATGTCTGAGGGCTTCAAAAAAGAGCAAATTCACAGCCTTCCACTTTTATGCTCATAACGGTCAATGTTCTCCATTTTTAAAGTACAGTGCTTCATTTGTATGATTGTTTTACATACAATATTGCTAAAGAATCAGTACACACAATACAGGCAGAAACAAGAATAATTATAAATATTAAAACATAACAGTAACAATAAAAAAGAAATACTGTAAAATAACTAATAAAACAAAATAAAAAACATATGATATAAAATAAACATTCACCAAGACATTCATGTACATAAAGAATACTATATTATAATACTGCCTTCAAAAAACTGTGTTATGTAAATTTAGTTGGTGGGGTTTAGTGGCTAGAGTATGCTTTGTGCAGGATATATTGTGTGCCATCATTCTCACGCACAGTCGAGCGCTCAGCCTTTCAAAGTATAATATTTTAACCACAACCCCATACGGAAGCTTTCAAATAGGAATATTGGTCTTCACGAATACAGTATGTGCAGACTATTCACAATGCGATATTAAGTGGCACACGGACAATGGAAGTATACAGTACTTTGGCCTTTATTGTAGTGTTAAACAAATGTAAAAAGGTGAAACAATTGCTGCATCCATCCAAGACTGACTAAAATAATGTGAAATTATGCTTTTTTTATACAGTATGTAAAGTTCTTCCATAATCTGATAAATTGTTCTGCTGCATCTGGCAGGCCTGTTGAAGATGCACTGGAACCCGGAGCATGCCGAGTCCCTGAGCCAGTGGCCTGAGCAGCATTTGGATGTATCCTCCACCACTTCATCCCCTGCCCATAAGTCTGAGCTCTACCCTAGCCGCAGCCGTGGATCCTACAGCTATGCATGGGCCAATGATGACATCTCAGCGCTTACAGCCTCCAACCTGCTAAAGCGTTATGCTGAGAAATATTCAGGCATGCTGGACTCACCATATGAGCGCCCTGGCGTGGGCGCGTATCCTGAGCCTGGGGCCTTTGGGGCTCTCAACGGAGGCCAGAAAAGTGAATTGGAACCATGGCCTCTCACGCACAGCACTGACGGGGCATACCCCTTGGTACCTCCTTCCTCTCATGATAGTCTGACAGGGCCAAAGGTGGTACCCACATCAGCAGGTCCACCAGGCTCGGGCAGTGTGTCAGTAGTAAACAGCAACCTTTCAGACTCAGGCTATAGTGGGAGCAGCTCCTGCAGTGGCCCCCATTCCAGTGACTACCCCCCCAGTTACAATGGCACCTACATCCCATCAGGGTACTGTCCCCAACCCAGCTCAGCACTTCCACCATCCTCGCTACATGCCCTTCAGCCTAACCCCACACTTCTCCCCAGTTATACACCTTCAGCCCCTGTGTACAACTACCCCCCTAGCACCTACCCACACCAAACTAGCCTTGCTCCTAGCTACTCACACCCATCAGCCCCTTATATCTCCTCTGGCATAGCCGCCCCCTCTCCAATTCCCTCAAGACCCATGGTGGTTGGAGGCAGCTATGGCTATCAGAACAGCAGTTTAGGGGGCTCAGATCCTGGGGGCTCTCTGAAGAGGAAAGCATTTGAGATGACCCTGGAAGAGGAAGATGGAGACAGCTCACGCTATAGGAAATATAGCTACGGCCCAATTAAAACTGAGGGAGATTCTCCTTATGGTGTCACTGATAAAGCAGAGTGCCACGGAAATAGCTTTGGAACAGCAAGCACGGATCCTCAAGCTTTTAAGCCGAGCAAACCTTCATCTCAATCCAGTCTGGAAGGAGATGAAGTGGTAAAGTACAGTGGAATAAAGCCCTTGGTTTCACCACCATATGGAGCAGCAGGGGACTACAGCCCTCCAGCAGCCATGACTGGGGAGAACAGAGGTGCAGAACAGGCCTTTGCACAGCATCGTTCTCAGAAGCGCTCGGATTCCTTGAAAAGTATGGAGCCCCGTATGCTGGAGCTAGTAAGCAGGGAGCTGCAGGATTGCAGCCCAGCTCTACTTTGGACTGAACTTGCTGGTAATTGTCACATCAAAGCAGCACTGGAGGAGGACCTGCTGTGGCCTGTCTTACGGCCTAACCCTGCCGTCCGCCCACCAAGAACCGTCCTGTTGTTCGGCCCACAAGGAGGGGGTAAAACCACACTGGTGCGGTCCATTGCATCTCAACTGGGTGCCACATTCTACAGGCTAAATGGTGCTACATTGGCTTCTAAATTGCAGGGAGAGGCAGAGCAACTCTTGGTCACTCTGTTCTCAGTGGCCCGACAGCCTGCAGTGGTGTTGCTGAGTGAGGTGGAGTCCATTAAGGAGGAGGGGCTTAGACAGCAACTGCAGGCCCAGTTAGAGAAGACCCAGCATGGTCAGACCAGCCTGGTTCTGGTGGTATGCACCACAAGACAGCCTGACTTGATCAAAGATTCCCTTCTGCGCTGCTTCTCCAAGCGCTACCACGTAGGCCTGCCAGATGGGAGCACACGCAGACAGGTGCTTCTGCAGGCGCTGGCGCCCCAAGGCTGCAGTCTGAGCGAAAGGGAGATTGCAGCTGTACTGCAACGTTCAGAAGGCTTCTCTATCTGGGAGCTGCTGCAGCTCTGCCAGCAGGCCCTGGAATCAGCTTCTGCCTCTGCACCCGTGCCCCTTCATGGCCTCCCTGCCCCCCTGTCTTCCCCTGCCTTCCAAGACTTTGAAAATGCTTTCTGTAAGGTATGCCCACACAGCACCCCCAAAGATCTGGACACTTGTATGGAGTGGAGCAAAGTTTAATGCCACTGATTAATTGGTCAGCCACTGGTTGGGGACTGCTTAAAGTTTTCATTTTTTTTAACTACTTATTGCAGCCAAAAGAGTTGGATATGTTAAGAAATTACAGTTTATGGTGGGGAGGCCTTTTTGATTGAATGCATTTAATCTATGAAACATGCCATGGTGTGTTGTTTTTCTATATACTATATTTTTCCCCAAAGAAATTAAATATTAGGCCTTTCTTAAAGGGCATTTATTAGTTGCTTGGCATATCTGACAAAAGGTCTGTATTATATTTTGGAATTTCACTAGAATTACAATTAGCCTTGATCCTGGACTAAACCTGGAGGTTATAGATAACTTGATTTTTTCCCTCTAAAATATCCCCATGAATTGCTACTCTCAGGATCCTATTTATTGCCAGTCCACTCAAGTGGTGTTGTATCTTTTTCAAGGATTTACTTTAAATATTGTTTGGTGTTAAAGGGCTTATTAAAACTTAAGAAAACCAAATGCTCATATTATATTGCCCAAGTCACAGCATTCACCAAAATGTATTTACTGTTATGCAAACACTTAGGAAAGAAAGCAGCATTAATTGTTAGGCCGTGGTCAAATATTGTGCACTTTGTCAAAACACGGTCATTTTATCAAAAGAGTATGCAGTGATACTCATATAGTATTAAAATGCAAATCCATAATAAGTCAGATGAGAAAGAGACAGGCTAATACTGTTGGCACACTTTTTTCAGAACATAGTATAAAACATATTTTGCACCATATTTTTACATATACATCAATATGTGAACACCTCCTCACAATCTCTGATTTTCTGGCGCCTTTACTCAGGACCCTCTAACACAAAAACAAGCACTGGTCCACAAATGACTGTTTTCTCTCTTCTGCTTTACTCAGTTTTATTTTATCTTAGTAAATGTAGTCTTGTTTGAAATACTCAGGAAGAATTTCTTTACCTCAGAAATAATAAATAAAGAATGTATGTAATCTTAGCAGTAAGTATTGGAGGTGAGCGACAGACCTGACACAGACCTGTATACACACTGCATCTGTGCTATTATCTCGTAGGTGAAACTTGAAAATGCTAAAAAAGACAAACAATGAATGTAAGTTAGGTTTTTCAAAGAATATCTGATGCCATAAATCCATGTTTTTAACTCTCTATGAAAACATTTTACCTTATCCTTACCCTTTATTTTTTATGTAGATTTTGATGGAGTGATGATTGTCTTCATGAAGTGTTATTGTAGATGGCAGACCACATTTTATTTTGTTGGACAAACTGTTTGTAGAAACATATCCAAACCCACCTAGAGGTAAAAAGCATATTTCGATATGCACAGACTTTTGGAATTCACCACATGGACATGTGCAACATTGTATGTTATGAAAGTATAATTCCATCTCCTTTAGAAAAGAACAAAAGTATTCTATGATCAAAAGATAAATAACCCAAAGATTAAGAATCATAAAGTTTTTATGTAATTGGCAGCTAATCATGTCTAATCACAAATTGTTGACACACTCATCATATAGAGACAATCCAGATGGAGCAACCTTTACTAGTGTATTTCACTGTGGAGTGATCAATGCCTTAAGGCTTTTGCAGTCCTAAAATTTGTAACATCTTCACCATTTAAGAAGTTTTTTTTTTTTTTTTACAGTTTATACAGTTTATTTTCTATAGATTGGCTTATTTTGGTCCCTAATTTTGATGATACTTTGATGTAACAGTCCCTGCTTGCCCCTTTCCCTCCAGCCCAGCCCTTGCTCTCAGCACAATGGTTTGTCGTCTTGGTGAGATTCCTTCCCCCGCTTCTCTATCTGACCATAGCCTTGTGGAGAAGCCATATTCTGATTGATGTCCAGTAACCCTATAGCACTGTTCGGCTCTTCAAGTACAGCCGGTGGCTTCACTCATGCCACTAAGGTCAATCATAATGACCCAAGGTGCATATATTGATCTTTGGCAAAGAGGCAGAAAACTACAGAAACTTTCAGACTCAGGGACGTCCGGACCACACAAACACATGTAACGTAGATATCAAAATGTAGCAGCACTTCCTGCTCACCCAAACTGGGACAAGATGGCATATCACTGGTTTTATTAAAACTTCAAGGAAAATACTGATTCTCCCTATTTTCAAACGCAAGCAAACAATTAGTTTAACAGTTTGTCCAACAAAATTGCCATTAATTAGCTGTTTTGAATCTCTTAGTACAGTAATTTTGTTCTTGGATCTTGTTCTTGTACATTTTCTGTAACCATTTCTACCTCATTTTTGCAGCATATTGTACATGAAAATATTTATTTCATGTCTCTTTTGATGTCTGTTTTAAAAATGATAATGTTCTTGAACTGTAATGGTCTACCTCAGAAAAGACTGTATTTTAAGAAAAAAGTATTACACAATATTAAAGAGAATATGTAAAAAAAATCTCTCATGACTCAGCTTCTCTTGCTAGTGTATTGTCAAGGTGAATTGCCTTCAATCATCACGCATTCTCTGAAGATCTCAGACTTAAGGTCAGTAATGTTATGATATTTATTTTGAAACAGAACCAAGATTGTGGTATATTGAGGGCCATGTGACTATTCTATGAATAAACCAAATCAAAAATGAGAATATTGGAATGTCTCTTACAATAACACTTTATTTTAAACAATGATTACTCAGTCATTCAACTGCATTAATTATAGTGCATACAGATACAGTATGATATGCATTGCCTTACTTTAAGTGTTTGCAGCACTTGTTTTAAATTATAGAATATACATCAAAAAGCTGTTGACCCCAATGTATTTTTAAAGTCTGAAGATTCATTTCTCATTTAATGTGAAGTGCTTATGGATGCTGTAGATTAATTCTCTGATTAATATGAACAAGGAAGTCTCTGGCATAGTCATTACCCTCCAGTCCTCTTAAGGATCATTGTTCTCCAGCTGCCAGTCCCATAAAATAATATCCTTTAATTTATACATTAAATGTATGAAAGTAATAACACACACACCTTGTGGATGGCATAAGGTTAAGATTACGAGAGGTATTTTGAAGGTCAATCATCTTTGCAGTGAAGCAAAATCTTCAGTAGGTAGCCACAATGAACTTTGACTCACTGTGTAACAATTCTTTGCCAACTGAATATTTAATAAACATTTCATTTTGATTTATTTAGCTTTTAAATGAGATAGGTAAGCATATGTTTTTACTAGTGTCAATTGGCAAGCCAAATATTTCAGCTGTAATTGTGGGGCAAAAAATCTCAGACTCAATAAATAAACATGTGAAGATAGTTTGCTCAATATCAGTTTTGTGTGCTCTAATTGCCAGTCATTCTGAGGCAGTAACAATTTCCAATGTATTTACACAATGTTAATTAACACCACATAATTGTTTATTTACCAATGCAAGTCTGATTGGTTTGTTTTTCTGCTTCTGTTTTTATGTCTAGTTTTGTGAGAGACATGCTGTTCTTTTTTGTAACTATTCACAAATATCTATGTTACTTATAACACAATAAGAAATTATTAAAAATAAGAATACCTATTTACATCTTTGCTTAATTTAAACTCTGTATGTGAAAGAGTAAATACTGGAATAACTTATCTGTATAAGATCTGTTTCTATTTTGTTTCCTGATCAGTTTATTGGAAAATTTAATTGAGTAAGCAAAAATTCCCCATCAATCCCCATATCTATTCAACCATAACCCTCACCATAGCAACTACCTCTGAGGGATGTGATCGGTCAGCTTAAACTCGACCTCTCTGACTCCAGAGCTGGAGCAGAATCTGAATTACAAAATAAATGAGTGTACAGATTCAGCATTTTAAGGAAAGGCAAAAAATTGCCATTGTTAAAGTCAGCATTTAACCTTGCAACATGCACCAGAATGTTGTAGTGCACGTTGCAAGGTGCACATTTATTATAAAAACGTTTCTACTGTACAATAATTAATATGAAATGCCACATAATCCAATATATATATATATATATATATATATATATATATATATATAAAATCACGGTTTGTTCTTAAATGTCAAGTATATTTTCATCAGGTTGGGTTCATACACAATAGGATTTTTATGACAAATGCAAATGGAAAGGAGTTTTGCTCTAATGTCCTCTGCACTCAGTTACTTTGATGAATTGTCTGTGCATTGGTATCTGCATTGATAGATAACATGGTTTAAATGTAATTTTAGCATTGTTTAGATTTTAGGTTCCCACAAAAAGCATATTCGTTACACCAGATCCAGTGTTCCGGTGATCTGTGCAATTTTGTTGTACTTCTAAATGGATATTTTCTTCCATATGGTCCCATAAAGGTAGATATTATCATGATGGAAACCAGAGAGTTCATGTGAAGTGCAGCAGGCAATAAGATTTCCCATAGCTCAGACCCTGTTTCTGCCTGCACCTCCGTTCATAACTGCTTGTCTCTTTTACTCCTTTGTCCTGTCTAGCCTTGATACTGACAAGGTTGACATCAGAGGAGATCCCTGACACAGGGTGAGTTAAGGCTGTCAGCTGGTAGCAATCAAGTCTATTTAGGAGTCAGGGACACATGGACCCCCAGGGCCAAACCCGTAACTAGCCCAACCCTTAGCCTTACCCCCCCCACCCCCCAGTTACCTAGTTCAGTTGTATTCATTCCAGATGTGCAGCCATCGCTGCTGCTCAGTGCTGGGTCTTCACCTAAGTGGACCCCAAAATAATTACAACCTCACAAGCTGTGAATGAGGGAAGGAAAAAATGTGTAAGCATAGCAAGCATCACTATAATATAAACAAATTAATAGATGAGTAACAAGGGTCAATCAACCATAATTAGCCAATCAATCAATCCGTTTATCTATATATCTGTCTGTCTGTCTATCTATCAAGATCATTTTAATCTTGACAAAACAAATTAAACCTATTTTAATTTTTGCTAAACTTGACAAAAATATAAACTGGCAACACTGACATCTTGACAAACCTTGTTATAACCTCTTGGACAAAAAAGGTATTTTCACTCAAATTGTTTATAAGATAGAACTTGAAACATATGTTTATTATTGACGCTGTCACTTTTAAACCAGCTGTAAATGGTTTGTTGTGGTAGAAATTAAACACTTTGTGTAACTGTTATGGAATTTTATTGAACACACTTGTAACTTTAGATTTCATTTTTAGACCTGTCAAACTTGATCAGCGGGAGATTGATCAAGTCAACTCTGACTTTAAGTTAATGCTGGACATGACAACAACCCCTGAAGCCCAAACTGCATTCTGCTGACTTATCTCAACAGTCTTCAAATGCAGGGCAAATGTATCATGACCGGCCAGGAAATGGGCTCTGATATGAGGAATGCCTGAAGCTCGGAACCACCAACCCTACACATGGGATGAGTTTGGAGTTACTCTACTATGTCTGGAACTTTTGTAGATTAAGATTAAACGAATATTGTCTTTTTTATGACCGTTTGGTTATATTGCATAGGCCTATATATTAGCATAACCACATGAACGATTAACCTTGTCTAGTTCGACATTTACACAGCGGCCGACTGCCGTCTGGTGGTCGTACAAAATAATGCCATTTTTGAAAACGGTATTCCAACCTGTTTCTATCTTCCACAACTCTCGCCAAAATATAAATGAAATAAAAACATGTTTTTTACAGTCGCACATCAGTCGCTCCTGAATCTGGCGGTGGTTTATCTGTATCTCTTAAAAATAAAACAATATCGAGAGGGACTTTATTAGTCCTCCACTAAAAACTAATGATAGTATTCCCCACGCCCATAATTCTCTCAGATATCGGCGAGCTACAGTTCAAATTAAGTACATTTTAAGAAGTTTATGTGGGTGTGAGATTAGCAATGATTATAATCGTATAATGACGACGCAGTTTCCTGCCTCTAATGCTTCCTTAATCTATGATTCACCTCAGGATACCCCAAAATTAATTTTATTCAGAATGTATTATTTTATAGCAAACATGCACAGCTGAGTTTGCTACGGTTCAAAACATAAACGTTATATTTCTTGTTTGGTCTTTTTTATGCGATTCAAATGGACTAAACTTAGAGTTTTTAGTCTACGTAGGCCTATTGGTACATGAAGGACCCATTTGAGATAACCTAATCGCCTTTATATTCCATACTTTCTCTCTATCTCGTTTTTCCAGGAAGCAGGTAAGAAGAAATCATTAAAACGTGAAAAGAAACAGAGCTTCTTTGAGAAAACGGAAACACATTTCGAAACTCCTTACTGGAAACTGAACCGTTGAGATCAGAAATGGCATTGTTTCCCCGCCTACAAGTGACGGTGGCTGTCTCGACATCTAGAGAGATTCATGTTCTGGCAGCATTGTAAGGCATCACACACACAACATAACACAAAGAAGCTGTCTTGGTAGGCTCATCAGGTCTTGAGACATAGCCAAAGAGAAGTTGTAGATATATTTGTCTCCGTTGTGGCCCACTTTGAAGTGGTATTACCGCAGCTCAATTACCTCTCTGGTTGATCACTGATTTTGACACAGAGCTGTGTTGCAATGTTCAGTAGATATAGACTAACAATATCAGATGCGCTACAAACAGTGCATCATGTTGCTCTATAGATGCCCTGTAACGGTTAATAAACCAACAGGGAGTTTGATTTATTCTTAAGTGTACAGTCACATTTAGAATAATATATGTATTTTTTCGCATCTGTAATGTTCTGGTTATATACCTATATCAGATATGTATTTCATAAACGCTATCAAACCTAGTGAAAACTTCTCATTTTATACCTGGAAGAAGAGCCGCGTCAGGGTAGCCAATAGGCAGCAGCTTTAGTCTCTGTGTAAAGTGAAAGTAGGTGGATAGAAACGAAGAAAAAAGAAACCGCACACGGAAGGCTCAGACTTTTTTCTCATGTGGTAAAGAGCTGGCGTCAAAAACAGGTAAGTTGTGCTCTATAAGTAGCTATTGTATTGTTTGCGAAGAACCACGGACCGTGAATTTATGTCATTACGTGCATTTGTTTACTGTTTAATCCCCTTGTAAGTTAATAGTATAGGTATAGTAATAGTTTAACCCATTTCCTAACGCATTGGCCGCTGATATGAAAACGAGCCAAAAACGCGCGAGTAAAGAGCGCATCAAAGTGCTCTTATGGTTGAAATGGTCACTTCATTAAAATGTAATCTCTGTAGCTATAGTTTTGAAGAAGGTGTTTTTTCTATTATGTTTCTCTAACGACGCCGAAATACAATCATCACAATATCGCTCAGTTACTCCATGACAAATTATGTATAAAGGATATTGATTTTATGTTCTCTCATGTTAATTCACAACATCTGCAAGTTTCCTGTATCTATATTTTGGGTGTATTTGAAATAGTATATGTATTGAGGAAACTTAAACGCATTGCAAACTGTAGGTTGACATGTTATTGTGTGATTAGTGTTGTTCTTGTACAAACTTGTACGAACACAGCTGAGTGTTTTAGTTTAATTGGGGGAAATAAAATGTGTATCAAAAGCGACTAACTGAATTCACGCCCTACTTTCTGTTCCCTAGTCTATTCTGTATTTGACGTTGGTACAGACGGGTCTGTTCTTTATTAAACATCCTCGATGTTATTGTAACATTGCTTGTGGAAGCACCAGTCTTACGGATGTAACACCCCCATGCTATTATTTTTCATAAACATTATATGAGTAGGCTACTGAATGGCTTTGCTGTGGCTTTTCCAGATGCATTTAAAGGCTTAGTGAAAGCGAGGTTAAGATGTGTTTTCGATATTCCAGAAACATTCAACGATAAATGGCGATAACTCCTAAACAACTTAGGAAATACTTTTCAAAATAGTATTACTGTAAAACGTGGAAGGCTAATAATATTCCAGAAGCTTGTTTTCATCATTTTCACTCGATATTATGAGCATTGGCCTAAAAAAAGACATCGCACAGGAAGAGTTCCTCTTAGCGCAGCGGTGAGTAAGGGACCGTGGAGAAAGTCCAAATTGCCGTTTTATTAGTAGTAGTAGTATTATTGGAATAGCTTGGTATGTGAACTGCATGTGCAAAATTAACTTTATTTTTGTAAAAGTTTTTCTTTTTTTCCGAGGGACATAGAGTCACGAAACCAGTGTCTGTGTGTTTGGAATATCGAAAATTAAATAAAACAAAGAAAAGCTATCTTAACCTCACTCTTAAAGCCAGCAGCAGTGTTGATTTCTGTGAAGAGTTTTAGATGAAGTAAATTAATATGTTTGTGTGCTGCCTGTAATTGTCATGTATTTATGTATTTGTTTTAATGTATTGTTTTGTTTTTTTGCTGTTCTATGAGATTTATTTTCTTTCTGAAAATGACAGCATTCGGTGTTCATGACTTGTGAACTGATGGAGAAGGAGAAATACAGAAAGCAGGAAATAACATGCAGTATGGGGTTTCCTTGTGTCAACCTGGTTGAGAGCATGATGCTTACTTTTTTGATGGATAGTTTGTGTCAGGAATATGCACACGCTCAGGGACGGATTATGACTTGCAAAGGCCCTGGGGCCAATTATCTCCAAGGGCCACCCTCCACACAAAAGTTGCCAAACGGGTTTTCAAGCGGGGGTATGAAGGCATTTAAACGTAAGAACTCACGCGCATTATTGACACTTGCTGACAGTTCATTGCCGCACGAGGAAACGGGAAGATACCGCGCGCGCATGACTCGTTCGGCGCGCACAATACAAGATCTCGCACGCGAGGATATGCCTGACAGCACGACAAGACAATTCCCCAAAGTCTCCCGCTCAATCTAATCTCAAATGATGCTTTTGCTTGCTCAAACACTTTTATCTTTGGCTGTCCTGGTGTGGGCTTTGCTCTTTTGATTGTAAATTTGTCTCTAAATACATTAAAAATTCCTCTTTAAAAGCAAGTAACCAGGGAGGAATTTTGAAAAATTGACATTTGTTTTCATGTAAAATTTCAACAAAAGCAATGAATTATGAATAACATAAGATGCATTTTTATCCTTAATTAATAAACCAAATGTAACAATTTCCCATTCAATTATCAGTCTAGCAGGTATATTTTGTTGCAGCTAAATGCATCCTTCAAGAATGAATACACCAAATTACATTGAAAAAACTAGTGTTCAGCTGTTTCTATCTCTGACTTGTATATTTGACACAGATTTGAGTCCCCAACATGAAATCTTATTCTTAAAAATTCTTTAGTTGGATAAATATGATTCATAATTTTAAATTGCAACTCTTTACATTAAGGGGCAATGGGAACTTAAAAGAAATTGGTTCTAATTTCACTCACTTTCTTCTACAAATGATGAAAAATGTAAGATCTCTTTACAGGACCTGGAAAAAATTGTTGTAGTAAACCATCTCTCAAAAATCTTTTTTATCTGCAAAGTTTACATTTTCTATCATGAGATCATGCAATTTAGGTTTTACCACTGAATATTTTAATTGTTCCTTAACTAATTTAATCATCGACAATGGGATAGCCTACTTTTAATAATTGTATCATACACTTGGTGAGCAACTTATATTGTATTTAACACAACAATTATTGAGACTCATTATATTCCCAAAGTTATCCATAACATGTGTCACTGACCGTATGCCAAGATTTTCTGCTCACTTTTATACATCTGTTATTACAGATTGACATGTTATGTGGGCCAAATTTATGTTTGAAAATCAATTTCCAATATAATAGTACTCGGTGAAAAGCAGAAAGTATTATAGGGAATTTAGAAATGTCAAAATCACACGGTAACAGAAAATGTATGCCACCACATTTTTAAAATACAGCTTAAGGAATCTCAAACCAGAACGAGGACTCATTATTAAAAAACAATTTTAACCATTTAAGCTTGCTAGACCCATTCATAATGCCAAAGTCAATTATCTTAAAACCTCCGTCTTCATAATCTTTAATTATATCACTTTTACGTATAAAATGACTTTTCCTTTTCCATATACAATCTACATTTATTTGTATTTATTATTTATTATTCAATTATTTTTTTAATTCAATGTATTTAATGCTTTTATCTTTTTAGCAGAAGCTGCTATTGAGAAACACGGATAAATTAATCTAGAAATACTCTCGTCAATAGAATTCTTCTGAATATCGTTATGTCTCTCTGCAGCCAAGTATTCATAATTAATTTACCTTTCTCTATATTTTTATTAAAATAAAATATTTCTATATTATCCACCGACTTAGATATCCAGATACCTAAATATTTAATGTCATTTTTAACTGGGATATTATACAATGTTCTATTAGGATGATCATAGGTGGCCACTCACATTTAACTCACATTTTGAGAAATGAAGCTTTTGAGAAAATCATAATAAACTGAAGTGCTAGGGGTATTTGCTGTTATTTTTTTACTTTTATTTATAAATGTTTTTTTAAAGAGTAGTGTCATCAGCAAACTGACTAACAGTAAAATGATTCCCCTCTAAATTAACGCCAGATATGTTGCCCATTTCCGGAAGTCTGTTGTGATTGGATGCTGTTATAAGAGGATTCATAACAAGCTCAACTTCCCCTTTAGACATGGCTTCACCAATGGACCCGCTGCATTTGAGTCACTGTTTGAGCAAGCAAATCAGCAGATGAGGTTAGATAGAGTGGGAGATTTTTGGGGAATTGTCTTGCGCATGCTGTCAGGCATGTCCTCGCGTAGATCTTGTATGACACGTGCAGGAGATGTCATGCGCGCGCGGGATCTTCCCATTTCCTCATGCGGCAATGAACTACTGGCGCAAGTGTCAATAATGTGCGCCAGTTCTTCCTTTTTCCTTGCATAGCTTTAATCTATTGCGCTTGCGAGCGTCAATAACGCGCGCGGATTAATGCAGTTGAAATGCCTTTATACAGGTATCACCAACTAGATCGTGCAGCCTTAAAGCCCAGGGCACCCCCGGGCATTCAAGCTAGGCACTGGCGCCATTGGCCCGGTCGGTAATCCGTCCCTGTGCACACTGACAGTGTAATGATTCATTGCAATGATTTAGTCAATAATAAATGATTATATCAAGTATAACTAAGGCCTCATTTACACATTGCATTAACATGCGTTTTCTGTGATCGTCATACCAAATTAAAAGACAGTTGTAAATTAGGCTTTCTGTTATTATTAAATAACCCTCTGATCATGGTTATTTGATCTAACCACGTTTTTTTTTTTTTCGTTTTTTTTTTTTTTTTTGTTGAGACAACCACAATTATTAGACACTTTAAATTAAAATAAGTAAAATATACCATATAAATGCCAACATGCTCTCATGGCAAAATCGTCAGGATTCCTATGGCTTATTTGGTTAATTCGTATGATATCGTGCAACTGCACTCGTTTGATTCCTCCGATTTTCACTACAGCCAATGATGTCGCTGGACATCCTTTCCATCTAATACGCGGCAATTACTTGCTTCTGTCACACACAACAGCTTCCTGTCATGTTTACACACTCTACTGATTGGGTACATTTAGATAAGTGTTTGGGTAAGCGCATAATATTAATAAGTATGTCCTTAACTCCTGGTGCACGGAACTCATACTTCCGTATTAGACATCTGGAGATTTGCACGTGATGAAGTCGTAGGCCTACGTGTTTATGCGAACAACATTGTGCGAGACAAAAAGAAATAGCCAACTCGTCAATTATGTACGACTTTTCATGAGATCGGGTTGATAAATGCCATGAAAGGCGCATTTGTGTGTCATTCAGTTGAACTGTCAGCAAAGGCTAAAAAAAACTGTTATAGCGAACGCAAAGCACTCCGGTTTAACTTCGTCAACGATCGTGTAATGGCAAATGTTCCAGGTTCATACATGCTGTTTTGATGACATGCAGAGACAAAGAAGAGGAGACACATGCTTACTCTATTTTTTGTCTGTAGTGATTAAATAATGAAACGAAATCTGAAAGGTTTTACTTCTTGACAAACAAGGGGTCGTGGGTTTAATCAGAGCATTAAACTAACGTGTGAATGTGAAGAAATGAGAAAATAAATATTTTACTGTTGCATAATATAATTATGATGCAATACAAATATAATTAAACAATATGTTTATTTGTATTAAAAATAATCTAAAATATATGAGTTCTATAAACAAGTGTAAATTGACCAAAACTAAAGTTGAACAATTATTAAAGTATTTAGAACAATTTTGATATTTACAACATTATATTTCTTGTCATTCATAAGTTTTTAAAGCCTTAAAATGAAATCATAGTTTATCCCAATTGTATTATTTGATTTATATATTTGAAGTTAAATATGTAAAAATGACTTCGGCGTATGAAGGTGCAGAAAATAAACACACCTTAAAAATATGACAACTTATCTGACAATTAATCATCATAATCATCATAAATCATCATATCGCAATTAATTGTTTGACAGTTAATCGTTAAATATAATAATCATGACAGCCCAAAGTAAATACAATCCAGCTAAAATATCCAGATACTATCTGGATTTTTAACGCATGTTACTGTAAGGTGTTATACGGCCAAAGAAACAGTGAGAGTACACACTTAAAAGGACCTCATCTTCCCCAATGTGGATTTAAGGAATAATTAATTATTTGTTTGTGCCACTATGTGCAAAATTAGACCCATTTACACATGCAACCAGGAAAATTACAGGAAAATTGTTGGGTTGCCTTAACAGGTAAATGTGCTGTTCAACATGAAACTACTGTGTTTTTTCCATTTGGTACCATTCACACATCAGCGCCAAATGCCAGAAATGACCACAAATGTGGGCTTTTAGTTTAAAAACATGGCGGAGTATGATTTTGAAGATGAACATCTTTGGTTAAACATGTTGGTGTATTTTATTTTTCAGTTTTTTGGTGAATGTTTTCATTTATGCACTTGCTCGAGAAAACACTGCATGCGAATTTATTCATCCACTCCGATGAAGAAAAGTGCTTTAGTTTCACTATTTGACCAGTTTGTTGAAAATGTTCTTTCTTCAGATTCACAGGTGTTAAACAGCACAGAGTAGTTGTATCTCCATCAGAGCGTTCTTACGTCAGCACGCCCTGACCTTGTATGAACTCCAACCGGTAATCTTCTGGGTCTGTTCACACATACCACCATTAAGGAAATGTATAGGTAGTGATACAAATTCACATTAAGGAAAATTGTCAGAATTTTAAAAAGGGTCATTCACACATGACCTGTAAACTGGAAATTGTAGGTCATTTTCTGTAAAGGGCTGTATGTGTGAACACGACGTTTGATAGTGCCATTCATTTGAGAATTACTGATTTAAAAATGACTGATTCTTATTTAAAAGTTATATGATATAGACTGTAAGAGAGAATGGGAAAAGCACAAAAAAACATGCTATGTTTTATTTATCTCAGTGTAACAGCCTAGAAAATCGGTCACAAATGAGTGGACCTTGGATTGGTTCCATCCGGACCACATCATGACAATGGTCGCCCCATCTCACAGTTTCTATTTTGATGTACATTGTTTGTGTTTGGTAGATTCACATTTTTCTTATTTTACAAAGTACTATTGCTGCCAACTTGGAAATGTATAATTTTTTTTTTCCAAAAATGTGCATTTCTTACACATTGTAAGTAGTCGGTATGGCAATAAGTCATTATTGTCTTGACATTTGGGAAGTAAATGTCGAGACCAGACCTTTTTGAACTTTTATTTTGTACCCCTGGTCTAGATGAATGCAGTCATCAATTCTCTGAAGTATGCCTACTACACTTTAAGTTTCAGCATGCAACTGGTTTGCTGACTGATCTCATGGAAAATCAGTGACAGGAGGTTGATTGTTTTGTGTGCTAAAATCAGACTATGCTCTCTGAATTTTCAAACTGCCCCCAGTGGCTGAAGCTGGAACTACAGTAATGCACATGCGCAACAGTACTGAGACCCTAACTGCGTTCTTTCACTTCTTTGAATAGATGTGACATGAAAGACACATCGTTTTCGGTTTGTAGTAATATTTGAGTTGTAATTACATACTCTGATGCCAACCCAGATATGTATGACTGTCCTTCTTTAGCAGAACTCAAATTAAGTTTTTTAGAAGAAAATAGAGCTCATGTTCTTATAATGGATCTACATGGGTGTCAGTACTTTGATAGTCCATAAGTCATATTTAGGCAGCGTAAAAGAAATCCACGTGATTCCAGTCTATCAGTGAATGTCTTCTGAAGTGAATAGATTGGTTTATGTAAGAAACAAGTTGATAATTAATACGTTTTTTTAAATACGAAATTTAAATCTGTGCTTCCATCCAGGGCTGATATAATGGCCGAACTCTCGCGTGACATTCATTCTTCTGTTAGAAATAAACGGTGCTTCGGAATTCTTGCGGGAACTCTCCGACGTGCTTGCATCACGCGACAGATACGTAATGTGTTAGCTGCTGGCACAAAGCCTTTTTTTAAAGTCAATAACATTTTAATTGTCGATTTTGTTTTTACACAAACATATCAATTCACTTTGAAGACATTAATTGATCGACTGGAGTCATGTGGATTATTTTATGCTGCCTAGATATGACTTTTGGACCGTCAAAGTGCTGGCACCTGTGTACTAACACTGAGTACTGAGACAGAAACCTTTTTCACTAACTTCTGTGTAAATGTAGTATTTCATTAGCCAGAGATCAAAAGCTATGTAGAATCAAAGGCACATGGCTGCCAATTTTCGAACAATCGCCGCATAGTGCCACATGTCCCGAAATTCAGCACATAGGATCCAAATTTAGATGGAGAAAAAGATCAGAAATAACACACCGATTTCCGGTGTGATCTTGCTATGACACACTATATTACAACGTGAGGTTATGAGATTGCTTTCTGTTTTCCAGTGTATGGAATTAAACCATAGATCTCACAAATGAGATCTCTTTCATATTTTAATTGTTTTACCTTGACCCATGTGATTGAAAGGAGAGCAAATGGAGACTTTTGCTGCTTATCTGATTTTTCAATTGGTAGAGATAATTTGGCATTCTCTAATCTCCTAAAGGTGTTAATAAATGTATGTATTTTTCTCTGTGCTACATCAATAAGCTTTTACCAGACCTGTTTTTCCTGCAGAGCTTCTGGTGTCCAACTGAAATGTAACACCTAAGCCTGGACTGAATGCTTACTTGGAATTTGTTGTTGTTACTTGAATCTAGTGCTGCATGATTAATCATATCGCAATCGCAATCGCGATGTCAGCCTGTGAGATTATATGACAGCAAATAAAAAAAGATTTTATTAAATAAATAAATGAGTGCATGTGTGGACGTGACAGCCCATTCTCTATGAGAGCTGTTTGCCCATTTTCTACACCGCTAATAAAAAGATGACCAGTCAGTCTCAGTTTAGGAAGTGGCACGTCTGGTCATGTGAGTTTCCGGTGTTCAGTGTGGAAATCAGGTGAAAATGGATGCCGAGCAGACATACACTGAACTGGTGGCCAGAAAAATAACACATAAACACATAAACACAGATCACAGCTTGGCGATAAATCTTTATTTCATCAATAATTAAAGTTAATATAATACGGGAGTGTGCAAACTCCAAAACTGTCATTCTCTGTGCGGTCAGAGCCGCTTCAACCAGCAGTGGCGTATCCAGGAAATTTTTACTGGGGTGGCCAAGATGGGGCCCAGACCTAGTGTGGGGTGGCAATACCAGGAGAAACTTTATGAATGACACATAATCAAAATGTGTAAATATTGCATTGCTTTGCTTCAACATCTACAGTTGTATAATAAATTAATTCTAAAACTCATGTTAGCATTCACTGAATTGTTTGTATTAAATATCAGACTGTTGTTTTGACATTTGACAGTTTTCTATTCCTGTTCTATTTCAGCCTATTACAGTTTCTGGTAATCTCTGGTTATTTTAACATAACATCCATTTTTAAAATCAGTAATTGTTTAGGAAAAGTCAGTTACACATTTTTAAGTTAATCTGCGTATAACATCAGGTATACTGTATAATCATAAACAAGATACATGTCAAAAGTACAGGTGCTAACTGAGGCGCCTTCATGTGGTTAAATTAAAACAAATCAATTCAGTCAAAAGAACAAAATTCCAGTATAATTTGCACCAAATTGCCTTATAGTTAATTAATCTTATATCTTAAACAAATAATTAATCTTATAATTAATAACAGATAACCTTGTGAGGTAATCTTATAAAGAATGGATTTACAAGTCATGTTCTTCAACCTTTTAATCTCAAGAACAAGAGGATAATACAATATATACAATAAAACACTGTTCTGTAAACTTGAAACTCTCAAGAACAATATGAGTGTGGAGCGGAGGGGGCGGGGCCGGGTCGGAATATCGCGCGCCCGGTCCCCAATCAGCCTGATGAGGCGCGCGAGGGATAAAGGTGGCCGGTGACGATGGTTCGAGAGAGAGAGAATTACGGGCATGTCCGTCATGTGTGTTTATGTTTATGCTTTTGGTTTAAGTTTAATTAAATTATCATTTATGTTGACAAGCCAGTTCTCGCCTCCTCCTTGCCCATCCTTTAACTGTGTTACATTGGTGCCGAAAGCCCGGGAAGGAGGAGGGATGCCCGTTGCAGAGTCCTCGACACTGCCGTCCACCCAGGGTTGCGCCGCTGCCATCTGCGGGGTGACGGAGTAGCCCGACTGCCCGGATGCGGGGAACGTCCGCCATCCGCGGCGCAAGTGGGGACTGGATACCCCGACCGCCTGGAGCGAGGGAGCCGCTGCCGGGGGCGTAGGAGTGCCCTGCCGTCCCCAGAGACGCGGAGGGGTCGAGGGAGACCGCCGTCCGCGAGGGGAGGAGGGAAGAAACTCTCCGACCGCCCAGAGCATTAGGGCCGCTGCCAGGGGCGGAGGAGTGTCCCCATTTGCTGCCAGAAAATCGGAGGGGCGTTCTGCCCGCTGGGGGTCGAAGGTTTGATTCCGGTTCGCCCGGGGTTGGAGCGGCTGTCGTCCGCCTGGGTGTGGAGGAGTGTTCGAGGACCACATGACGGTACATCAGAGAACCGGTGAGTGAGCTTTTTCTCTCTCTCCTCTCTCTCTCTTTCGCACCATGTTGGCCTTTTCCCTCGCCTATTTTGTTGTTGTTTTTTCCCCTCCTGTCTCCTCCCAGGGCGAGGAAGGCGGGGATGACCATGCGGGACGCAAGATACACCCCGCCCCAGGGATGGGGGGGGGGGGGGGTGTACGTCATGCCGGTGGCACCCCGGCCTGAGATAACGCTGGGAGGAGTGTGGAGCGGAGGGGGGCTGGGCCGGGTCGGAATATCGGAATGTCGGAACCTTGGGCACATAGACCGGTCGCTGCTTTAGGATCACAGACGTACTTGCCGGTCCGAATTACAAGCTAGTGTTGATGACACTGAACACTTGCAGGTCCCCGACCCTCTTGATAGAGGCGTGCGTGATCAGCAGGGCCGTCTTAAGAGAGAGGGCCCTGAGTCCAATTGATTCAAGCAGGGGGGGTCTCTGGAGTCCTGCCAAGACTACCGAGAGATCCCAGGAGGGAACAAGGCCTGGCCGGGAGGGATTCAACCTCCGGGCGCCTCTCAGGAACCTGAGGATCAGGTCGTGCTTACCCAAAGACTTGCCGTCTACAGGATCGTGGTGGGCGGCAATGGCGGCAACATACACCTTGAGGGTGGACGGGGACAGCCTCCTTTCCAGCCTCTCCTGTAGGAACAGGAGCACTGACTTGATCGCGCATCTCTGCGGGTCTTCGGTTCGGGAAGAACACCAATCTGCGAACGAGCGCTACTTTAGGGCGTAAAGGTGCCTGGTAGAGGGGGCTCTGGCTTGGTTGATTGTATTCACAACGGTCGCCGGTAAGCCGGCTAGCTCTTCCGCATCCCGTCCAGGGACCAGACGTGGAGGTTCCAGAGGTCTGGGTGTGGGTGCCAGAGCGTGCCCCGTCCCTGAGAGAGGAGGTCCTTTCTCAGGGGAATTTGCCAGGGAGGAGCTGTCGCGAGAAGTCTGAGTTCCGAGAACCAAGTCCGAGTGGGCCAGTAGGGGCCCACTAACGTGACTTGCTCCTCGTCCTCCCTGACCTTGCACAGCACCGGTGCAAGAAGGCTCACTGGGGGAAATGCGTACTTGCACAGCCCCGAGGGCCAGCTGTGTGCCAGCGCGTCTGTCCCGAGGGGAGCCTCTGTTAGGGCGTACCAGAGCGGGCAGTGGGAGGTTTCCTGGGAGGCAAACAGGTCTACCTGGGCCTTGCCAAACCGTTCCCAAATCAGCTGGACCAACTGGGGGTGAAGCCTCCACTCCCCGCCGGGCAGGCGTTGTCGTGATAGCACGTCTGCTACGATGTTGAGCTTGCCGGGGATGTGAGTGGCAGCGACTTGAGTCGCTGCTGGCTCCATAGGAGGAGACGGCGGGCGAGTTGTGACATGTGGCGGGGGCGTACGCCGCCTTGGCGATTTATGTACGCCACCACCGTGGTGCTGTTCGATCTCACGAGGACGTGTTTGTCCCGAACTAACGGGAGGAACTTCCTGAGAGCAAGAAGGATGGTCAGCAACTCCAGGCAGTTGATGTGCCAATGCAGCGGGGCCCCTTTCTAACGGCCTGCTGCTGCGTGCCCACTGCACACGGCACCCCACCGGACCGGAGGTGTCGGTTGTAACCAAAACGCGTCGGGACACCTGCTGCAGGGGCACTCCTGCCCGTAAAAAGCAGAGGTCTGTCCAGGGTCGGAGTGTTTTGAGGCAGGCGGGGGTTATCCTTACCCGATGCGTGCCGTGGTGTCATGCTTGTCTCAGGACTCGAGTCTGGAGCCAGTGCTGGAGTGGTCTCATATGCATCAACCCCAGTGGTGTGACCGCCGCGGAGGACGCCATATGCCCCAGGAGCCTCTAGGAAAAGTTTTAGAGGGACCACTGTGCCTGGCTTGAAGGAAGCGAGGCAGTCCAGCACCGACTGAGCACACTCGCTCGTGAGACGTGTTGTCATCGAGACTGAGTCTAACTCCAACCCGAGAAAAGAGATGCTCTGAACCGGAGTGAGCTTGCTCTTTTCCCAGTTGACCTGAAGCCCCAAGCGGCTGAGGTGCCGGAGCACCTGGTCTCTGTGTGTGCATAGTAACTCTCGAGAGTGTGCTAGGATGAGCCAGTCGTCGAGGTAGTTGAGAATGCGGATGCCGGCTACTCGTAGCGGGACAAGGGCCGCCTCTGCGACCTTCGTGAAGACGCGAGGGGACAGAGACAGGCCGAAGGGGAGGACTTTGTACTGAAACGCCTGGCCGTCGAACGCGAACCGTAAGAAGGGTCGGTGTCCTGGCAGAATTGAGACGTGAGACAGGGGGCGTACGACGCCTGCAGGGTGCTCGACGCTGGGTTTGAGAGCTGGGCCCGGGTTGGGGCGGAGCAGGAGCTGGTTTCTTCGCCGCAGGGGGGCGCCCTCGGCGAGCAGACGGGGCAGGGCCCGTAGCGGCAGGTGTGCGGCGGGGCATGATGTGAGAGATGGCCTCCGTCTGCTTCTTCACCGCGGAGAACTGTTGGGCGAAGTCCTCGACGGTGTCGCCGAAAAGGCCAATCTGGGAGACAGGTGCATCTAGGAAGCGGTTCTTGTCGGCCTCACGCATCTCGACCAGATTGAGCCAGAGATGGCGTTCCTGGACCACTAGGGTGGCCATCGCCTGTCCGAGTGCCTGCGCTGTGGCCTTCTTCGCTCTCAGGGCGAGGTCGGTCACTGAGCGCAGTTCCTGCAGCACATCAGGATCAGGTCCACCCACGTGCATGTTTCTAAGTGCTTTGGCCTGGTGGACTTGCAGGAGGGCCATCGCATGCAGGGTGGAGGCAGCGCGTCCAGCCGCACTGTAGGCCTTTGCGTTGAGCAAGGATGTTGTCCTAAAGGGCTTGGATGGGAGTACGGGGCGGCCACGCCAGGAGGTAGGGCTACCGGGGCATAGATGGTACGCAACTGCCCTATCGACCTGGGGAATCGCCCCATATCCGTGGCGCTCTCCGCCGTCGAGGGTGGTGAGAGTGGAGCGGGTGGCACCTAGACGAGCGGAGAGCGGGGCTCTCCACGTAGACGTCAGCTCGTCATGCACCTCCGGGAAAAACGGGACCGGGGGGATGCGTGGCCGCGAACGGCGCGCTGCCCCCAGGAACCAGTCATCCAACCGTGAAGGCTGTGGGGAGGATGGAGGATTCCATCCATCTGAGCGTCAGCCTCAGCCTGGGCCTGCTGGCCCGAAGGCGGCAGTCCAGGGGAGTCCTCGGCATCAGACATCACACTCTCCGATGCAGCGGCGAGCTCATCTGCTTCGGGCTCGGGAGGATAGACAGCCGGGCCGTGAGGCGAGCCGCTATCGCCGCGAGCGTAGACAGGGACCAGCGAGCGTGTCGGGGAACGGGAGGTTCGCGGGGGGCTACCCGGCGAAACTGCACCCGCTGCCGCCCCCAAATCGCCCCCAGCGCCAACCGCATCGTCCTCAATCCCGTGGGAAGAAGGAGCAATGCGAGGTGCAGCTGGGGTGGCTTGCTCTCTGTTGAAAGCAAGCCGCGACCGTAACGTGGTCATGGTCATGTTCTCGCAGTGAGAACATGAGCCATCCACAAACGCCGCCTCAGTGTGATCGCGGCCCAAACACACGAGACAGCGCCTGTGGCCGTCTGAAGCGGAGAGCACTCTACCGCATCCAGGAACAACACAGGGGCAGAAGGGCATCTTGAAAAGACGCATCCTGAAAAGGACGTTCAAAGCCGCTGTGTTTTGCTCTTTTAGAGAAATTCACTCTTTTAAGGAAATAACTCTTTTAATACACAGTATGTGTGTGTGTCTCGCGCTGTCGAAGCGCTCAGGGGCAACAATGCACGCCGTGCAAAGTAGGAGAAAGCAGCTGTTGTGCGCATCAAATCCAAAAGCATGCAGATCGTCAGAGGAAACAGGAACGTAATAGTGGTGTGTAACTCGCAGCAAACTGCAGACAGACCATCGGCTCGAAGAAATTTTCTGAATGAACTCCCGTATTTGCGCCACTTAAATACCCGTATGTCCGGGCAGGACATGCAAATACTGGCTGCCAACTCTCATTGGCCTTTTTTCATAGATCAGAGGTGGATATCGGCGCTCAAGAGAGACCCCTAGTGTCGCTTCTCCGACACAACGTGGAGAGAGCGACAGAAGGGGAACAAGTAAATATTCATGGAACTCAGAAAAGGAAGCAACTGAATTTGACATACTATTGTGAGGTGAGGTGAGGCAGGTGGTGCTCCAGACACTCCTGGATCACACTCATCTCCCACAACTTTCTGTTGAGAATGTGGCCAGTCAACTGAAGTTGAAGCTGCAGCGTCTGAATACAAATAGACATGAGGTTGGAGGCTTTTCTCTATGTCTTTTGCTTTGTACACACTCTGCATTGCCAGTGGAGCTAGGATGATATTTGTGTGTGTGTGTGTGTGTGTGTGTGATGATTTATATTAAAACAATTTTTAACTAATCTTCTGCTACAGCGATATTTGATCATATGATTGTACCTGAGTGACAACTTGAATGTAAGAGTACATGGCAAATTCATATATGTTCATCCAGAAGTCACAGGGAATATCTAAACATGACTTACCGTGCTGTGCAGGGGGAGCTGACTGATCACTGCTGTATCCAGGCAGTGAGTGGGCTTTTCCACTACTGCTGGAAGTAGCTGCGGCTGGTTCTGACTCTTTTCTCTTTTTTAAGAAAAATATTGTAATATCTTTGCTTCTCTTCATAGCTGTTATCCTGGGGGAAATGCAATTCAATCAATCATTCAATCATTTATTCATTCATTTATTGCTATAACTGCACTATCCAGCAGATAAATGGTTAAATTGGGTACAAAATCCATGTGTGAAATGTGTCTGTCTGGAAACCCCAAAATTGGAGTTTGAGCTCTGTATACAGTAAATAACCAAACTCAATTTACAGTGTCTACACGGGTTTATTTCCCACATGTTCTGATAGCTTCAATTCCTTTGAATATTACCAAATAAAATAGTTAGTCAAATCATTTGCAGCATTTAAGTGCAATTTGCCCTGCCTCTGCATATTTAAAATGTCAAATAAGGTATAAAACTTTGCAGATTTGATTGATTTGATTGACCAATAATACACATAAAGAGCTCATAAATAAATAACTCATGTAAAGACTTAAAGTATAGTCACAGCACACTTCCCCCCTTCCATTTCACACACGTTAGCCATATATATAACTTTAGCTATTGAACATATACATCTGTAAAATGACCTCCGTCATTAAATCAGAAACATGGGATTTCATATTTCATGACAATATCAAGATAACGTGCTGAATGTGGTGTAGGGTCTAGCTTATTCTTTAACCTAGCTACTGTTAACATGCTACATAAATGTTTTCACATTCAGATGGAAATTCGTGATGAATTAAACGTTAAATTAGATGAACGTACCTTTCAATTAACAAGGGTGGCCATCGCCTGTCCGAGTGCGCACGCTGTGACCTTCGTGGCCCGGAGGGTGAGGTCGGTTGCTGAGCTTAGTTCCTACAGCACATCAGGATCAGTTCTACCCAGGTGCAGATCTTTTAACGCCTTGGAGTGGTGGACTTGCAGGAGGGCCATTGCGTGCATGGCGTAGGCGGCTTGTCCAGCGGCACTGTAGGCCTTGGTCGCCAGAGACGACTTCAACCTACTGGCCTTGGAGGGGAGTGATGGGTGATCCTGCCAGGTGGTGACCTGGGGGAGCTCTGTGTATCCGTGGACCGCCCCGCCATCAAGGGTAGTGAGAGCGGACGAGTGAGGAAGTCGGTTTCGGGCAGTGCAAGGTGCCCTCCACGACTTTGTGAGCTCATCATGCACCTCCGGGAAGAAAGAAACCAGGTGGGGCGTGGCTCTGAGCAGTGCCACGAACCCAGGAACCACTCGTCTAGCCGTGAGGGCTGAGGGGAGGACAGAGGGTTCCAGTCCAGCCCAACACTCGTGGCAGCCTCAGACTGGGCCGGCACACCCGAAGGCAATTGCCTAGTCGAGTCCTCAGCGTCGGAGTCCGCTAAGATGCTCTCCGATGCAGCGGCGAATCTATCATCCAGCTCGGGGGCTCCGAAAGAGACATGATGTGTAGAAGGCATGACGTGGGGGGGGCTTTCCCCTGGAAGAAGGAAAGCCGCAGCCGCAACGTTGCCATGGTCATGTTCTCGCAGCGAGAACGTGAACCATCCACAAATGCCGCCATGGTGTGACCGCTGCCCAGACACGGGAAGCAGCGCCCATGGCCGTCAGAAGCGGAGAGGTTACGACCGCATCCAGGAATGACACAAAGTCGGAAGGGCATCTTGTTTAGAAAGATGCATCTTTAAAAAGACATTCAACATAAATGTGTACTCTTTTAGAGAAATATACTCTTTTAGAGGGCTGTCGAAGTGCCCAGGGGCGTAGTCTGCACTGGCATGCAGAAGAAGAGAAAATCAGCTGAAAATGCGCCATGTCAGCATATGCTCTTATAGAGGTGAGTAGAACAGCAGTGGGTTTACTGAGCTTGTTGAAACACAACCACTTGGCGCCGAAGAAAAAATCTGTCTGAACAGACTCACGCTTTTTTCCTTTTATACCCGTATGTCCGGGGGAGGGGCAAATTCTGTTCGCCAATTCTCATTGGCATTTTCTCAAAGATAAGAGGTCTCAAGAGAGACCCTAGTGTCACTACATCGACACAGCTTCGAGCGAGTGACAGAAGGGGAACTGAGGAAGTGTTAATAAGAATAGCCCTTGCCTTCAACAGAGAAATTCCCAAACTTCTGATGTCATGATGACATTAACAACACAATTTCTGGTATAATGTTGATTTCCACAAAAAATACTTCTGATTCATCCCTTGTTTATTTAAAAAACAAATAATTGTGGTAACAGTAAAGCACTTGCAATGAAAGTAAATTGGTCCAGGCCGTTAACTTTATAACACTTTTTCAAATGTATAGCCACAAGACGTAATCATTATTCGTGGTAATATGATTTTATTGTGATAAAATCATGGATTTACCAATGTTATGGCATTCAAATGATTCCAGGGTTTACCGGCCTTATTTTTTCATGACAATAAACTTTACACAGATAAGGTTAGTAAGCAATTTTATCACACAAAATTTATGTTAACACATATAATGTTTATTAGGCTTGGGAACAGTGTCTTTTCACGCATTAATAATATGAAGATTTTCCCCATGATTATCAATATACAGTATATCTGGATTTTTTTCAGATACAAATAGGGCTGTTCATTGCACAATAGTCTTTGTCTTTTTGAACATATTTCTCAACTCAACTTTGGTAAATTAAAGTGGGTCTCACACTGAATGCATCTGGCATCTGGCGAATGGCGTGGCACATTACAATAATTTTCTACAAAAGGTACGCAAACATCGCCAACGCTCAGCATCAAAATTCTGTTGATAACATTGGACTGTCATTTGCTGCACCGTATCAGCTCGTCGCGTTTGTGTTTACTACCTGTCTTGTCCTACCCGTGACCTGCTGTAATAAATGTTATATTACCCTCTTGTGATCTCCCAACGCTATTACTCCAGACTGTTAAATAGAAGGCCAACTAAGTGAATTGGAAAGCACACAAATTAGGGTTCTAATTAAAATTTTAGCTAATTTTTATATATCGATGCCTCAATCTATATTGATAAAATAATGTGCCGATCAATAAATTATATATTTATATTTATATTTAATGAATTCCTAATGTTTACCTCTTGTGGCTGCACTTTTTAAACAATGTGTATTTTAATGTTTTTGGACTGGCCCCATTCACTTCTATAGTAAGTACCCTAAGTATAAACAAAGGACGAGTCAAAATCTGCTTTAATCAGTATTATGCCACAAATGCTATCTAGGTTACTATTAAATTATTTTGATGCCAAAAATTACCCACTAAGATTTTACAGCATATACATTGCAGATTGAAACTAGTGAATCATCTCAGGGTTAATATGTTGAAAATGTCTACAGAAACTCCACCCATCCATTTGTTGTACAGTGTACAGGCTAAGCTACATATTTGAAGTAAATGTGGTTATGTCTATGATAGTCTGATGAGTGTAGGTGGCTGTAAAATGTCTTGTCTGATTCTTAAATATGGCACTCCTGTTTTCCTGGTTCAAATGCAGTCCCTATTGAGAAATGTTTTGGGTTTATGCCATTCTATTTTGTTGTACTTTCTTACACATTTAATTGTTACTAAACTGATTCTATTTAAATGGATCGGTAAGCTAAATAGATTTTTGCGTAGATCTAAAAAAGTTGTATTTATATAGATATTAGATATTGGTGACTTCTAATCTCATAATACTGTATGTAATTAATTTTATGTTTTTCCCCATCCTTTTTTTATTAATTATTTTTACATTTTATTTTAAGGGTTTCAAGTTAAATATTTAACTTTTTATGGTTTCTACAAAAGTTAATATGAAAGTGGGCTAAACCTTCTCTAATAATAGCATGTTTGTGTAAAGGGCTTGCTTACAGTATGAGCCAGTCAAAAGCTAAATCTCTTTCAAAGGATGAGATTAACATTGTAATATTGTACTTGAAGGCATGATCCGGCATGCTTAAATGCCTTTCAGCGCTTTTCGGTTTCAGTGCTTGAGTCTATCCAACCATGTGTGACTGTTTGCAACTGCTCAATTAGCATGAGTTAACATATGCTGCATCATTAAGTGGTAGACTAAGAAATATGTTCAACTATTACAAAAAAGATAGCTGGTACAGCTAATGCCTCAAAAATTACTAATCGCATTAAAAAAGGATGTGTGTACAAACACCAGAACGTTGTGGTGTATAGCTGTCCCCTTATGTTGGTGAAAGATAAGGTAGACATACTGTACTGTCTTTTTTTTTTTGCTCAAACAGATGTCACACAGAGTAATAACAAAACCTGCTCAGTGCTTATGCTCTTTATTCTAAATCAATTTGTTGTGTAATATTATGAAGCCTTAAACACAGCAGTTGACTGTTGACTTCAGAAGTTAAATAAAATGCCATTAATAATGATAAAAAAAAAATCTGTCTCCTTTTCCTGCTGTCAGATTTGAATTATGAATAAGCTCTTAAAAATAAATAACTTACTTTTGCAAAAAAAAAAAAAGTCATTAATTAGTAATCTTTCTGTAAAATATACATGTATCTGTGTTTTGTCCTAAATGCATGCATGTGTAGGTTGTGTGCCTGTATAATATGTAAACCTAGAAAAAAAATTATTCAAATTCGTAATACCTGTGGCATAGAACCATTGTTAAATCAGGTGTATATTTGATATAATGAATAAAGAGAATTAAACAGTAGTTCATTCCAAAAAGAAAAATCTGTCATTATTTACTCACCTTTGTGTCATTCCAAACCCGTATGCTGTTTTCCAAGGAACACAAAGGGAAACATTTTAAGAATCTTCACACAGCTATTTTCCACACAGTAACAGTTCATAAAGACCAGGGGCCTCATTTATGAAGACGTAGATTTTACACTACATTTACATTTACATTTATGCATTTTGCAGACGCTTTTATCCAAAGCGACTTACAGAGCCCTTATTACAGGGACAATCCCCCCGGAGCAACCTGGAGTTAAGTGTCTTGCTTAAGGACACAATGGTGGTGGCTGTGGGGATCGAACCTTCTGCTTACCAGTTTAGTGCTTTAGCCCACTATGCCACCACCACACACTATAATGTGGTTTAAGCCTGAATCCCAAAGAATACTTGGGTCAGATGTGAATGCCGAGCATCTGCATACAGGACACATGACGCAAATATTGTCATCAGCAGAGAGCTTGAGCCATGAACGCTCGCAGACCTTTTTTTAACCTCACATCTTGAATTATTTGCACTAATTAATAGCTCCAGAAAGTGGCAACACTCACACTTCACATGCTGTCGTGAAGATGTGCTAGAGCAATGATTCTGAACCTTTTTTTGATGAACGTCCCCCTTCTTCATTTACCTACCCCATTCTTTCACCCCCCTTCCCCCCTAATTTATGTTAACTAATTTATGTGACTAAATTACAGTGTGACTGAGTTGGAACTCCTTTCATCAGGTTCTTATTGATTCAAATGTGTTCTGAAGGCAAATAAAATCAATTATATTTTCTTACACTCGAAAAAAATATTTTAGCCTTTTTTTGGGGGGGATTTATGCATTTCTATTTCATAAATAAAAGTGTATTTGCATTTGCCCTTATAAAAATTTATATTTATTTATTGATTGATTTTAATATTTTAACAGTTGTATTTGTAACAAGACCATAGTAAACACATGGAAGCAAGGATCTTCTTCACTACCGTGGTTAGATAACATAATTTCTCCAAAAAAATTATGGAATTTATTTAATTACAAATAATAGGCATACTCTAAACACATGTAAAGTAAAAACAATAAATATAAAATATAAACATTTAAAAGTTGTAACTTTGTATGTATTATATTCCCTCACTCCCCTAATGTGTCCTTTGACAAATTTAATAGAGCTGAAGAAATTATATGATAATATGTATTATGAATCAATTTCTACCTAAAATGCTATTAGTGTGGTGAATTCAACTGGTTTCCGTGTCTCATGCCGTGCATCTCGCAGTGCTACAATGATCAGAGGTGCATGTTTAAGAGCTTGAGACTGGTCTGTGAGTAAAAACTTACCTTATTTTCACTCACGCTGCTCTGTTCATTGAGCCGTATCCACCTACAGAGCCATACAGGTGCATTGTGTTGTGATTTTGACGCTGCTAAACCAGATACTTTAAGATGTGTCGCTAGACTTCAGAATCACATGAACTGTGGGACAAATGCATACCAACCCGTATAACGGAGTCTAGATACACATTTTAATGCAAACAGGATCTTGTTGATAGATTTGATTAACATGAACGATAAATAGCCCCCATTTGTAACCTAATGCCCCTCTCTTTACAAAATTTCCCTCAGCACCCCCAGGCATCCTTTGAACGCCTGTTTTGAACCCCTGCGCTAGAAGATTTAAACGCCACTAAACATCAGGAGATGTAACCTAACTTATTGTCATGAGCCAGTCAACATCATCATGAGCCAAAAAATAAGTGTGGTCCCAAAACACGCTTCCACCTGATCCGTCCATGCGCTAGGTCTTGCTAATGGTGCCTTTGTCATTCAGAGCTGCATTCATCTGCGTCCATGGATCTATTCCTCACCATGACAACAAAATGCATGATTCAACGTCATATTGACTACTTTTATCTAGGGGTGTAATGATCCATCAATCTGGATCGATGTATCGATCAAATCACCAAGACACCAATTATATGATTCATCGATTCAACGTGTAAACATCTACGTATTTTTTTAAGATGCACCTTTATTTGGAAATTATTTTGCCAGCAACCTTAAGATATCAATCTTGCCTTATAAGCACTAAATATGGTTCTATTGTCACAACACGGATGTGCGCGGTGTAACTGAAGCCTGAAGTTGCACTGTGCTCTGTTCGTGTGCGCGTCAACAGGGCTGTGAGCTCTGGTGACAGGATAGCGAGCGGCTTACATGATTCCCTTGATATCGTTGTGGATGCAACACATTTGAATCTGTTTTAAAGCAACAGCCACAATATTTTGAACAGTGCTGATGAGTATTTTGGCTTGAAAGACTTGCTTGATTGTTGTAGAGATGACATCCACAAGGCAATGAGCTGTCATCAACGATTTATGATTTTATTTTATTTTTTTCTGTATTATTATTATTTTATATTTTCAACAACTAAAGTACCTTATTTTGTTGTGGATGTCCCAGTCTGGATACTGGATTTGCACTTTTCAGAGATCTCAATAGAGTATTGATATAGGAATGCACCGAAAATTCGGCCGAAAATTGCATTTTTTGTTTTGGCCGAAAGAGAAAAAAGGGCGAAAATATGAGCCGATATATATATGCCTCCCCACCCCTCAGTACTCAGGTTTCACTCTCGATCGATCTAATCATAATCACGGCGCTACCAAGCAAAGACCGATGTCAGCGGTGTGGGAATACTTCAAAGCAGTACCGCCGCTCCCTATACGCATACTACGCAGTCTGCGTAGGGCACCAACTCCCTAGGAGGGTACCATCTTACCCTAGGAGGGCAGCAGAAAGTCCACCGGGTGCCCTTCCTCACACGTTATACGTTATTCCAGGACCCGAAAGCAGTTGCGGAACACAGACGATCGATTCACGCTCATATTGCGAACGCAACAATCCTCTTGACTACTGGCGCATGAACAAATATCGCTTTCCATTGCTTGCACGGATTGCACGCAGGTATTTATCTGCCCAAGCACCAGCACAGAGAGAGAGAGAGAGAGAGAGAGAGAGAGAGAGAGACTATTCAGTGCAGCATCTCATGTTCTTGAGTTGCCAGAAAGCTGAGCAACTTTTGTTCTTAAAGAGAAACCTGACACTTTTACTTAAATAGAAAGCAGTCCAATTTGCTATGTGTATTACATTCAAATTTGTTTAGCCCTGCAAAACTTTGTTCTTCACTTGAGTCTACATTTGTCATTTACAGTTGAGTTTGGTTTTAGTTCAATTAGGCCTACTGCTGTTTTGCACGGTTGTTTTGCACAATAATTTTATATTAAATTGGAATAAACAGAATAAATACGTTTACATAAACAGAATAGAGTCCCTCTGCCGTTCTGTGTTGTTTTCATTAAAATGACTGTGTAGCATATTTAAACTTTTTGTATTTGCAGGATGCTAGCCTAGAGATGCTAAGTTCATTACTCGACTGCTGTTTTGCATATCATTAGAGTTTTCTAGAACATTACATTTATTTGATAATTGGTAAAAAAAAAAGTTGATTGCTAAAGAACTGAATAAAGAATCATATATTTAATATAGTTATAATATATTTTCTGTCCAATTTTGGTGTGTTACTTTCAATAAAAGTGTGATAATTTTATTGATTTGTCATTTTTTAATTCAGATTAATTAAATTCATGAAATTAATTAAAAAGTATAATATTAATACAATTATATTTATAAAATATATATATATATATATATATATATATATATATATATATATATATATATATATATATATATATATATATATATATTAAAATGGGTATTAAAAAACAAAGTAATTTTCGGTTTTCGGCCAAGTGCATCCTGAATTTTCAGTTCCGGCCCAGAATTTTCATTTCGGTGCATCACTAATATTGAACTGTCATTGTATGGAAAAGACAGCATTAAGATTTTTGTTGCACAGAAGAAAGCCATACAGAATTTGTATTCCTTACTATCCCTTTAAGGGCAGAAGGAAGAGAGTTAACTGAAGTTGTGTTTTTTCAGTGCTGTGTTAATAAATGTTGTAATTTATCCTGTTGCAGTGCTTGCACACTATGGCGATGTGGGAGCAAATGACCTGCAAGTTACAGTACCTGCCAACTTGTACGCTGAATGAACTCTATCCAGACACATTCCCACTGGACATCAGGCACTACTTGGCCCAATGGATAGAGGACCAGGACTGGTATGGTGTCACTGACATAAACAATTTATATTTTACACATCAAATGAGTGTTCATTTTTATTTTTTACATTGTTTTTAATCTAAAATGTGCAACTTCTGTGCTACAAATGTCACCAAATGGAACTGCAAATTTTTTTTTTAAACAGATACCCCGAACACTCTGTTTGTATGCCATTGGTTGAGCCAATGTTACGGTTTTGGTTTGGTCGGTAGGGTTGTATTGATAGTGTTAACACTTATTCAGAAAATCAACTTGTAAATTACTTATGGTTGTCTTTGCTTGTTAATATGAAATAGGATAAATTATTTGAAGTAAAATAGTCAAATGAAAAGAATTATGAGTGATTACAGTGCTTTCATGACATAACCTATTTAGTAAAGTATTCTTGCTTAATAATTTCCACCTTGCATCTATGTGAACTTCTCCAGTTAATCTCTCTCTCTCAACACACACACATTCAACATACAACATACACTATTCACCTCTTGCTGTGTATCTGGTGTCCTTCTCATTACTTGTTATATTTCACTCTCTAATTACTTACTGTTGTCTCTCTCATCAATTAATGTTGTCTCTCTCATCACTTGCTGTTGTGTCTCTCATCACTTAATGTTGTCTCTCTTATTGAGAGGGTATTCTTTGAGTTTTGCTCTGGCTGGGCCTGTTTCTACAGTTCCTAAATTTTTTATTTTTTTTATTATTTTTTTTTTTTATTAAAAGGGACAATACATATTAATGAACATTTTCACAAATGTAAATATGTCAGATTATAGCCTTAGGCTAATTTCCATCTGCAGACCCTCTGGCAGGTTGATGTAACACACAGAAATTAATAAATACATATCAATACACTATACACAGACTATATACAGAAATACAAGGACAAGAGCAGTGATCACAACATGTTAGAACAGACAGTAACAACAAGAGTGGACAACAAAAGACATATAGAAAATTGGAAAGCATCGATTATATTGCACAAACCACAATTTTGCACATATCCTAACTAACCTGATATTGCACTGACCCGCATTACACTGACCCCTGTTGCACAACCCATACTATACTGACTCTTATTGCACAACCCATATCACATTGATAATTGTATCCATTTTTGTAATGCACTAACTATGTTTTACATCTGATATCTAATGATTACCTAATCATGATCACATGTTTGTGTGTCCTTCAGCCACACTTTTAAACAAAATCTTCCACTCTATACTATCCTCGACTAACTCATCCTCTCTCCTCCCTGAATCATCTGTGATGCAAAAGAACAGTTACAGCACATAACTTATTGCAAATCAGCTTCAAACAACTAATTCATCAAGTGCTACATATTTCAAATTGTAGACCAAATACCATTGAAGAAAATGTGTTGGGAGGAGCAGATCAGTGGGATTGCCCTAAGATCTGTCATGATTCTTGAATTTTCATATACATTACCATAAAGTCATCACAAAAGAGTTATATAATAGTGAGTAAAGTGAGGTTAAAAAATATTTAATTTAAATAATTTATATTTTTTGACATAAATAGTCAAAATGATGTATAAGATCCTAAGTTAAAGCAATACATGAATGATTTAAGTCTAAGTTCATTGACACACTATGGCATCAAACTGTATATAATTCTCATCATCTCTATGAGAATAATTAATCTGTCAAAATCCTTTCATTAGGATCATTGGGATAAACAATGTTTCACTTTTAACTTTCTCTAAAGTAAAGTGACTGATTAATTGTTAGCAGTTTCCATGCCTGATTCTGGCACAGCTGCTGCTCCTCAGTCTGTTGCTCATCTTTGCTACACTCTACAAAACCATTTAATCAAATCAATGTGTATATTTACTACAAGCTAATATCACAAAACAAGTCACACATACATTTTATGTTAATGCTTATTGGTTATCCTTAGCGAAAACAACACCTGATAAACAAGGAAAGTATTCAATGCAGTGGGATATATCTAGTGTTCCTGGCTACCTACAGCATGAACAATAGCAAGGTTATGTAGCCTACAGTTTTCTAGAAATGGGCACACTTATCTCGAAATGTGTAGCTGTTGTTTATCTTCAAATACGATGATAAGCATGCTGGTCCAAGTGCTAACGTAGCCTATGGTAATGACTTGCCTACTGTGGCTGAAAGCCAGCCAGATGATGATCTTCAGACTTTAAGGACCAAAAAAAATTAGAATTCTTACCCACTGACTTCTTTCGGAAAAATCCCCAAAGCCTCGTTTGCTTCATTTTTGCTGTCTTTCATGCTAACTGCTGTTAACTTGCCACTAAGTAACGTTAGTTGATGTCAACGACTGTGCTAGCTCCTCCCCTACCTGCTGCATATTCAACAGAGAGGAAGAAAGGGAGTAGCCCATAGGCTACCGACAGCAAAGAAATTATTCTATAGGCTAGATTATTGTTAAGACCTATGTCTATTTTTACAGGCTGTAAATGAAATAAGGCAACTTATGATTTCGGGGGTTTACATAGGCTATTGTCCGGTTTCATATTTGTCAGTCAACTTTTCAAAATACATTCGGGGCTACACTGAAAACATTCGGGGCTGAAGCCCCGGCAAAATCGGCTGACGCCGCCTCTGGTTGAAACAATGTGTGTTGTGAAAGATGCTATACAAATAAAAATGACGACTTTTTTGAAAGAGATTAACACAAGCTGAATCATGTCCTCTCATATTGAATCACAATCACATTGTTCACACACGTTTTAGTTATGAATGAGAGTGACAATTGCAGACTAAAACTAAAATGACTAAACTACATTTTGATAGCAAGTTTGGTTAATCTGTGTTGTGTGAGCTTAACCATTATGGAAAACTTGTTATCTGTCATGTCATACATTGCGATAGCAACTGTGCACACTTTTGTCTCATGTTTTGCCTTTATTGGGATTTATTTAATGAGGCCCTATTATGCTTTTTGGGATTTTACCTTTCCTTTAGTGTGTAATATAGCTGTTTGTGCATGTAAAAGGTCTGCAAAGTTACAAAGCACAAAGTCCACGCCAAAGGGAGTTACTCTCTCCCACAGAAAACATTGTTCCTGAACTTCCTGAAACACCTGGTTTGCAGTCCAGTCATTACTTCCGTGACATAGCTACGTCATTATGTAACACATTTGCAAATGTGCATAGTAATGTGCTGCCCAGGAAGCCTCTGGAGCTGAAACTCAGTTATGGTAAGCGGTGTTACATTTCCGACACACGCTCTAAAGAGACAGGAGCTACAACAGAGCGTTTCAGACAGAGGGTTAGAAGAGGTACTGCAGCAATGTACAGTATGAGAAAAAGTATGTGTTTTTTGAACATTAAAGCATGTAAATCTATTCTGTTAGGCTCCCAAAATAAAATCATGAACCTGTAAATGAGCATAATATGGGCTCTTTAACTCACAGAGATGGAGATACAGTTGAAACTGTTTCTTTCAAAGATGTTTATATCCAGTGGCTGTCTTCCACTGGAGCAGCTCCCATGAGTTTTTTTTATAAACCCAACTAACTTTTTAAGCAACTTACTGTAAATTGAGATTTTTGCAGGCAAACTTGTGCCTTGATTGGGCTCATTATGAAATAACATTTCCAGTATTATGTAATTCGCCATGTTTTAAATTGACTTAAATCACTGTCACTGTGTTTATAAGTGGTAATCAAGGCTATTGCGTGAATAAAAAATGGACTTGACAATGGCTACAATGGAGTCATACTGCTACTCTGAGATGTTGTATGAACAGGACAATTCGAGAGTCACACCTGTTAGTAATGTAAATGCGTCTGTCAATCCCAAACACTGACTATGATGTCTGTGTGATGTTTGTTTGATTTAGGGAGAAATTTGATGTAGACGAAATTAATCAGGAGCCTCAGGCTCGAAGACTGTTGGATAATATGATGCTCATGCTGCAGGATTTGTCCACACGCAACCCTAATATTTTGGAGAAGGTCAAACTTCAGCACATCAGCAGAAAGTTGGTGTGTACAAAAATGGTTCCTAACACTTCAGTTTTTTTGCAGGCTAAGTGGCATGCTAAAGGCTACTGTGACATTTAAAATCAGTTAAAAATACTTAAATAAAATACTTTTTACAAAGATTATGGGGCATATTCACTAAGCAGTTGTGGCACTTTTGTGTGGCACATTTCAGCGCTAATATAATTATTTAAGTAATCATTCTTTTCAGCAAAAATGCTTACTGTATTTCTAAATTATGCTTATTATAGATTTCGTCTTATTCACAAAACTCAGCATTATTTGTCTGGGGTAATTAATAATGCTATAGTACCACCTCGGAATGCAGGGGTTAAACAGAATTTTAATTAAAAAGAGATGTTCGAGTGCATTTCTGTTGATCATGGCAGCAGTAATTTATCTAATGATATAGAAGAGATAACCGGCCATATATTCAGTCATAGGTCCAGCGCAGTTTGGTTTTTTTTTTTTTAAGTCAGATGCCTGTATCACAGTGGTTGACTGATGACGTACAGTAGCAGGAAAACGTGCAAGAATGCGTTAGTCTGTTGCATCATCCACCAACAGCACTCAGAACCGACCCACAAAATCGGGAATTAAGCTATTTTAATTGCACTCACCACAACATATTTGCCATTGTGTGATTTGCATAATTTTTTTAGTGAAATAACACAGACAGTGTATGCAAATTAACGCCGCTATTAGTGTGCGCAATTCATTTTTAGTGAATTACCCCCTTTGACTTCCAGGACTGTAGTGTCAATTGTGTCATCACAAGGAGTTATTAATAAACAGATAATTAAAAGTTATTGTACTGCAATATAAACAAGAAAAACTTAAAAAAGAATGACAACAATGTCAAATAACTTCATGCATAACTTCATGTACGTACATGTGACATGTTTCATATTGAGTTAAAGCTTTTTCACATTGTGAACAAGTATGGCATAAATAGTCATATTATGACATGTGAATATTTGTTATGTAACATCATGAATTGCTTTTCAGTGCGTGTTTCAGCAACAACCCATGCAATTTGTGAGAACAGTACGAGATATTCTGAGGAAAGAAAGACAAATATTAGGACTGAAAGTAAGCAAAAGTTTTCTGCAATATTTGTGATTTATTGGGAAAATGGAACAGAAATCGTAGCTTTTATATGATATAGAGTACTTTGCAAAAGTTTTAGGCACTTGGGAAAAATTATTTATTGTGATAATTTCTTGTAAAAAAAATGTGTACAGTACTGTATATCACTGTAAAATGTGCTAATGTGCAATTGTTACTTTGTTTACTATTTCTACCTGATCTAACCTTTTGAAATCAGTTTGTTGGGAATGTAAATGTTTGGAATGTCTTTGCTTTTGGTATTTTTGTGTTTGTCTGTAGGATATGCCCAGCTTCACACCCTACCAGCCCATGCTTGCAAGTCCTCCAGCTGCCATTGGCACCCCACTCCCTTCAAGGGAGGAATGTAACACTGATGTGGACAATCTAGTGCTCAAAGTTTTTGAAATTCAGAACTGCCGTCAAAATCTTCATCAGCTACAAGAGGATTTGAACTGGGAAAATCAGGAGCTTAAGTCTGTGTCAGGTAAGAGTTAGTGAGTTGTTGATTTAATAAGCTATTTCTACCTGAACTGACCCTTAAAAATAACTTTCTATGGATTTACCTAATTTAGTCAGGTTGTTTCAGTCATATTAAATGATGTCTTTGATTTAAATAAAACCAGTTAATTTAGATGTTCTCACATTAAGCAAATTTTTTAGGTTACCTGACAAAAACCTTTTCGCTATCTATCTATCTATCTATCTATCTATCTATCTATCTATCTATCTATCTATCTATCTATCTATCTATCTATCTATCTATCTATCTATCTATCTATCTATCTATCTATCTATCTATCTATCTATCTATCTATCTATCTATCTATCTATATATAGCTACGTCCGTAGCACTGCGCAGGTCCTTAAAAGCATCAGGTTCAGGTCCAGACTCGTCCATAGAGTGGAGAAGTTTGGCTTGAAACACTTGTAGAACCGCCATCGAATGCAGCGCTGACGCAGCTTGACCGGCGGCGGCGTATGCGCGACCGGTGAGAGCTGATGTGGTTCTGCACGGCTTCGATGGGTGAGAAGCTCTGGCCTTCCATCCAGCGGTGGAGGGTGGGCATAGATGGTTGGCCACAGTCTCTTCTAGGGGCGGAGTTGCCTCGTAGCCTCTTTCTCTCGCGCCGTCCACTGAGGAGAGCGAAGAAGAGAAAGAAGGCTTTAGGCGAGCCGAGTGCGGGGCTTTCCATGACCTTGTGAGCTCGTCGTGCACCTCAGGGAAGAAAGGAGAGGGTCTCTGTCGGGGGGCCTGCCGGCGCCCCTGCAGGAACCACTCATCCAGCCGGCTGCGGGCGGGTTCTTCCGGAGTAGACCAGTCGAGCCCGAGGTCTTCCACGGCCTTAGACAGGATACGGACGATCTCCGAGTCCATACTGGTGCCCGCGCTCGTGTCCGCTGTTGTAGATGGCGCGGGGTCGAACGAGCCAGTTGTCAGATGCAGCGTCAAGAGAGAGGCTGTCATCCTTTCCATCGTCGTCCCCTGATGCGCTGAACGAGACGAGACCCACCGCTTCGTTGGAGGGGTGCAGGTCCGCTCTCGTGAAATGGACCGGCTGCGGGGAGACATCTGGTAGCGGCGATGCACGCAGGGACTGAGCCGGCGTGACATCAACGAAGTCGGGGTGCTCTGGCAGCCTCTGTGAGCGGCGCTTTTTCTTGCGCGGCTCGAACAGAGGTGGCAGCACGGGGGCAGCCGGCTCGCTTGCGGTGAAAACGGCAAAGCGAGCGCGCAGCTCGGCGAGGCCCAAGGAGTCACATTCAGGGCATTCGCCCTGAATGAGTGCAGCTTCTGCATGGTCCAGACCCAGGCAGCGAGTGCAGAGGACGTGCCGATCTCCGTCGTGAAGAGGGCCTCTGCACGAGGCGCAGGCTGAAGGCATTTGAAACAACGCCTTGGAAAATTACTCTTTTAATTCTAAAAAGCGTCGCGGGGGGAACGCTTGCAGAAGAAAAAGGATATGCGATGCGTACCGGATGGCGTAGCAGAAGGCTTCGAAGGCGGCTGAAGGTGCCGGCGTCCTCTCAGCAGTCCCGCTGTAAACGTGTCAACGGCGGCGAAAGACTCCAACAATCCGGAGGATCCAGCGAAGAGAAGGTCTTCGCTGAAGGAGATTAAATCTAAAGAACCGGAATGACGGGATGCTCATTATATAGCCCTCATAAGCTAATTTCAGCAGGCTATGAGTGCGCGAAAGCGGGGCGCGCCCCCATTGGTGGCGCGTTCTAAATCGCCCCGTCATTGGTTCGAGCAGTTGCCACAGCACAGCCAATGACCGAGCTGCTTCGCTCATCACTGTCTGCTGTGCAGCTGCAATGCGTTTTACATAAAGACTTCAATATTTCTCGAGAAACGGAGTTTTCCCATAGCGTAAGCTACTTACGCAATAGGAGAGACCTCTCGATAAGGGAAATAGTCATATAGTTATAGTAATAATGTAGTCATATATAATCTTTTTCCACCCTGTGGCAGTTTCCACTGGCCCTCCGTCTGAAACGCTAGGTTTTAAGTTGCCTTGCCTTTTAAGACTTCAATGTAAACGCTCACAGTTGTGATTGCCCTTCCAATTGAGCCATATTTGAAATGCAATCCAAAGAAAATGAATAAACTCCACAAGACCACAACATTTATAAAACTACATTTCAGGAATAACATATAATCCACATCCAACACATTTCATTGAAATATATTAAACTCTTTACTCAAGCAGCACCATAAACTATCAAACAGTCATGTCATATGAAATATTCATGAATTTAATTGTTTACTTGTGAATTCGCAGTCCAGTATTGTTTAAACAGCCCCATCCTGCAAAAACAGGTCCTGTGACTGTTTCACAACAAGCAATCACGCTCATAATATGAGCTGAAAACATACAATCCTCGCTGAGATGTTCTGAATGCACAAATGTAAACAGTCAATGGTGGTGGCATTGGGCTGCTTCAACCTGTTTCAACAGGCCAAAGCAGAGACTCTGGTCTTCACATCTCACATTTTCCCAGTTTGTTTACATGCAGAATGGCATGTGTTTCTACCAGTCAGTGGCAGCAGCAGAATGAGATGCTTTTTTTGAAAGTTGTATTTGTACCGCTATTAAAACATGGCGCAGATCGCCAAAAACACAAATGATCTAAGTTGTGAAACAGTTCATGTTTACAAAAACGGTCCAGGAAGCCTTCAAAACAGCACAACAGCAAAACAATGGGGGTCTCCAATTTAGATTTATATCTTTTAAAAGCAGGGCGAGATGTATGATAACGGTCAAAGCCGTGCACGTGTATGTAGAAAAACTTTTAAATCCAGACATGTACATGAAAGTGTCCTGTGTAAGTCCACTTTGGACGCATTTCTCATGAGAGGCCCCATCTCTCTCCTCTTCACCTGTGTGACTGACGGAGCACCAGTGTGTGGGGCCAAGGGTGCAATGATGGAAAAATAGGCATTGATGTCTTGCTAAAGAGGCAGTATTATGTAGATGTATTTGGTTTTGCGACATCACAAGTTCCATGAATTCCAAACGAGCTGTAATTTGCAGCTTGGTTTGAATAAATGCTCTTTTAATAATCTCAATAAATGATGTTTTCAGTTCTGTATCTTACAGTATGTTTTTATAGTACAATGACCTGTTATATGTCAAAATATCAAGGAAAAATGGATTCCTCATGTCAGAATCCCTTTAAGCTAAATGTCACAGTCACCATTCAATAAATATCGTATAGAGAAAAGATGCAATAAAGTGAATGGTGACTGAGGCTAACTAAACTGAAATATGCCTTTAAGAGGAAGATATACAGTAACCATCTGATATATTGCAGTCAGGACAGAAACTGTGCAAACATGTCATTTTCGTTGTGAAAATTTCTCACCTTGATTTGCATTGTGGCAGACTGTTTGATGGTCCAATACATCAATACAAAATATGTTATGCTCATACAATTTACCTAAAAATACCAACAAGAACTCATGAATGCTAAGTTAACTTTTCTGTCCTTATGGAGCAGTCTTTTTATGGAACACATTGAAGATATATTAAAGGAATAGGTCACTCAAAAATGACAATTCTGTCATAGTTACTCACCCTCATGTGGTTCCAAACCAATATGATTTCTTTCATCAGTGAAACACAAATGGAGATGTTAGGCAGAATTTGCTTTCATTGTATAGAAAAAAAATATTTTATTTTTTGCGAGAACAATTCCTTTAAACGTAGACATCTGTGACAAACATATATTCTAACTGTTGGCCTTCAGTGTTTGCAAATATATACAATCCATTATATACTGTAACTTGAAACTTAATTTGCATTTTAATTACAGCCTATTGATTGTTTCAAAATAATTATCCAATGATTTTATGTGATTGAATATAGTTTGTGATATGCCGACAGTATATAAACTATTATAGTTTGTTTTTGTCAATGTACACAGACATACTTACAATCATAAAACAACTGACACCTACAACAGATTTATAAACATTATGTAGCAAATCGTATACTAATGGACATAAAGTGATACATGCTGTTAATCAGAGACAACTTGACAATTTTATGAATACGTTATAGTAAGCAAATATCACTTGTTTTAAATTGTACAGTTAGGTGAATGTTTCATAAACAAGTCCTCTACAGTAGTTGATAACCAGAGATTACTCATTTACATAAAATTTGTGAACATAAAATGTACTGCACATCACGAATAACCACAAGAAGAGTGAACTGTTCTCAACCACTGGATTGAGTTATCACATCCAGGGCTTTAGCTGACAGCAAGGTATCTGCAAATGACTTTAAATGTTCAAGGAATAGAGTTTCACATAACTACACACACACACACACATTAGGATATCAAATAATGGTTTTATCTCTCTACAGGACCAAATGAATTTGATCCACAATGTCCAGATCAATTCACTAGAAAAAATCGTATACAGCAACTTGAGTACAACTATTCAGTTTGTGCAAAGGTAAACAGTTTGAGAAAGGATGCTTGAAGAACAAATACTGTTTTAAAGAATAGTTTACCCAAAAATGAACATTTTGTCAACATTTACTCACGTTTATGTTTTTCCAAACCTGTATGACTGTCTTTCTTCTGTTCAACACAAAAGGAGATGCAAAGCAGTGTACAAGTAATATGGACTACTTTTATGATACTTTTACAGTGCTTTTTGTCCTTTTTGAAGCTTGAGAGTCCTAGTCCCCATTCACTTTCTTTATATGGAACAGAGCAGACGTTAAGCCTGACATCACCTTTTATTTATTAATGGTAGACAGGGTGTTATACAGATTTTATACATGAGGGTGAGTAAATAAGAATTTTCATTTTTGGGTGAACTTTTCCTGTTATGGAACTGTTTAACTGTCATCCTGTTGTGTGTTTGTTTCTGTGTGTGTTTACAGAAGCGTGTAAAGCTACTTCAGGAGGCCTTGTGTGCTCTGGAGCAGTGCCAATCCTGTCTGATTCACAGGATTATGTCCTGGAGGTGGGAGCAGCACCGAGCAACCATTGGCTTGCAATTTGATGAAAACCTTGGTCCTATGCAGACATGGTGAGAACAACCCATTTAGCCTCTGCCTGTGACTGTTGTTTCTAAGGGGCCGTTCAGTCCAAGCTTGTTTATGAGATGGCAGTTGCAGTGCAGCAAATGGAACAAAATTTAGGTGTCTCCAGATGCATTCAAAAAGTTTTGAAGTTCTTTCACTTGACACAATTATGTGCGAGATGTTAAAAAAACAGTGAGACATGGCGCAACACAAAGACGTCTGTCTTGTGCATATTTACATAGTGAAACATAAAACAAACTGCTAAGACAGATGCAAAACACGCTCTAAAACAAATTCAAGTGAGCTTTAGAAATAACTATAACTATAACTATAGATATATGTGACTATTTAGTGACTACAATGCTTATTTCTGTGTAGAAATGCAATCATAATTTAAAAACAGTAAAAAAAAAATAGAAATATACTTCTTTCAGCCATTCACTTAGACATAAATTATATTCTTTCCACCAACCGCCAAACCAAATGCACAGGATTGTAGAATATTATATAATGCTGTTTTCAAAAACCAACTGGATGAAGGTGTAAAAATTGGTTTAGGACATGCTTTAGTACTACTTCAACATTCTCTTTCTTCCCTCTCTCTGTTGGATTGCAGGTGTGAGCAGTTGCTCGGGGTGAATGGTAATCTCAGCCAGGAGCTCATGTTGCTGAAGAAGGACCATGGAGATGTTGAACAGTTTCACAAGCTGAAAGACATTCTGGACGGTCTTCTCCAGACTCTCATTCAGAGGTATGCAGGCCTCATCAACATTTAGGCATTGTTCGCACTCCAAATAAATCTCAATTGTTTATCAAATCCAATCTTTAGGACTGACTGTCAACACTGACTGTAATTTTGTATAGTAAGTGATTAAATCAGATTAATTTGTTTAGACAGTGTAGTCAGTATCAGTTGCCACAGTAATGACTTCAAGGTATAGTTCACCCAAAAAATAAGATCCTGTTTTATTTACAAATCCTCATATTGTTCCAAAACTTTATGTTCCCCTTCTGTCACTCACTTTGACGTTGTGTTGAATAGTGACACAAGGGGTCACTCTTAGGAGCCCCGTTCCACCTTCAGATCTTTGAGAAAAGGTTAATGAGAAATTGGCGAGTTGAATTTGCATTCCAATTTGCGCATCCTGAGGCTCTGGTGCTGAGAGAAGACTCGAAGCACTTACCTTGCTCCGAACACCCAGCAGGGGGCAGGTTAGTGACTGAGGAGTAGGTTCCGTGTAGGCTTCCTCTGGACTCGTCAAAACCGGCTAGCCGGGGGGCAGCAGTGGTGGGTCCAGAGGCGGGGGCGCGTCAGGAGTGCCGGGACTGTTGAGGTGTGGCACCGGGTTGCCATGAGAACGGCATTTGCGGCATTCAATGCCGCTGTGTATTTCTCTTTTAGAGAAATAAACTCGTTTAGGGAAAATATTCTCTTTTAACAGCGCTGTCGAAGCGCCCTGGGGCAAAGCTGCACTGTTGTGCAGAGAAGGAGAAAGCCGCTGATATGTGCCATAGATCCAACAGCATATGCTCTTGTAGAGATGAGTGAACAGTCGGTGAATACAGCTCGCTGATCACACAACCGCTCGGCTCCGAAGGAAAAATCTGAATTGGCATATGCATATATTTCCCTCTCTTTATACCTGTATGTCCGAGGGCAGGACATGCAAATTCTGTCTGCCAATTTCTTATTGGCCTTTTCTCAAGTTCAGAGATGCGCAAGGCTCTCAAGAGAGACCTTCGACACAACATCGAATTGAGAAACATACTGGAAATGGAGGTTATGATAGTAACTGAGACGATTTTCTTCCATAGAAAACTGAAGGAGATGTTAGGCAGAATGTTAGGCACAATATGAGACTCACATACTGCCTAACCGCTCAAACAGATATTTGGAATAACTTTAATAATCTCTAAACTCTTAAGAATTCTGTGTTGTGTGTTGCCTCACCTCTTAGTCATCACGGAATCACAACAGATAATTGTGCATTCATGTTATAATTGCAATTTCTATAATTTCTTTAATGGTTTGATAATCCACTTTCTTTGTCTTGCCATCTCAGTTCATTGGTGGTAGATAAGCAGCCACCCCAGGTGATTAAAACCCAATCCAAGTTCTCCGCCACTGTGCGCTATCTGCTGGGAGAGAAGATGGCTCCGGGTAAACCCGTTTTGTTGAAGGCTCAGATTATTTCTGAAGCACAAGTGAGGAACTTGGGCCAACAAGGGGTCATGCCCAAGTAAGAATGCTGCCTTCCTTAAATGCTCATATATGTACCATAATAGCCTTGCAGAACCAGAACTTAAACATTCACATTGGAATCACAGGAACATTTTATTTATTTTTAAAGCCATTAAGATTTATGCATTATTGTTATTTTCATGACAACTGAACACATTACTGTAATGTGTCCATATGTTTTACTTTTGAGTTTTATGCAATTCCAATTGTTTGCAATGCTGATCATCCTTAGATTCTTATTACTGTCATTTTTACTGTACTGTAAACAGATTACTTTAAAAGTGTTTTTATTTTATTTGAATCAGCATAAAGGGAGTACAATAAATAATACAATGATGTATAAATACATTCATTATGTATAAAAACTTCCATTTAAGTAATATATCATTATTATTTTCTTCACATCACAATTGAGATTGAAAAATATGCTTAATTGTTATAGAAATAATGTCACAATACAACAAACTCTTAAAGGTTTTAAAAGTAAGCTTCATTGTCTGAATTAAAAATTTTAATTTCCTTATTTCATTTATTTTACCTACTTTGCACTTATCCACCAAAGCTCTTGCTGAACTAAAATTATCTTCATGTGGCTTTACTTGCAGAGCTGAATGAAACAGAATTGGGTCTCCTTTTCAGAGTTGTAACTTCACACTGCATCTTTTAAAAGTGGCGTGAGACACATGCAAATATAATTCAAATAATCCAGATGGGCCCACTTTGGTGTCCAGGAATAGTGAGAATGTCAGACTAGGCCTGTCTGTCCTGCTCTCTCTCTTTTTACGAACTGAGCCAGTGGGCCGGGCCAAGGTTGCGATGATGAAAAGTAGGCATTGATGTTGTTGTTGTAGAGTCGGTCATGAATTAATGGTACACCTAGTGATGTAGGGAAGCTGCGAAAGTAGAGGACAAGGCAATTTTGTAACTTGTTTTTTTTTTTTAAATAAATGCTTTTATTGCATTGGGGATTAAGATTTGAGTCTTGAAATTTACATTACGTTCTTATTGTAGAATGACCTCTTATATTTAAAAATATCAAAGCAAAATTGTATTCCTCATGACATGGCCATTTTTTAAAGTTCACACTTCACTCCCATTCACTCCCATTAAAACACACCCGAATGCAGCAGACTGGAACTGTGGGTTTTATTGCTCATGTTCTTAAGTAAGAACAACGAGAGTACAACAGAGAGGACATGACCAACAGAAGATCAAAACATCATACACAATACATAGAATACATATTTTAAAGCTGTGTGTTTTATTGTTGCAGGAAAGTGAGTAGACAATATATTTAAATCTTTTTTATATAATATTATTTGTTATTTGTGATGTATTATTTATTTAAACCAGAAGTCCTCCCACATGTCATCATATACTGGTCCATTGCGTTGTACAAAAAAAATTATTCCTTCTCAAAGCCTAGTGTGACCACCCCTTCAGGCACAAAGTTACACAAATAATGAGCATGTATCATGTACATACCATATACAGTGCATACTAAAGAAAGGTGAACTGAACACATGACAGCAAAAATGCTGATGTTGAAGCAATTTACATAAGAACAATATCTTTGATCTACAACTTCAGAGTCATTGTTTTGTAATGTCACTTTTGCCCTTTTGCCTTATGTTTTTTTTTTTTTTTGCCTTAACACAATCAGGGTTTCAGTTGAGTTGTTAACCATACTAATACCATACAACACTTGACAGGTTTAAAATAAACCTATAAAATGTGCAAATGTTTTATGATCATTCTCTCTGTCTCTGTTTCGCCACATAGTGAAAATGTTGGAGAACTACACAACAGCACAGCAATCTTAGAACACAATAAGGCCAGCAAGAGCACATGTGCTACCTTTAGAAACATGGTAGGTAACACTGTAAAAGGCTGGATTCAACCTGTCCGGTCCCAAACTTCCTTGAGAGTGTTGCTTATCTTGATTTTGTCATGTAATGGATAATTTACAGTCCAAAATAAACCCTGCCAGTTTGATACAAAACCCCTTTGCTTCGTGTCTGGAATTGGGATCTTGATCACCCTGTTTAGTTTTCAACAATTGACTGACAGAACATTATATTGCTTATTACACGGTAACTTATCAAATAAATAAATACTTGGGAAAGAAATATTGATTTGAGTATAAATTATGTTATTATGTGAGAAGTGACCATTAAGTGCTACAAGAGACATGAAACTAGCACAGTGTAGTCCATGGATGGTAAAATATGCAGTTTAGAGGTCATAAGGGATAATGTTTACCTTGTGATAACATCCGGTCTACTTTATATTATCCAGCTTATTACATGGCTACAAACCAAATTAATGAATTTACATAAAATGTTGATTTGCATTGAAATTATGTAATTATGAGAAGAAAGAAATCACTGAACCACTGATTTGCACCTCCGGTTTGTGTTTGAGTTTAGAGGGTTTTTTTTTGTAAATACTGATTGCTCATTATCCAGCTTATTACAAGAATACTTGCCAAATAAATAAATAAGGCAGAGGCTATTTGCACTAAGTGCAAATATCCATAAATGCTATTTACACTAATTATAATTAGCTACCAAAAGCATCTTCTTTGCACTAAGTGCAAATAGTTTTAGAGTCTATTTGTGCCCCACTGCAAATAATGGCAGACACCATTTACACCCAAATTAAATACTAACATACAGTATAGGGTATGTTATATTGAATATTGAGTTCAAATCATTTTATTAGATTACTTATAGAGATTTCACAGGGATTCGAGAAGTAGGAAAGATGACTACCCAGATGACTGGTCTGATATGTCTCTAGATGGCACCATTGACCAATCAGAATTGAGAATTAATTTCAGAGACCCATGTAATAAATACAATTATTTGACTGCAGAATGCCGCAAATTACCAATTGGTATCAAGTATTCCAGAAGGTTGTGGTGTAATAAGTTAGATTAAATAGTGTGTTTTTGCAAAGTTATCAGTTGCTGTACAGTTGTATCAATGTTGTACTCTTATCAATTGCTCTAATCAGGTTTTCCTCCTTTTCAGTCCATAAAGAAGATCAAACGAGCAGACAGGAAGGGCTCTGAATCAGTGACAGAGGAAAAGTTTGCTTTGCTGTTCACCACAGAAATAACCATCACAGGCTTTGAGAGCACTTATAGCATTCAGGTGATTATCCATATACTTTTAATTATAATATATAATGATTTTTTATTAAATGTATTACTTTTTGTTAAAAGCTCTCTCCTGTCTCAACTTAAAATATTCAGAGACATCTATAATTAATCAATTTGTTGTTGACTTCTTCTGATCTTTCCGTCAGTTTATTGACCAATGGAAGACTATTGGGAGTGTTTTGGAAACCTGTTTGAAAACAATTGTTTTAGCAATTCTGTGTGGTGACACAAGTTTTAACAGAGTAGACCTTAGTTTTGGTTTTAATCTACTATGAACTGATATATATATATATATATATATATATATATATATATATATATATATATATATATATATGTGTGTGTGTGTGTGTGTGTGTGATCTAAGTTCATAGTTGATTAAAAATATATATATATATATATATATACACCTTCTATATATTGTTATAAACAGAAGGTGTTTTTATGTTGGTGTTTGTAAGTGATGTAACTGTAAGTCTTATTTTGCTCACAGACAATCACTCTTCCTGTGGTTATAATTGTACATGGTAGTCAGGAAATCAATGCCATGGCAACCATTATATGGGACTGTGCTTTCTCAGAGCCTGTAAGTGACACCCAGGACAGCACACAAACACAAAACAGCTCTTTTTTACTGTCGATGACCATCTACGATGTCTTGTCAACAAATAGAAAATCCATGCTTTGTGCCTTGCTGTTCTTAGAACAGGATACCATTTGTTGTTCCGGAGCGAGTGCCATGGAAGCAGATGTGTGATGCTCTCAGCACTAAGTTTATGTCTGAGGTGCAGACACAGCGTGGCTTGGACAGCTATAACCTTCACTTTCTCGCCCAGAAGATCTTTGATCAACAAGATATCTCTGAAGACTTCAGCAACATGTCCGTGTCCTGGGCTCAGTTTAACAAGGTGCGACTCATATGACTTCCCTCATATGTTACAGAGCAGTCAGATTGTCCATTAAAAGAATATTCCAGCTAAAACAGTCAAGTCATTTTCAGTTGTAATGCTTTTTACTATGTACATTGTTTCAAAGGAGCTTTACAGAAAATCATGCTGTAATGTCCATTGAGCAGTTTCATTGAAAACATGCCATTGTTTGTCTTTAGACCCTCAGTGAGCAAGCAAAAGGCAGCTGTGGCAAGGAAAGAAAAACTTCATAAGATGTTAGTTATTGGAGAAAAAAAAAGTTTTACAACACAGTTATACAACAGCTAGTTCCAATCCTCTAATCTGATTGGACTACCAGCATTCTGAGAGTGCTGATATCTTACATTACAGCACTGGAATGTTTCAATTATACTTATTAAGTGGCAATATTTGCTTTCTGGCTTTTATAAATGTTTTGCCTTTATGGGGGTTTCTTAAGACAAATAATACATTATTTGTAAATTTACATGGTCAAAATTTCAATTTTATCAACATTTTTGCCCAGAGCCCTGGTTCATTTCTGAACCTGGTGTATTTACATGTACAACAAAACTGTGATAACTATAAAAAAAATAAGCTAATCATTTTACATAACATTTTTTTTTACATGAAATTTTGAAATCAACAGATTTTCTAAAAATTTTAAAAACTGGAATATAAATGGATACATGAACACATAGAATAAGCTGACAGAATACCAGAAAAGATTTTAGATGGAGAGTGAAATCGGCATAATGAGCAAAAAATCTAGTTCCCCTTCTGTCGCTCTCTCCACGTTGTGTCAGAGAAGCGACACTAGGGGTCTCTCTTGAGCGCCGATATTCACCTCTGAACTCTGAAAAAAGGCCAATGAGAGTTGGCAACCAGCATTTGCATGTCCCGCCCCGGACATACGGGTATTTAAGCGGCGCAAATACGGGAGTTCATTCAGAAAATTTCTTCGGAGCCGATGGTCATGTCTGCAACATGTCTGCAACAACTACTACTGCATACTTTATAAAGATGCCCTTCCGCCCCTGTGTTGTTTCTGGATGCGGTAGAGTGCTCTCCACTTCCGACGGCCACAGGTGCTGTCTCGTGTGTCTGGGTAGCGATCACACCGAGTCTGCGTTTGTGGATGGTTCATGTTCTCATGACAACGTTGCGGTCACGGCTTGCTTACAACCGTGAGCAAGCCACTCCAGCCGCCCCCCGTATTGCTCCTTCTTCCCACGGGATTGAGGACGATGCGGCTGGCGATGGAGGCGATTTGGGGATGGCTGCGGGTGCAGCTCCGCCGGGTACGCCCCCTCGGTCCACCCACGCCCCAGCACGCTCGTTGATTCCTGTCCGTGCTCGAGACAGCGGCGACTCGCCTCACAGCCAGTCAGCCAACCCTCTTGCGATGGAAGCCGATGAGCTCGCCGCGACATCGGAGGGCACGGCATCTGATGCAGAGGACTCCCCTGGGCTGCCGCCGGGCTTGCGCCCAGGCTGAGGCTGGCGCACAGATGTCCGACATGCTTTCCGGGCAGCCAACAGCGTGGGCTTGGATTGGATTGGAACCCTCCATCCTCCCCACAGCCATCACGGCTGGATGACTGGTTCCTGGGGTCTGCGCGCGCTCACAGCCTCGCCCCGGTTCCGTTTTTCCGGAAGTGCATGGCGAGCTGGCGTCTTCGTGGAGAGCACCCCTCTCCACTCGTCACACTGCCACAGGCTCGTCCGCCCTCGCCACCCTCGGCGGCGGGCGCCCGCAGTGCGCGGTGATTCCCCAGGTGGATAGGGTGGTTGCGATCCATCTATGCCCCAGTAACCCTACCACCTGGTGAGGTCAGCCCGTACTCCCTTCCCGGACCTGTAGAGCAACCTCCTGCGCTGACAGCGAAGGCCTACAGCGCCACCGGACGCGCCGCTTCCGCCCTGCATGCCATGGCTCTCCTGCTGGTCCACCAAGCCAAGGCGCCGCAACATGCATGGGGTGGCCCTGATCCGACGCGCTGCAGGAACTGCGCTCAGCGACCGACCTCGCCCTGAGGCGCCGAAGGTCACAGCGCAGCTTCGGGCAGGCGATAGCCACGCCAGTGGTCCAGGAACGTCAACTGTGGCTGAACATGGTCGAGATGCGTGAAGCCGACAAGACTCGCTTCCTCAACGCCCCTGTCTCCCAGTTCGGCCTCTTCGGCGACACCATCGAGGACTTTTCCCAGCAGTTCTCCACGGTAAAGAAGCAGACGGAGGCCATCTCTCACATCATGCCTCGCCGCAAGCCTGCCGCCACGGCCCATGCCCCGTCTGCTCGCCGAGGGCATCCTCCCGCGGCCAGAAGACAAGCTCCTGCTCCGCCTCAACCCGGGCCCAGCTCTCAGCCCCAGCGTCGAGCAAACCGCGGGAAGCGCACGACCCCTGTCTCACGGACCCCCTCGAGGACCCGGAAGGCTCCCAGGTGCTCCTGAGACAACGCACCCAGAGTTAGCTCCGGAGGTGGTAAGACCGCTCCATCCCCCGGTGGAGGGCCGGGAGGAGAATCCTTTGTTTTTTCATTTGCCGCACCCCTTAACGGGGGCTGCGGTACCCAAATTCTCAATAAAAGAGCTATTTCCTTTGTCTCTGGGGCATATGGCCTGCAAATGCCGTTCTCACGGCACTCTGCTTTCAGGCCTCAACAGTCCCGGCTCCATGGACGCGGTGTCCCCGCCTTCAGCCCCACAACTGTTCCCCGGCCAGCCGGTTCAGATGAGTCCAGAGGACGCCAGCATCAGACCTCCTCCTCAGTCACGAACCCGCCCCCTGCCAGGTGTGTGGAGCAAGGTAAGTGCTTTGAGTTTATTCTCAGCACCAGAGCCTCGGGACGCCACGTTGCCTCCCGACGCCACGTTACCTGTTCCGCACCGCTGCGAAGCCCCGCCGGGTACATCCAAAAAACCTGTCCCTTTGGTGCCTCTAGCACGGAGTTTAGAGGCGTGGCTTTCACTGCCCAACCCGTCACGCTGGCTGCACCGGACCATTCGACTCGGTTACACAATTCAGTTTGCCAGGTCTCCGCCCCCCTTCGTGGGCGTACATTTTTCCGCAGTACACGGCCAACATGCCCATTCCCTGCGCGAAGAAATCGCCTCCCTTCTATTAAAGGACACGATAGAGCCTGTCCCTCCAACCGAAACGAAGAAGGGTTTCTACAGCCCTTACTTTGTTGTACCCAAGAAAGGCGGTGGCTTACGACCGATCTTGGACCTGCGAGTTTTCAATTGGACCTTGTCCAAACTCCTGTTCAAAATGTTCACCCAGAAACAAATTCTATCTGGCGTCCGGCATCTAGATTGGTTCGCACCGGTAGACCTGAAGGACGCGTACTTCCACGTCTCAACTTGCCCTCGACATCGACCCTTCCTACGGTTCGCGTTCGACGGCCAGGCGTATCAGTACAAAGTCCTCCCCTTCGGCCTGTCTCTGTCCCCTCACGTCTTCACGAAAGTCGCAGAGGCAGCTCTTGCCCCGCTCCGAGTAGCCGGCATACGCATACTCAATTACCTCGACGACTGGCTCATACTGGCTCACTCTCGAGAGTTACTATGCGCACACAGAGACCAGGTGCTCAGGCACCTCAGCCGTTTGGGGCTTCAGGTCAACTGGGAAAAGAGCAAGCTCTCCCCGGTCCAGAGCATCTCTTTTCTCGGTCTGGAGTTAGACTCAGTCTCAATGACAGCACGTCTCTCCAACGAGCGTGCTCAGTCAGTGCTGAAATGCCTCGCTTCCTTCAAGCCAGGTGCCGTGGTCCCGCTAAAGCGTTTCCAACAGCTCCTGGGGCATATGGCATCCTCCGCGGCGGCGCGCTGGGGTTGATGCATATGAGACCACTTCAGCACTGGCTCCGGACTCGAGTCCCGAGGCGAGCATGGCACCGCGGCACGCACTAGCGTAAAGTTACCTCTGCCTGCCGCCAGACCTTCAAACCCTGGACAGACCTTTGCTTTCTAAGGGCTGGAGTACCCTTGCAGCAGGTGTCCCGACGCGTTCTGGTCACGACCGACGCCTCCAAATTGGGTTGGGGCACCGTGTGCAACGGGCGCGCAGCCGCAGGCCGGTGGAACCGAGGCCCGCTGCGCTGGCACATCAACTGCCTAGAGCTGCTGGCTGTTTTTCTGGCCCTGCAGAAGTTTCTTCCGTTAATTCGGCACAAACACGTCTTAGTCAGGACAGACAGCACCACGGTCGTAGCCTACATAAACCGCCAAGGCGGAGTACGCTCCCTCCACATGTCACAGCTCGCCCGTCATCTCCTCCTATGGAGTCACTGCGCGCCACTCACATCCCCGGCAACCTCAATGTGATGGCGGACGCGCTGTCAAGACAAAGCTTGCCCGGCGGAGAGTGGAGACTCCACCCCCAGTCGGTCCAGCTGATTTGGGACCGGTTCGGCAAGGCCCAGGTAGACCTGTTTGCCTCCCAAGAAACCTCCCACTGCCCGCTCTGGTATGCCCGGACAGAGGCTCCCCTCGGGGCAGATGCGCTGGCACACAGCTGGCCAACGGGGCTGCGCAAGTACGCATTTCCCCCAGTGAGCCTTCTTGCACAGGTGCTATGCAAGGTCAGGGAGGACGAGGAGCAAGTCATTCTGGTAGCCCCCTACTGGCCTACCCGGACTTGGTTTTCGGACCTCACACTCCTCACGACAGCCCCTCCCTGGAGAATTCCCCTGAGGAAGGACCTTCTTTCTCAGGGACGGGGCACACTCTGGCACCCGCACCCAGACCTCTGGAACCTCCACGTCTGGCCCCTGGACGGGATGCGGAAGATCTAGCCGGTCTACCATCTGCCGTCGTAGATGTAATCAATCAAGCCAGAGCCCCTCTACCAGGCATCTTTACGCCCTAAAGTGGCGTCTGTTCAGTGGACTGGTGTTCTTCCCGAGCCGAAGACCCGCAGAAGTGCGCAGTTAGGTCAGTGCTCGTGTTTCTTCAGGAGAGGCTGGAGAGGAGGCTGTCCCCCTCCACCCTCAAGGTGTATGTCGTCGCTATCACGGCCCACCACAACACGGTAGACGGAAAGTCTCTTGGTAAGCACGACTTAATCGTCAGGTTCCTAAAAGGTGCCCGGAGGATAGCTCCCTCCCGGCCTAACCTGTTCCCCTCCTGGGATCTCTCGGTCGTCCTTACGGGACCCCAGAGACCCCCCTTCGAGCCGCTTGACTCAGTTGGACTCAGGGCCCTCTCTCTCAAGACCGCCCTGCTGATCGTGCTTGCTTCCTTCAAGAGGGTCGGGGACCTGCATGCGTTCTCTGTTAGCAACGCTTGCCTGGAGTTTGGTCCGGCAGACACTTTCGTGATCCTAAGACTGCGACCGGGCTATGTGCCCAAGGTTCCTACCACACCCTTGTGTCTCCCCTGCCATGACGCTGAGCCGAGCCACTGTTGTGGCTGGACCATTTCCGGCTCCTCAGAAAAATCCTGAATGAACTCCCGTATTTGCGCTGCTTAAATACCCGTATGTCCGGGGGCGGGACATGCAAATACTGGTTGCCAACTCTCATTGGCCTTTTTTCATAGTTCAGAGGTGAATATCGGCGCTCAAGAGAGACCCCTAGTGTCACTTCTCTGACACAACGTCTCGTTCCCTCCATCAGTGAACGGAGGTTACATACGTAACCTAGACGTTGTCCCAATCAGGTTTTGCTTAAATAGTTTATGAGCTTTACCTGATAAAAGAACACCGCTTAAGGTGTTTGCATGACTTTATCCATTGTCAGGTTATTAAACAATTAGTGTAAGAGTGTGCATGTAAATGCACTTAATGTTTGTAACATGACTATGTTTTTGTAGAGGTCTGTGTCGTGCTATGTTACATGCAATGGTTGATCCTGCTTTGGCTACTTTTTGTTGGCAGTTACCACAGAAAACATTTTTGACTTGTGGCTTTGACAGTTATGCACTTATTAGCATGGTTACAAGCATACAAAATGGCCCAATAGACTCTTATTGTAAGTGCATTTTTGCACACACATTTTTTTTCTTTGTTTTTACATACTGAGGTACAAGTGCAAATTACACTCTGTAATAAGTGACAACATGCCACAGATTCTGTTCATTGAGCCTTGAGCTGTGATATACAAACATTCAGAGCAGGTTTGAATGCTACATTTCACATTTATAAAAGTATGGGGTGGTTATTGGTGAATTGGATTGAGAGATTATCTTTGTGACTAACACAGGAAGTTCTGCCTTGTCGAAACTTCACCTTCTGGCAGTGGTTTGATGGGGTGATGGAGCTTACAAAGAAATGCCTAAAAGACTATTGGAGTGAAGGGTACAGTAGTTATAACTTGTCCCCCCTTAATTTATGTTAACCTTATTTAAAGTAACACTTCAGTCTTGTGCAGAGCCATAATAAATCATTTGTGGGAGATTAGATAATAAGAGAATCTCATTGCCTCTGCAGATTGATCTTTGGCTTTATTGGGAAGCAACACCTCCATGTCATCCTGAAGAACAAACCCACTGGCACATTTCTTCTGCGCTTTAGTGATTCAGAGATTGGTGGAATCACCATCGCCTACGTAGAACCCATTGAGAGTAAGTCAAAGTGAAAGCATTGCATTAAAAGTACATGCATATTTTGTTAATGCAGTTTCATATGGCTGTATATTTAAGCTGTGATTATTTCAATTAAAAACATCTCACACACATTTTCATCATTAAAAACTCAATAATAAATATTCACCTTTCGAAAGTCAGTTCCAAAATATATATATTTTTTTAATTTTATCTTTAGTACTTCACAGGTAATATTTGGTCCATTATATTTCAATTCTCTCTAAAAGTTCAGTGGTTTAAATTAGGTTGGAAATTCAACCTTGAACATCCTATCATTGCTGGAAGGTTGAATTCCCAACTGAATTTAAACCACTGAAATTTCAGAAGCGAATTTGTAAAGCGAAATATAATGGAATGAATGTAACCTGTTGAATAATAAATATTTTTTATCTTATTTTTAAAATGTTTTATCTGAATTTTTGAAGTTAAAAAAGTAATATTAACTTTTTAATGACAAAATTTTGTACGAAATGTTTGTAATTGAAATATTCACAGCTTAAATATATAACCATATAAAATCGCATCCTTCAAAAATGCAAGCACTGTTAATGCAATTTGTTTATTTATTTATTCAGCGTGCTTTTTAATTTTTTCAAAGACATTTGTCATTAATATACTTCCATAGTTTAATTTAATGTACATTCACATGAGACATCAGTAACCTTATAAAAGCTGTTTTATATTTCTTGGAGCAGGTCACACTCATGGGGGCCTCCATGTTGATATCACATGACCAGCTGATTAGTACTCACCTCGATAACCCCTTGTTATCAGACAGCTCACAGAATAGTTAAATCATGGCGATTGGTGCAATTCTGCAATGGCATCAGTATCCGAAAACCATTGCTTTTGCATGATAATGCATAGATTTCAGTTGAAGTTCATGTCAACTGCCATGTTAGCCAGTGCAACATAAACTTAAATTACTAAGAGCAAACAAAAAAGTTTTTTTTTTATCTTCTTTTCTCCCCAATTTTGAATGCCCAATTCCTACTATTTTGTAGGTCCTCGTGGTGGCACGGTTACTCACCTCAATCCACAGGGTGGAGGTCAAGTCTCAGTTGCCTCCACTTCTGAGACTGTCAATCTTATCACGTGGCTCATTGTGCATGACACCGCGGAGACTCTCAGCATGTGGAGACTCATGCTACTCTCTGCGATCCACGCACACCTTACCACACCGCACTGAGACCAGCGAGAACCACTAATTGTGCCCATGAGGAGGTTACCTCGTGGGACTCTACCCTCCCTAGCAACTGGGCCAATTTGGTTGCTTAGGAGAACTAGCTGGAGTCACTCAGCATGCCCTAGATTAGAACTCGTGACTCCAGGGGTGGTAGTCAGCGTCAATACACTCTGAGCTACCCTGTTAAGCTAATTTTTAATGTATGTGGATTTCTGTGGAGTAAAGCTTTTGGAGTAAAGAAAGTTTAATTCATTACACAAACCGGCAATAAAGAAAATAATGATCTCTGTGTTTGATATATGAATATAGTATATAGTATATAGATGTATGTAGATCTGCTCTTATATTCTCTTTAAAATCAGATAAGACAGGGTCAAATGTATTGATCCCCTGGGGAAAATTGAGGCATTGCAGTGAAAACTATTGCTCTATGTGCCATTGCTGTTTTTGCTTAGATGGAGGCAGAAAAATCCAGAATATCCAGCCTTTCACCAAGAAGGATCTGGACTCAGCTGGCCTCGGTGACCGCATAAGGGATATTATCTGCATCACTCATGTGTATCCAGACCTACCAAAGAATGATGTATTTAATAAATTCTTTTCAGGCAAGTAAACCGAAGTAACTAAACTCTCAAAGACAGTGTTTGTTTATTGACTCTATCAATGTGAATTTTAGAATTAGTGAAATATGATGTTTGACTAAAATTACAAAAAGAAGAACTACACTAAGTAAAATCAGTGAGCATTAAAATAAACTAAATTTTTTGTGTGAGATATAAGAGAAACAGAACAAGATATATGTGGCCATTTACATGCTCTGTTCTATCCTTTCTTTGAACAGTGCCCACTCCCCCTCATCGTGATGGATACTTGCCATTTAAACTAACAACAGTAGTCAACCCGTAAGTAAAAACAATTTTTATGTGAATTTTTATCGCATGTATTTCAGTGATTGTATAAACCAGTGGTTCTCAAATGGTTTTATTCTGAACCCAGATTTTATATCAAGATACCAATTTGTGACCCAACCATAGTACCAAAATGATTTAGCATACAAAAGTAAAAATAGAATATCCTTCAACCAACATGAAACATGGGTTTTCAAAGATAAGGGCATATCATGTAACCTGTCCATGTTGGCATTTTCCTTATTGGCCTGTTCCTGCCAAGTGACAGATGAATTTGAGGCCATATGCAGTAGAGTTTGATTGGACACAGAGCCTTGGACATCAACAATAAAAGATATGGGATGTACTTTCTCCTCCTTTTAAAAGTGTAAGCTTTTCCAGTTGAGAACTGCTGGTGTAAACTAAAACATCTAGTGATTAGAGCCTTTTATTTTGAAGTACCTTGGCTATGACATTAAACTTTATATGAAACACTCACTCAGGGTGTATAATGAGAACATAAGTTATGTACATAACTATGGATCTGAGACATAGCGATGACCATCACCACAGTCTTTTACCCTGAATGATACCATTCTACTGCCTATCACTAGACTTAATAACAACAAAGTCAGCTGACTGACCTTAGGGGTAGGCTTTACCATATATAAACATCTTGGTAAGCCCACCTCTTCCTTTTGCCTGGAATGCCTCAGCCCATCCCGAGTGACAAGGGATGGAAATGGTCATTGCTTCTTCGACACAACGTCTCCTTCCCTCCATCAGGGAAAGGAGGTTACAAACGTAACCTAGATGTTTTTGTTTATTGTTGACCTTTTGGTTTTGTCTATCATCCTTTTTTGAAGGTTAACCACCTTTTTTCACTGATCATTTGTTAAAAAATGTAAATAATAATACGGGTTTCAGGCACTATTTTTTTCCCTGTGAACCCTTTTCACTTTTCCGGATTTGGAAACGGAAGAAAACTATTGCAGGGTATAGAAACACTATAGAAACACACCATCACAGTTGAATTCATGGAAAGTGCCTACAGTTTTCCAGAAATATGACAAGTTGTATTTCTCATCTTTTTTTACTTTATTACAGGCCAAATAATCCCTCAGATGACTTCATGGAAATGGAGGCACTGGAGAATATATTTTGGTAAAAATATATAAAAAGGACATACAACCCATTTATTCCCAAAAGAAGTGTATCTGTAGGAAAACAATAGATAAACTTGTATTGACCATGTTGAAGAGCATATCCATAAATCTCTGGTAAATAATTAGACAGTTTGCAGAGGGTATCGTGTGCTAGGGAATGATTTCATGGGTTGTGTTTGTCCCACCAGCAAAACACACTAAACTTAATGCAGTTAAAAGGATCAGTGTTTTTTTAATGTATTTTTTTTTTATCAACTTGTAGAAATTATATGAAATGTCCTCCATATGCAGGTGCAGTTTTTTTTTCTTCAGATAAGCATATAGTATCTAAATTGAAAAGTCATTCCAGAAAAGTTTCAGTCTTATGACTAGTCTTGAAAGCAGCAGCAGAAATTATAACTGGAAAAAAAAAACATTTCCTGTTTCACTTGTCAATCACATGGTAGTATTTTCCATTGTATCAAGAGAGACGGAATAGATTTAACTTACCAGACAACTTTGTCATCTCTTTCTAATGTGGAGTAAAACATTTAGAATCACATTTTGTAAGTCCTGAAGTTTTTATGCAGAAAACAGGGTTTCCATGGTAGCCATGGAAATGAAAAAAATCTTAAAGTCTTGGGAATTCCTATAGTGAATATAAATCTTTTTAATTATGCTCTGCTCTAAAATATTTAATTGGTTAGAAATAGTTTTTGTGAGGACAGTCTCTATAAAAAATATATTAAAATCATTTTTTAATCACAAACTCCTGGAAAATACTAGGGCAGTCACTAGGGCAGGTTAACAGTATTGAGTAATGCCGAAACTTTTTTGATTTTTTTAGGGAGCACACACTCCTATTTGGATTAATTTCAAAGGTGAGCTGATATGAATAGCATCACTGCAGCCTTTTAGACCTGTTCTTTTTAAGAGCTGTGTTTTTATAAAACTGCAAAGAGTAACTTCCCATGATTCGCTGTATTATGATACGATACTACTTAATTTATCCCCGGAGGGAAATTAAGGCATTACAGCAGCAGAGACATAGATACCACAAAACAGAACAATAGCAATACAGTAAATGCAACATAATACAATAATAAATATTAAAATGTTTTAGGCCATGTTTCCATATAAACTCTGTTCATCTGACAGTTTTTCATTTGGCTATTTTTTACTTTGGGTATTGTTTTTGATCACATATTTGCTATTTAATATCAGTATTCTTATGATGCTACAGTCAGGTTTTTACATTGTCATGTATCATCTGCTCATTTAGTGGGACACCGAACTATTAATCCATTTTAACATTAATGGTACTTCACAATGACAATCATTGATAAATGCCTATTTGGAAACCTATGACAACCGTGTAAAATAAAAAAATAAAAAAATTTTATGCACAAAATAACATTAAGGTTGTATGTCCAAATGATGAATAAGTGTAGACCAAACACTGTCTCAGCATATTTTCTGTCTTAATACTTTAAGTGGTCAACTTTCTTAAAATTCAAATGTAATATACATAGTTTTGTTTCTTTTAAACTGTGATTCTGCCATCCAAAAAATACTGTTCTATATGTTGTAAAATATAAATATTTCGTTTACTCAGTGGTTTGAAAAGCACATTATCAAATGGGATGTTTTTACAAAGGTGCCAACAGTAACTGTGGGTATGAACTTTTGGATAAAAAAAAATCCTAAAGGGGAATGTCACAAATTATTTGTGTATGAATTCATATTAAAACACAGTTTTTTCATGTATTCACAGTTTACCTGAGTGATCATTGATTCTAAGTATGTCCCTAAACTACATAAAGGTTTAGTAATGAAAAATGTAAAAGTTGTAAATGGGAGGTTTTCCCTTTTATGTTGATGTGACAAAAATATTAAAGCAAGTATATATTAATCTGGGTTTCTTTTTTCTTGTTTGTTATTTAAGAAATGTTCATGTTTCAGATTCATGTTTTATATTCATCTAATAAATAAAAAATGCCACAGAGTGTCTTGCCTCAGTATCATATGATTCTGGTTTGACCAGAATAAATGATTCTCATTTTCCATAAGTAAAAAGGCCATTAAACAAATGAGTGATTAAAAAAAAAAAAAAAGAACAGTTTTTAGTAAGATTCAAGCACTGTGGAATTATTGCACACTCCAAAACCCTTACACCCAATAAAAAAAAAATTCAGTAACTTGAAATGATCATTTTTACTTTGCTAGCTTTACAGTTTAAAAGAAACCTTTACACTTTACATAACACTTTGTGTACAAAATTCTGATTTTCATGTAAACAATGACGTTTCAGAAAGTCCATTTAATTAAATGTCTTCAAGCAGTTAAGCAGAATGCTTACAGCGCCACTGGATCTGACTGAATCAGTAAGGTTTGATGATCTTTCAACCAAATCTCGTCTTCCCTCTCATCAGTGAGGTCTTGGATCAGAAGAGGCAAGTGAATAATTGGAAAGAGTGCAGGAAATGGCAACAGAAGACCTGGGATTGCCTTTTCATTCTATCAGATCCAAAAGCTACAAGAATATCAATGTGCATTTACCACCCAATACAACACACGCTACAGTAATCCAGACATTTTTGTCACTCAGCAGTCCTGTAACCTCAGACTGAGGAAGAGTTGACTTTGATTTACCCTCGTTTTTAGTCAAATGCCCTAAAGATGAAAGAAAAACAGAAATATTCACCTCTACAGTGAAACAAGGAAATGGTAAATGTCACTGTATAATGTTGTTTTCTGATTCACTTCTTCTCAAATTAGTGAAGTTTTACATTGCTCCACAATGAACTACACAAATATTCTCTTGTCCTAAACAAAATCTGATTGCTTTTTCCTAACTTGCTATTTACACACAAAATAATGCCAAACCCACTAATCTAAACAGAAAATCTTTGCATGCAGATTCATTTAGCAGAAAACAAAAGATTTAATTCAATGAAAATGCCTGAAACAGTACAAATTAAACAGCCTTGCACAATAATGTAATCCCTAATATATTTGGAGGTACTTGAAAATGTCTATGGGGGAAAATATGTAAAAGATAAACGTAAAAGTTAGGATCGAATAATAGACTTGTTTTGTGTATTTGTTAGTTTTTTATTTTTTAAATGAATGATGGTGAGACTGTGTTTTTTTTAGAGAAACACATCCTGGGCCATTAGGCCACAGGTCATCGATACAACAGATTGAAACAAACTCAAATAGGGATCCAAATTCCCAAAGGATTAATGTCAGATTTAGCTGTTAATCAATTCCTTCATTTTGTGAAATCGGAACATCGCATTTTTACAATCACATGGCGGATGGTGGAAATGGAAGAGCCAAGCTAGAAACTTTCGGGAAAACACACACACACACACACCACGCACATGCGCGCACACGCACACACAATTGAGTAATGTAAAGTAGACTTTAAGTAGAATGAAAAGTAAACTTGCAAAATGCTAATAATATAATACACGTGTCATGTTGCTGAAATATCAAAGAAAATTATAAAAATGAAAAAATGAGTAATTTTTAAACCCTGTGAAACTGGAAAGTATGCAAAGTCCACTTCTAGTGTAGTTCACTCATAGTAGACTAGAAATGACAAAGAAGCCCCTGGCATAAACAGTGTTAGCCACCTGATCAGCAGGCCCTAGCTCACTCCCTACACCTGCTGGTACAGAGTGCAGTCCACAGTTCCTCTTCTTACCCTCATTCTTAGTCCTTCGGAAGGGGTTCCAGTGTCTTAATTGCCTTTGGAAGCGTATGTGTTTCCCCCTAAGGCTGATGCAGTTGGTATGTTGACATTGTGTTGAGATAAGGTGTGTGAAATGATTGCACGTTTTGCGTAAGTTATCCAACATTTTCTGGCAGTGTTTATAGGGCCTGTGTTTTGAGCTCAATGGGTTCCCCTCTGGTCTCCTGCTGGGCTTCAGCCTCAGGGGGCCGATTGCCCTTAAGCACAGACAATCGCTCAGATAGACCACGCATGCGTGGAAAGAGCAAGAAATCATACAGCAGAGCACCCAAAGCACCACCAATCATAGGGCCCACCCAGTACACCTACCAGAAATCGAGAGAGAACAAATAGAATGTATGATTCAATTAGCAGATTCAATTACCAGAGTAATTTGTCTGACTGGTGAATGATGGAAAATTGTGTCTCACCCAATGGTTTATGAAGTTCCTAACGAGCATAGCAGGGGCGAAAGACCTAGCAGGGTTCATTCCAGCTCCAGTGTAATACATCTGAAAAGGATTTGACCATTCATGCAAAATGCTTAAATTATCTATTTTAAGCAATACTGTATTCACAGAACATTTTATTTCTATAGCACTTTTAACAATACACATTGTTTCAAAGAAGCTTTACAGAAGGTCAAAGGTAAATTTACTAAATTTACCTTTGACCCTATAGTGCAAGCACTATAGATATCTGAATAACAGGTAACCTACAGTAACCACCATGCCGTCAAATATCAAACCAAGTGGCATCTGCAAACAAATTGTTCTACACTTTTTCAGAAAACTAACTTCAGTTTTCTGAACCAATTTTGATATGACTTTTAACCAGAGTAAGTTACTTAAAAATGTTAATCTATAACAAATTACTGATTATTTCTTTAAAAATGTAATCATATTACTAATTACTTAATGAAAAAGTAATCACAGTACAAATTTACTTTTATGTTACTTTCTAAAACACTTCCGCTCAACAAATTAAAAATAATTTCTATATTTCTTCCTTGTTCATTGTTACATGTCATACACAGAACCTTACATTTCTCCTTCACAATGACTCATTACAGGGCCATAATTCATGTATCCTACAAAAATAATATATTAGAAATAAGCATAACTCTATAATGCAATTAAAAGTAATTAAAATAATGTTCAGTAACTTTGATTACAAGAATTTAAAATGGAATGCATTACATAACTTTTTTTTACTACAAGGTAATTCGTTTATAGTAACTAATTACTTTGTAATTGGATTACACCCAACACAGCTTGTAACTGACTGGTTCCAAGGTCTATTTAGTGGATGTATGAAGTCAGTTCACCTCAAGGTCACACAGGTGTCCTAGCAGAGTAACCACAGCTGTAGTTCACATTAACTTTGGACATGTTCCACTAATGTTTGACCAACAGTAAGTGTCCTAATGCTTTTGTCTTAATTTTGAACATTGCATCTATTGTATTATTTTAAATGCTTTGCGTGAAAATTATGCTTGTGCTTTTTTTTTTTTTTTTTTAAATATCAGTATATTATAAATTTTTACAGTATGTGTGGCTTACATATCCAAATAATTTTTGGGGACACTTTATGTATCTTACCCCCAGCAGGTGGCCCAAAAGCACTGAGAAGCCAATGGACAGGGCAGCAGATCCCAGTCGCCCATTTCGCCTCTCATCCGTCACAGCGAAGACACAGATCACAAGTTGCAAAGTCAAGAATATCTCTATGGTAGTAGCCATTCCCAGACTGATGCCTGGCTGAAGCTGAAATAAGGAATACAACATTGATATTATGACTGTTATTGAACTGTTATGTTTTTTTTATTATTATGTTTTGTTATTATTATTACCTTTATATATCTTTTATTAAAATTTTAGTATTACACATATCAGTGAAATTGAGCCTCAATAATTCTATTTGTCAGAAATTACAATTCTGCCTCCCAAGTTTTTTAATTGATTGTTATGGTTAGGTTTGGTCAGGTAAGGTAAAGTTATACAAATAAATAGTTTCCATTTGACTTCCGATGACAAATCAAACTTCTGCCATCATTTTGCTCACCATCATATCATTCCAAACCTGTTTCACTTTGTGTGTCTTTGTAACACACAAGGAGAAGTTTGTGCAGAATGTTAGGGACTGACAGCAACAGTCCCTGTTTACTTTCATTGTATGGAAATAAAAGAGCAGGGTCAACCTTCTTCAAAATTTCTCCTTGTGTACCATGGAAAAAAGAAAGTCATTAGAGTGAGAAAATGAAGACAGAATTTTCATTTCTGGGAGAACTAAACCTTTAAGAGATATTCTGAAAATGTCTTTGACCTGTCCTTAGTCTATTGTTTCCATCAATTCTACAAATGAACTCATTGTATCAAATCATCCTATACATGCCCTTACCGTGTTCAGGGCCAGATTGCCTCTCATATTGTTTGGTGTGACCCCATACAGCACAGCAGCTCCAGCTAGAGCACCCAAGCACTGAGCACAGATGTAAAAGAAAGCACGAAAAAGGGACATCTGGGAGCTGATCAGGTAGGCAAATGTGACCGCTGGGTTGATGTGACCACCGCTGATGTGGCCAATAGACTGGATGAGTGTGGCAGCTGCCAGCCCAAAGCAAAAGGCAACTTGGAGCACATTTTGTGGTCCGGCGGTCCAGCGCAGAGCTGCTCCCAGCCCAAAGAATACGAAGAACATTGTGCCATAGAACTCGGCAAACACAGCCCGCCAAAAAGACATGGACCGGAACTCCCACATGGCTGTGATTATTTAGAGTCGATCACAAAAAAAAATGGAGGGATGTGAATTTAGAGTAACCAAAAGAGATTTGTCTATAATAACCTACTGTCCCTTTGATATTTTGTGGATGGACAAAAGCTATAAGACACTGAGTATAAATGCCTTCCTAACCTACAGATACGTTTGCGTGGAGACCGACACTGCTTCACAAAATTGAAGTCATCTGTCCTGTTGATTTCTGACCTGTGGTTTTGTCATAAAACCTTACGTGTGAAACTGAAAGTTGATCTCTGCATCTATGTGAAAGTTCTAGATAATTTTTAATAAAAGGACATGGGTAGACAAAACATGAGCATGTCCTGCAGACATTCAGCCTCTCTGATGGGGAAGAGAGAGGCCACAGGGCTATTTATAATGGCTGTGACCTTCGATGACACTCTAATCCTCTGGCAGAAATGTGGGAGGGGGCTGCAGACAATACAACAAATAAAAAAAAATTCTTAACCCTTTTCTGTCCTGTGCTTCCTGGATTTTAGCTCATGGTCAGGTATTGCCCTTAAAGCCAAAACTAATAGCAACACATTTTGTTTGATTGATGGTGAAATAGTAAAAGTAGGTAGAAACAACCTTCATGGTAGTTTTACTGTAATTTGTGAACCCTTTTCATGTCTTCATATAATGCAAAATATATGGAGTGATGTTTTTCATGGAAAATAATTAAAAACAAATGCTTTTACAGTTTATACTCAGAGTCAGATATAGCAAATTATGACATTTAGAAGAGAACCCAATGAGGACCACTGTCCCCCATCCCAGCCCATGATACAGAGCAGTTTTTTGGGACTGCCTCTTTTCTGGCCCCAGCTGAAATCACATTCAACACCAGGGCCCCTAAAAGGGTCTAGTCCCCTTCACAGTGTAGATTAAGTGCTGACACAAAGAAACAATCACTCGCATACAACAGCAAGGGGGCCTCACACGGGTGTAAATTATCATAACTAACTCTAAATGATGACAGAAGAGCATAAGAGACAAAGTGGGTTCTTGAGAGACAATATCCTAAATATTGTCATTACAAATTTGAGCAGTTTGGTTTAATTTTCTGACTTTAAATAGGTCAGAGCAGAGTTTGCTAATAGCTATTGCATTTTGAGTTGTTTGGGTGAGTGTTCTGCAAATAATTGTTTTCAGCAAGGCAAATTCCCTGCTTTGCTTATTGTCTAAAGGCAATATTTGTCTAGTATCACATACAAATCGCATGCCTCTGAAACTAGTTGTTGTGTTTTCTTGCACACCAAAACGCTGATAACTACAGAAGCTGGAATAAAAAAAATTATAAGTAATTCTGACTTCATATCTCTCATACAACTGCAACTATATTTCTCACAATTACAACAAAATATCTCGCTATTGCGACTTTATATTTCGCAAGTGCAACTTTATATCTTGCAAGGGTGAATTCATATCTCGCAATGACGTCTTTTTATCTGGCAAGGTCGACTTTTATATCATGCAAATGCGACTTTATATCTTGCAAGTGCAACTTTATATCTCACAAGTGGGACTTTAAATCTCACAAGGGCAACTTTATATCTTGCAATGGTGACTTTTAGATCTTGCAAGGGCAACTTTATTTCTCGTAAGTGCAACTTCATATCTCGCAACAGCAAATTTATATCTCGCAAGGGTGACTTTATATATACTCACAATTAAACTTTATTTCTTGCAATTATGACATTATAGCATGCAGTTGTGACTATATCTCACAATTGATGCAATTTCAAGTTTATATAATGTAATTATGAGACATTTTAGAAATAGTGAGATATATAAAAAAATTGCAGAGTTTACTTTTTTACTTTTTGTGTTATTTGGTGGTGTGTTCAGCAAATTATTGTGGTTGCACTTTACGTTACAGTGTCCTTGTTACAGTGTAAATACACAAGTAATTACTGATTATTACTAATGAACAACATGTACTTACTATAGGTTTAGGGTTAAGGTAAGGGTTTTGTTTAGGGTTAGTTGCTTGTAATTATGCATAATTGACTGTTATTATTACATTCAATACATGTAATATGTGTAACAAGGTCACATATTGTTTTCAGCAAGGGACCAATCAGACAAATTCCCTGCTATGCTTATTGTCTAGAGGCAATATTTGTCTAGTATTGGATATAAATTGCATGCCTCTGAAACAATTAATTGTGTTTTCATGCACACCAATATGGTAACTACATTGATAACACTGATAACTACAGAAGCCGTAATAAAATAAATAAAAGAGGTAATTATCTCTCATGCAGCTTTATATCTCCCAAGTGTGACTTCATATCTGGCAATGTTGACTTCATATCTGGCAATGTTGACTTCATATCTGACAATGTTGACTTCATATCTGACAATGTTGACTTCATATCTGGCAAGTCTGACTTTATATCTCGCAAGAACAAATTATATCTCACAAGCCCGACTTTATATCTCACAATAGTGACTTTATATCTGGCAAGGGCGACTTTTATATTTCGCAAGGGCGTCATAATATCTCAACTATACAACTTCATATCTCGCAATGGCAACTTTGTATCTTGCAAGTGCAACTTTAGATCTTGCAAGAGTGACTTTACATCTCTCAAGGGTTACTTTATATCTCACAAATCTGACTTTATATCTCGCAAGTGCGACTTTATATCTCACAAGCCCAACTTTATATCTCGCAAGGGCAACTTTATATATCGCAAATGCGACTTCGTATCTTGTAATGGCTACTTTAGATTTGGCAAAGCCGACTTCATATCTGGCAAGGGCGACTTTTATATCTCGCAATGGCGATATATATATCTCGCAAGGGTGACTTTATATCTGGCAAGGGCGACTTTATATCTCACAAATACGATTTCATATCTCGCAATCGTGACCATATCTGGCAAGGGCGACTTTTATATCTGGGAAGAGCAACTTAGGGCGATTATATCTTGCAAATACAACTTCATATCTCGCAATGGTTACTTTATATCTGGCAAGGGAAACTTTATATCTTGCAAATATGATTCTCATGGGTGACTTTATACACTCACCGGACACTTTATTTGTTACACCTGTACATCTACTTATTTATGCGATTATCTAATTAGCCAGTCATGTGGCAGCAGTGTAATGTATAAAATCATGCTGATATGGGTTAATAATGCATATTAATATAGTTAATCATTTACATCAACCACCAGAATGTGCTAAAAATGTGATCCCAGTGATTTAGACCGTGGCATGATTGTTGGTGCCGTAATGGTTGGTTTGAGTATTTCTATAACTGTTGATCTCCTGGGATTTTCACGCACAACAATGTCTAGAATGCATAGAGAATGGTGCGGTCAACGCAATGGTCAACGGAGAAGCCAGACTAGTTCAAACTGACAGAAAGGCTACGGTAACTCAGATAACCACTCTGTACAATTGTAGTGAGAAGAATAGCATCTCAGAATGCACAACATGTCGATCTTGAGGTGGATGGGCTACAACAGCAGAAGATTTCAGCCAAGAACAGAAAGCTGAGGCTGAAGTAGGCCTACCATTTATGTACCTCAGCAGAAATCCAGATTTGTAAGACCAGACGATGTTTTCCAATCATCTACAGTCCAGATTTGGTGAGCCTGTGCTCACTGCAGCCTCAGTTTCCTGTTCTAATCTGACAATAGTGGTACCCGGAAGGGTCTTCTGCTGTTGTAGCCCATCCACCTTAATGTTCGATGTGTTGTATGTTCAGAAATGATTTTCTGCATAGAACTGTTGTAACGCTTGGTTATTTGAGTTACTCTCACCTTCCTGTCAGCTTGGACCACTCTGGCCATTCTCCTCTGACCTCTGTTATTAACAAGCCATTTTTGCCCACAGAACTTCCACTCACTGGATGTTTTTTGTTTTTCCCACCATTACCTTTACACTCTAGAGACTGTATGAAAATCCCAGGAGACCAGCAGTTACAGAAATACTCAAAACCAGCCCATTTGGCACCAACAGTCATGTCATGGTCTGAGATCACATTTTTTCCACATTTGGTTGATTTGAACATTAACTGAAGCTCCTGACCCATATCTGCATGATTCTATACATTACACTGCTCCCACACAATTGGCTGATTAAATAATCGCATGAAGAAGTAAAAGTTATATCTGTTATATCAGGTATACTTAATAAAGTGGCCAGTGAGTGTATTTACTCACAATTGTGACTTTATTTCTCACAATTATGACATTATTGCATGCAGTTGTGACTATATCTCACAATTGTTACTTTATATCTTGCAATTTCAAGTTTATTTTATGGAATTTCGAGAAATATTAGAAATTTTGAGATATAAAGTCGAAATTGTGACTTGCAAGATTTACACTCACATTGTGACTTTGTTTCTCGCAACTGTAACTTTATAGCATGCAATTGCGACTTCATCTCTCCTAGTTTTTAGTTTATCTAACACAGTTGAGAGAAATAGCTGAAATTGCAAGATATAAAGTCAAAATTGCATTGCATTTGTTAGATATAAAGTCGCAAATGCAAGCAGCTTTACACTGACGATTCAGATTTTTTTCTGATGCAATTGCGACTATATTTTGCAATTGTGAGTTTATATTTTGCAATTTCGAGTTTATATCACACAACTGCAAAAAAAACAAAAAGCAGAAATTGTGCAAAATAAAGTCACTATTGTGAGATAGAAAGTCATAATTGCTAATTTAGCATGCAATTGTAATTTTAGATCTTGCAATTGGGAAATAATCATTTCTCGTGACTGCGACTTTACCCACAGTTTCCCTGACTAACCATTTGGGTGCCGCCATGATGATTCCAATAGTCACGGCACAGTTTTCTGGTTCCTGTCTCCATAAGAAACTACCAATACGATACCAACAATACCAATATTTCAGATGGAGAACAATAACCATTTTAAACCAGTGGTTGGTGTAAAAATGTGTTGAAGCTCTGCTTGTGCAGTTGCACAAATAGTTGTTAACTATTTCAACGTAACTAAAATCGATTCATAGCTTCATATCATCCACCACCCAGTACGGCACTGTCAAACAAACGGTCATTGTGAGTTTCTAAAGTATCAGCTCTATGTAGCCACTTGCTTTTTTTGGGGGACAAATTGAATATGCTAAATGTCACAATATCCACTAAGAACATACACAGATGTGCATGAAAACACTGGAGACCAGAAAACAAAAACATGAATTGTGAATCATGGAACACTTCTGCTTTCAGGAAAATAAAAGTCTGATTTGTGAGGTATAAAGTCAGAATTACATTGGTAGGATCAAGGCATCATAGTTAATCACCAAAAATCAGTTTATTCAAAAAACTTGGCAATGCATTCGTTTTATGCTTAAACCATTTATGACCTTACCCCGATGAAGGAAATGTTTAAGGTATTAACATAACCACACAATTTATCAGCTTATTAAGCAAAACCAGTGTAAGATCATGCATGTATATGCGCTCAATTACACTCTCACTTATGTGAAAGAGTGTTTTTTCCACAGCCTGTAATCAGTGGACTTTGCCATAGCAAATAGCCCCGGTCAGGGCAGTGCCAGCTTGTTCTATGCAGAACTGATTAGACAGAGATTTACATTGTGTGTGCTGGCTGAGCTGCTGGACTAAGGCTTAATAAAGCTCTGGAAAATCCATGTTTGTAGAGCAGGAGGTGTTGGTGAGGCAGGAGCAACATTGAACCTCTTCTCTGGGCAATCGTTCAGTCTGGTGAATGAATACTGCTTCGCTTGTACTTTTGCACTTTCATTTGGGATGAAACAAACTGTTGGCCACAACAGTTTTGCTTGCCTTTTTTATTAGTTGTTTTATTGAGAGGTGTTAAAATAGTCCTACAACATGAGTGTTCCCTTTACAAACAGCAGTGTGCCAGCTGTTCTGAAATATTAACCATGGTGAAGTCACATTCCCTTTTTTTTTTAGATGTATTCAGTGGAATGTTCTCCAAGCATATGAGACAGAAGATTAAAAAAAAAAAAATCAAAAGATGTCTCTGCTGAAAAGCACAACATAGCTGGTGACTAGCATATTTCTTGGATGCTGGTTCCTAGGATAACAGTGTGCTGGTTTCCTCAACAGACTTTTAATTAAGTGAACCAGTTTCATCAGGATAGTCATGCAGGTTGACCAGCAAAGTTTTGCTGGTAATCACTGTATCCATACTGTTCCACCCGCTAGACCAGTACAAAATCAGCCTGGACCAATAGAGAAAATCATGCTGGTCTAATTTGATCTTTTTTTAGCTGGTGTAGAGTAGGAACAAAACCAAGCATCCAATATGTAGACTGTTTCTATCCTAATAGCAGCCATAAAAGCTATTTAAGATCATCTATTTAGATTGCAAGTCCTTGTGCACAGTACATAATCTTTTCATTCATCATACTGAAGGTAATGCGAGGAGGTCATTATTTAAGGCAGCACCACCTTCCTTAAAGGTTGTGATTAACTAAAGAATGAAGGTGTCATATGTCTTTCCCTTCTCTCTCTCTCAGATTTAATTTTCTGCACAAGAACTGACCAGGCCAAATGTGCTTGCTGTGGAAGCAGACAATTCTAGCTGGGTTAAGCAGCAGTAGCAAGTCCCAGCTGAGAGTAACCGATTTTGTGTGCAGGATTACTCCATGCCACTGCCTGCTTGTATGTCGGTAAGCCACCTTTTGTCATGGAGAGACAGCTTAAACCTGCTTGCGTGGGGACTTTTCTATTACCTCTAGTGCAGACTGCTGACACCAACACAAAACAGCTAACCATCACAGCCCAACATCCAAAACTGCCACTGTCTTAAACAAAATGCTAGCTCAGGGATCTCTACCCCCTAAAATATAACAGGCCTTGTAGATCAAAACATTTTTGTCACTATTGATTATTTCTGCTTTGTTCCAAAGTCAAATTAAAACATGTTTAAATGTGATTTTCCCCTGTACTCCTACAAAAGCAAGTATCTGTAATGTTAAAATTAAACTTAGCCCTCTAAGCTCTGAAGATTTAATGTTTCAGTGGCATGCCTATATATTAGTTGTTAAAGCGCTGTCTTGTGTGTTCTTGCCTTTTATTGTTTATACTCCCATTGCAATATGAAGAACACCACAGACTGCCATTTGCAATCTTGTCACCTGAACAATGAGCAATATTCCATCAATTATTCCATTGAATTACAATTGGAATATCTCATATATCTCTTCAAATCCCCACTCACTCACTCTCTCTCCTGTTTTCCGATCACCCGCAACACTCACGTTATACTAGTCTTCACTCACACATTTCAGATGAGAAGCATATTTACCATAACTATAATTAGATTTGCTTTGCCGGTGTTCTGTCGAAGTATTTTCCTCCTTGTTTCCCCTTTGTCAAAGTCTGTTCCCCCTATGTTTTGCCTTATGTTAGTGTCAAAGTCTGTTCCCTCTCCCCTTAAGGTCAGTGTCAAAGTCTGTTCGACCTATGTTTCCCATTAAAGTTAGTGTTGTGGTCTGTTCCCTCTATGTTTCCCTTTAAGGTTAGTGTTGAAGTTATGTTTCCCATTAAGGTTAGTATCGAAGTCTGTCCCCCTATGTTTCCCCTTAGGTTAGTGTCGAAGTCTGTTCCCCCTATCTTTAATGGTGTTGTCAAAGTCTGTTCCCCCAATGTTTTCCCTTAATGCTAGTGTCGAAGTCTGTTACCCCTATGATTCCCTTAATGCTAGTGTCAAAGTCTGTTACCCCTATGTTTCCCTTAATGCTAGTGTCGAAGTCTGTTACCCCTATGTTTCCCTTAATGCTAGTGTCGAAGTCTGTTACCCCTATGTTTCCCTTAATGCTAGTGTCGAAGTCTGTTTCCCTATGTTTCCCCTTAATGCTAGTGTCGAAGTCTGTTTCCCTATGTTTCCCCTTAAGGTTAGTGTTGAAGCAGTTCCCCTATGCTTCCCCTTAATGTTAGTGTTCAAGTCTGTTCCCCCAATGTTTCCCCTTAAGGTTAGTGTCGAAGTCTGTTCCCCTATGTTTCCCCTTAAGGTTAGTGTCGAAGTCTGTTCCTCTATGTTTCCCCTTAAGGTTAGTGTCGAAGTCTGTTCCCCCTATGTTTCCCCTTAAGGTTAGTTTCAAAGCCTGTTCCCCTATGTTTCCCTTTAAGGTTAGTGTCAAAGTCTGTTCCTCTATGTTTCCCCTTAAGGTTAGTGTCGAAGTCTGTTCCCCTATGTTTCCCCTTAAGGTTAGTGTCGAAGTCTGTTCCTCTATGTTTCCCCTTAAGGTTAGTGTCGAAGCCTGTTCCCCCTATGTTTCCCCTTAAGGTTAGTGTCGAAACTGTTCCCCCTACGTTTCCCATTAAGGTTAGTGTCGAAGCCTGTTCCCCCTATGTTTCCCCTTAAGGTTAGTGTCGAAGCCAGTTCCCCCAATGTTTTCCCTTAATGCTAGTGTCGAAGTCTGTTACCCCTATGTTTCCCTTAATGCTAGTGTCGAAGTCTGTTACCCCTATGTTTCCCTTAATGCTAGTGTCGAAGTCTGTTACCCCTATGTTTCCCTTAATGCTAGTGTCGAAGTCTGTTACCCCTATGTTTCCCTTAATGCTAGTGTCGAAATCTGTTTCCCTGTGTTTCCCCTTAATGCTAGTGTCGAAGTCTGTTTCCCTATGTTTCCCCTTAACGTTAGTGTTGAAGCAGTTCCCCTATGCTTCCCCTTAATGTTAGTGTTCAAGTCTTTTCCCCCAATGTTTCCCCTTAAGGTTAGTGTCGAAGTCTGTTCCCCTATGTTTCCCCTTAAGGTTAGTGTCGAAGTCTGTTTCCCTATGTTTCCCCTTAAGGTTAGTGTTGAAGCAGTTCCCCTATGCTTCCCCTTAAGGTTAGTGTTCAAGTCTTTTCCCCCAATGTTTCCCCTTAAGGTTAGTGTCGAAGTCTGTTCCCCTATGTTTCCCCTTAAGGTTAGTGTCGAAGTCTGTTCCTCTATGTTTCCCCTTAAGGTTAGTGTCGAAGTCTGTTCCCCCTATGTTTCCCCTTAAGGTTAGTGTCAAAGCCTGTTCCCCCTATGTTTCCCCTTAAGGTTAGTGTCAAAGTCTGTTCCTCTATGTTTCCCCTTAAGGTTAGTGTCGAAGTCTGTTCCCCTATGTTTCCCCTTAAGGTTAGTGTCGAAGTCTGTTCCTCTATGTTTCCCCTTAAGGTTAGTGTCGAAGCCTGTTCCCCCTATGTTTCCCCTTAAGGTTAGTGTCGAAGCTGTTCCCCCTACGTTTCCCCTTAAGGTTAGTGTCGAAGCCTGTTCCCCCTATGTTTCCCCTTAAGGTTAGTGTCGAAGCCTGTTCCCCCTATGTTTCCCCTTAAGGTTAGTGTCGAAGCTGTTCCCCCTACGTTTCCCCTTAAGGTTAGTGTCGAAGCCTGTTCCCCCTATGTTTCCCCTTAAGGTTAGTGTTGAAGCCTGTTCAACTATGTTTCCCCTTAAGGTTAGTGTTGAAGCCTGTTCACCTATGTTTCCCCTTAAGGTTAGTGTCAAAGGTCTATTCCTGCTCTTTTACCCCTTGATATTAGTGTCAAAGTCTGTTCCCCCTATGTTTCCCCTTAAGGTTAGTGTCGAAGCCTGTTCCCCCTATGTTTCCCCTTAAGGTTAGTGTCGAAGCTGTTCCCCCTATGTTTCCCCTTAAGGTTAGTGTCGAAGCCTGTTCCCCCTATGTTTCCCCTTAAGGTTAGTGTCGAAGTCTGTTCCTCTATGTTTCCCCTTAAGGTTAGTGTCGAAGCCTGTTCCCCCTATGTTTCCCCTTAAGGTTAGTGTTGAAGCCTGTTCAACTATGTTTCCCCTTAAGGTTAGTGTCGAAGCCTGTTCAACTATGTTTCCCTTTAAGGTTAGTGTCAAAGGTCTATTCCTGCTCTTTTACCCCTTGATATTTGTGTCAAAGTCTGTTCCCCCTTTATTTCACCTTAATGTTTGTGTCAAGGTCTGTTCCCCCTATGTGTCCAGTCTTGGTCATAATGCCTACATGCTTAATGTCTAGGCTACATTTAAAATTATACATATTTTGTGTTGGTCAAATCTGTATAGTAGGGTGACCAGACGTCCACGTTTTCAGGGGACAGTCCCTGAGGTTTTTGGTTATCTGTCCCCAACTGTAGCTGTCCCCAGACATTTTTTTTTTCCAGAGCGTTCAAAACAGCCCGCATAGTGAATTATATTACATGGCAAGAAACTTAGCATGAGCAGCAAAGCCTACCATGTGCTGTTTATTTTGACCAACAGAGGGGTCTTCCTTCACTGATTACTTGGTCGGGCCTGTTTTGCCATTAAGAACTCGACCAGGCAATTGAAGAGAATTGTCATCATTGTTAGAAACTTCAAGGTAAGACACATACTAGCAATTTATGTTATAAAGTTATATTGTTGTGTATTTTATAACAGGTTTTGAACTCGGCGGGGGATTGTATTGAAAGTTGAAATGCTGGAATTCCCACACAGACCAAAACATGCTGATGAAAAGTAGTCAAATGAATCCCCACAGATGAACATATCAAATCAATAATTGTATCTTTAATCAGTGGGTGTTGTGTATATTAGTGCTGTCGGCCCACCACACCCTCTCCCTCCCTCCTGCACTAGTAATATCACACACTGACTAAAGAAAGTGCCTTCTCACATATTTGCTCATTTGTTGATTTTACATATACCCGAAAGAAGAATATGACATTAATAACATGGAAAAATAAGTAAAAATTTGTAATAAAATATCTGCAAAGATCTGTACAGTTAGTCAGTACATCACAGTTTCTCCGCACCTTGCAGAGAAACAAGTACCATGAAAAGTACCAAGTACTTTACGAGAACCTGAAAAGAGCACCATAATGCATAAGACTTGATCAAAATAAAATGTGGTAATTAAGAAAAACAGATCCATATGAGATACGCAAACAATTAGGTAAAATAGTATTAATATTAGACCACTATCAACTTTACCTCCATGTTTGAATTTCATTGAGACAAAGGCTACAGTATTCAATAGAGCATACACCACACTGTAAAAATTATTTCCATGATTTGTTAACTTTATATTTACTGCCAAATCAACTTAGATTCACTAATGTGTTCAGATAACAGAAGAATGTGTGTTTTATTGAGGAAACTAATGGCAATGCACTGATATAATGTAGAAAAATTAAATAAAGAAAATAATAATAATTCCACTAACTGTTATTTACCAGACCTTTTTATTAAAATTATTATTTATTTATTTTATTATTATATTTTAATGAACTCAAAATTAAGGCAAACAGGTTACTTACTTTTTTTTTTTTAAGTTAAACCAAAATGATTTCTTACAGTGCACAGTTTAGCACATTCCCCATGGTCAAAATACATAAAATCCTATTTGTCCCCTTTTTTAATAAGTAACATGAAATTCCAATGACCTATTGACCACTGAACTTGAAATGTCTCTGTTTTTCCATTTCAGAAATCTGGTTAACTTACTGTATATTTATTAATATTTTGATAATTATATTTTTCTCTGTGGTCCCGCTGGCGAGTTAAAGGACTAATATATTTAGATATCTTCAGGAGTATAGTTAAATTATTATAATTACAATCAAACTAGTTGCAGTATTCAATTACCTGATAACATGAAATATGGTAAAAAAAAATTCTCCTGTTTTAATTTAGAATCCATCTGCATTTAATTGCTTTATTGCAGAAAAATATCACTGACTTTATGCATAACTTAAAATGGGAGAACAGATATTTACTAGACATACTTATATCTTGCTTATTTTTATTTTGCATGCATATATATTTGGGTGAATACAGGTAGCCTATAGTGAATCAACCGGTAAAGTGGGACACATACAATTAATTATCCTGTTTTGCTTTGCACATTTTACTATTCTGATCCACATACCGCACTATTTAGGCAGTGCCACTGCTCCCTATAAGCACACTAATGATTGCCGATGATCACAAACTCAAAATAAAGTGCAAAATCATTCACATCCTTCTTCTCGCCTTGTTAATCAAGACATAGTGATGGAGCTATTGCTCCACCTTGTGGTGGTGATATTGTCACTTGCTTTCCACCACCAAGAACAAAATGTACAAAGACCACCGCAGCCAAATTAGGGACGCAAAAATACAGGGAGAAAAAAAAAAGTTATGATGGCCAATATAATACATCTATATTGCTTAGTCTGTTGTTTAAGTGTTCACAATAAAGCTCATATCTACAACTGTACATACTTTAACATATAAATGTACAATAGAAAAGTTGACTAACTGCTTCCAATATCAGCCAAAACACTAATATTGCCCAATACGATATGGTCAACAATATGTTAAGCATCCCTAATTATCCTTAAAACCACATAATCATCTATACAAAGGTTCATAAACAGGACAAAAATGCTAAGTGTTATTTAGAGACAGTTTATTAGAAATATGTAGACAAAAACCTCACTGCGTTTAACAAACTGAAATTTATAAACCTGAAATGACAGGTCACAATGTTATCGTTTTCATCTTTTAGTCACACCTGTATTGATATTAAGTGCAAACACAAACTGGTCATCTACTGATAAAGTTACCCCTTTGTTCTGTACAGCGAGGCATATGCTTTTTTTTTTAATCACTTCTTTTTACATATATGGAAGAAACCAGTGTACAATTGTCTGCTACACGTCTAAGTATAATATAAACAAAACACAAACAAACAAAGAATACTAACTGCCAACCTGAATTTTTTTCAAAAAGCAGCGTGTACAGACATGAATATAAACTTTGAACATGTTGGATTGACACAAAAACTGATCTGAAGGTCAAAACCACAGCTAAAACACATAAAACGGGGGTTTGCCAATGGCATTTGCAGCTAAATGAAAAACCATCTTTCTTAAGACCATGCTTGCTTTGCTCTATCTCTCTCTCTCTCACACACCCACACACACACACGGATATGAGACACAACACAAAAGAAAATAATTAAAAGAAAATAAGAATTAAACACATTTGTGAATGACATTTGAAAATGTCATTCATGTCCTTGATTTGCATTACTAAAAATTACGATGTATACATTATATGAAGCAATAACCCCATTGACATTGAGGAAAAAGCCCAAGACTGTAAAAGCCATTGTTTAGTTAAGTAACCATAAATGGTTTCCACAATACATCATGGAGAGCTTGTAATTGTCCATGCAGCACAGAAACGTAAAGAATGCATTGTCGAGGGGCTGAGATTGCCATCAACACAACAGTAAAAATTCATCCCCTTGTGACTTTCTGCAGAAATAACTTGAAAAACAGTCAAAAATTATGCAGTTTTTTTAAATGGCTACCAATGCAAACCTAGTCTCTCTCTTTATTTAAATGTTAAGCGGAAATCCTTGCTTTCTTCTGCATGGTGGTTACCTATTCCTTCACTCAAGGTCTGGCATTTCTGGAAAAAAATTTAAACAAACTTAATCAATAAACAGTAAGGTTGTCTAATAGTGATATATGGAGATATAACAGCTAACATTACTGTATGTCTCTTTCAATTATTCTTATTTTTTCTCATAAAAAAGGCATACAGAAGAGAAAACCCCATTTAAGAAAACTTACTTTCATCATCACTATCTGCAGACTCTTCCTGAAATTGGAGTTACAAACAGGTGAACCACAGAAGTTTTTGCAGATACATAAATTTGAAGATATTTACACAAATTTACCAACTTTAAATTATAGCTACAATCACATTATATTTGCATTTTTATCAAGTCAATTCAGCAATATTATGGATTTAAAATCTCGCTTACATCTTCTGCACCATCCACTTCTGGAAGGTCATCTTCCCCACCCATGTTGTTCATCATCTTTGTGACACACACACACACACACACATATTTTATTTTCTACATTTCAAAGAAATTTCAAAGAAATTACAAATAAATATTTAGACATGCACCTCTGAAAAGCGGTCAAAACTGGACAATTCTTCATCTGAATCATCTTCCCAGTCTTTCCAGTTATTAAAATCAACACTGAGCCAATTAAGCTGCACAAAGAACAAAAGCAGTATAAAATAACATTTACGTAACAACGTTCATACTGTAATGGTTTAACCCTTTAATGCATAACTCATTCCACCCCCTTTACCTCCCAAGCCTCTTTGGTATTCCTCAACATTTTTATTTTGTATTGTGTAACAACACATTTTTTTTATAACTGTATAATTACCAAAAGTGTATAGGCCCATTAAAGACCTTAGATATGTAACGGTGCCTTAGTTTTTTTTTTTGTCTTTTGCACTTCCATAAATCATATAATTTCATGATATCTGTACAAGTTTACTACTATATCACATATTTCTTTAGTACAAAACAAATGAGTACTATATAGCTACAAACGAATACTATATCATGTTGATTTTCTGTGACAATGGTAACTTATCATTATTCCATATGCGTGTTCACATAGATATTATAAATTATAAATTTCGTACTCAAGGTGGCGCTGATGTGCCAGTGATTGACTTGATTTACATTACACATTGCTATTTGATGAAGAAACAATGTGGAAGTAAACTATAGTAAGTGTAACATATGAACAGTATGATATGACTATTGTCATTTGAGTGTACTGTTGAAATTATGTACATTGTGCATCTATTTAGACTCAAAAATTGCCAGAGAAAAAAAAACATATGTGTAGCTAATATGTAGCTTACTGTATGTGTAAATTATATGTTATATAATATAATGTTGTATAAAGCCAGTTGAAATTTCAGTGTGGAATAAAAAAAACTCTATACTTGTTGCATCATCTCTTTGATATATGACAAAAAATATGTTAGATTTTATTCTATTATTTTCTAATTGTCTTGAAAATGTTTTAACAGTGCACTGCAGTGCTGGCTCTTACTCGTCCCATCGGTCCCAATAGACGCTATATTGACACCCAGTGTTCTGTATACAGGAAGTTTATTTATTAAACATTGCCACTTTACACCGAAGATGTTTGTTTATCTTCTGTTTTGTTACTTTCAATCTGTCTCATATTGCTCACATTCCGATTCTGGACATTCTTGGATTTAACCAAACTAATTTTTGCGCTTTGTTGTGCGTTGGACTGTGACCCTACAGCCACGACTCGATTGTGAGCTCTCTGCCGAATGTTGATTGTTGTGTGCTCGCGCTTGGCATATTGCACCGTTTATCTGTGATCTGGCACCATGAGAGCTGTAGGATGTAGCGGTTTGTTTCATGACTCCCTCTTGTATGGACAGTTTATCTTTTCACTTGCACTCATTCTATTGGGACTTTCTGTTGGATCGCTAATCCTGCTGATCCCATCACTCTGGACTATACTGTTGACTCAGGCTCCATTATAGTCTGTTTAGTAAGTATATTGTGTTTGTTGTTATACTGTTTGATTAATATTTGGTGAAACACCATGCTTTAAAGGGTTAAACAAGAAGTAAACTCTGACCTTCGCCTTTTCTTTTGTTAACCTTGGCCAAGATTTGCCAGGTTCCGCTTTCTTTAGACAGCAAAACACAGACCTGTCTGTGCGTTTGTGTTTAGACCCCTGAAAAAGAAATTAAAGAAAAAAAAATGCTGAGCCATGCAGATAGAGCACTTACAACCTGAATTTGTAGCATAAACCATGAGGTGTTAGCATGAAGTGAAATACTTACATTTGGTTCAATGGACTCAAGAAGTTCTACTTCATTATGGTGTTTTGTGTTATCTGTTCCACCAACACAACTAAAACAAAACAACAAAATATAGCATATTAAAATTAAGAATAAACTACAACAGCACTGTACTGAATGCAGTGTACTGAACACTACAGAGGAAGGCAATCAATTAATATTTGCATGCAATCTAAACAAAGACGACTAAATATTAAGGAATAGTTTAATCACATAATTTGAAATGGCAATATTTTATAGAAAATAATAAAGTAAACATATCAATATTCAGTTAAATCTTTTGTGCAATGCTAATGTGACAATTTATTAAATATGTTGCAGATTATACAACTGGAATAGAAATATACCTGAAATCAAGCTTTGTTTTGTCAAATTTAACTTTGACATCTTTGCTGTCTTCTATACAAAATTCAATGAAGACTGCATCCCGTCTGTCATACCACTTGGCACTTGCTGGCTGCCTGTAAAACAAGATAAATCAAAACTGATACAGATAAGCCAAAACATTATGACCACTCACAGGTGGAGCGAATAACGTTGATCATCTCCTAACAAGGCCACATTCCAAGGTCTGTATAGATTGGCAATTGAACAATCAGTTTTCAAAGGCAGTGGAAGAAGGTTGACTGGTCTGATGAGCCCCGTTTTCTTTTACATCACGTGGATGGCCGTGTACATGTGAGCCGTTTTTTTCTGAGGAAATGATGGCAACAGGATGCACTGTGGGAAGATGACAAGCCAGTGGAAAGAGTGTAATGCTCTGATATAAACCCTGGGTCCGGCCCGGGAGAGGTAGATCATAATTTTTAAATACCACATAGTTTTTATGGGAACCAAACTATGTGACTTTGTCAAGACTTTTCAGATTTGTTTATAAAATTGTTTAAGAGACTGTTAAAAAAAATGTTTACAAAAAAATTCAGCAGCTCATGCAAGTAAATAGATATAGATAATAGATTTTGCTTAAAAACATATTAAAGTATTAATGTTGCATACTTGAGCTGTACAGTTGTTTTATAGAAGTTAAGCTGAAATAGAATATGTTGATTTCATAACTTTTGGCCAACAACTTGTATTAAGCAGTTACTAGTAAATCTCAATTTAGATATATATTAATATAAATAGTATATTTGGTTATATTTAGATCAAATTTCACAGAAATGTTGATAAAAAGATGTTTTCACATGTATCAAACTGGTTTTGCTATTATATTATTTCTAAAACTAAATGGCATATAAATTAATAACTTTTATATTTGTCAGTTAACATGCCAAAAATACCAATCTGTTATGGGCACTGGTGGCTCAGCGGTTAAGGCTCTGGTTTACTGACCAGAAGGTCAGGGGTTCAAGCCCCAACACCACCAAGACACCACTTTTGGGCCCTTGAACCTATCTGCTCCAGGGGCGCCGTATCATGGCTGACCCTGCACTCTGACCCCAGCTTAGCTGGGATATGTGAAAAATAAATACTTTCACCATGTATATGCAGAAATGGATGTATGTATAATGTGTGACAATTGATCAATTTATTTATTATTATTATTCATCTTTTTACATGTATGAACAGTTAAGATGAAAACCATTGAGTTATGAATTATTTATAAGCTTGAATTCCACCGGGTCAAAATTGACCCATGAATGCAAAAGGTGTATGCAGATTCTGAACGCAATAGGAACGTTAAGAGCTTTTGTATATTACAAAAGAGTAATGTACAGTAAATGTGGCAAATATAATTGCAACAGCGGGTATTGTACAACTACATGCATAGATCATACATAACTATTAAAATGTAAAGGGATAGTTCACCCAAAAATGAAAATTCAGTCATTGTTTACTCGCCCGTTTACTCACCATATGACTTACTTTCTTTTTATTAACACAAAGGGAGAAACTGAGAAAAAATATATTGTGCTCAGTGATGTCTCACAATGGCAGTTTATGGTGACCACCTCTTCAAGCTTAAAAATTAAATACAAAATAGTAATAAAAAGTATAATTCAGAAGTCTATTAAATTATTCCATGAGACTCATGACTGTGATGAAAGCATACAAGAAGGTTTGGTGAGAAGCAAACCAAAACAAATGTATTATTTAATTAAAATGTTCACAGACCGTTGTTCTCCTGTGTAAGACATCACTGAGTACAACATTTTTTCACAATTTCTCCCTTTGTGTTAATAAATAAAAAAGTTATATATTGTTATAACAACAATGGGGTAAGTAAACAATTACTGAAATTTCATTTTTGGGTGAACTAATCATTTAAGAAAAAAGGCTCTGCAATGTGAAAATAAATTTATTTTTATATTGTAGTTATAATACAAAAACATAATAATGGTAAACGAAATGATGGTATGAGAAGGGATGGGGCTGCTGATGTCACTTTAAAAGCCAACTTTTCTTGAACGAATTCTGCAAATCACACTTAAAGCTCAGCTCTAAATCAAGATATTTGAGCAGATGGGCCTCGTGGGGGTGGAGCACAACGACATTACCGTGGAAAAGTTTGTATCGATTGGCACGCACGCACGCACCATCTAGCGCGATAATAATCTTCACATAGTGCGCGCACGATCTAAATCGGTCTTATAAAATAGTGCATGACCGCCAAATAAGACACTGAGGTTAGGATAACAGAAGCAATAACCACTCTTTACAACTACCGTAACACATGCTGATCTCCGTGAATAAGCATGAAATTGTATTGTTTTGTATACATGGTATCCACAACACGACAGAAATGACACACAAATAAATAGAATGTATCATTAAAAATGTCCTGAATCCATCCCAGCAGCTGTTATTATGTTTCATATTGCGCGCTAAAGTCAAAGGGATACTTGTGTCATTCATTATATTCCTATTAATTTGATCACACAAAGTAACCAGCAGGCCAGACTGTTGCAAAACACACGTTTAGCTCTTCCTGTAAAGTACTACTGAGCCAGATGAAATTCTGGACATGACTGAGGCATTAGCCACAAAACTTAACCAAAATCCAGGACAAGAAAGAATATGTTTAGCTTTCAACGCAATAACACACTGTTAGCCTCGCTCAGTAATTTGTATAAGGATACATTCAGATCTTGAGAATCGCCAATACACAATACATAATACATAATTAAGTAGACGAATGGTTAAATAAAGAACAGTCTTGCATGAGTCAACTGAATTGAAGCTGTTAGCAGTGCAATTACTACAGGCCTAGTCTATATCTGCTGCTAACCAGCTAGCCAAGCTCTGGGAGCTATGGGAACAATGTGTGCCGATGACGACTGGATGTTTTCTATGCTGTTCAGTACAGCACATTATTTCCTAAAATGTACATATCTGATTATTAATTAAGTCTATGTAGTAAGTAAGTCATGCTAAAGCTTGCCTGACAGAAGATATACACATTTGCTAACTAGCTAATAAGTTAGTGCACCTTAATCTATGGCATTCAAACTTACATGTCGAGATCTTCTTTCAGTTTTCACCTAAATATGATTTCCCCTTTGCGTCGTCTCGCTTCGGGTAATGTACTGAATGTATGCTGTCAATTCAAATCAAATGCAGAACGATAGCTGTTTATGCGCCGTTCTGTCCACCTGCTCAAGAACCGCGCGTGTCTGCGTACTACTCACTGGCGCGCGGTGACGCATCATCCCAACGTTTCTAGCGACTTCTGCTGCGCGTTCCGCGCCATGCGCGCGTCCTGAACAAATGCGTCTCCATGGTAACGCAAACCTCTATGGTACAGGATGCCAACTGATGCTAGTCAAGACTCAATCAAGCTAAATTACCATATTTGTTTTACAATATTGCCAAAGCCTTAAGAGTACTTTATTTGACTAAAACAGTACAGACATCATAGAAAGATAAAAACAAAAAGGTGAAGTAAATAAAGAAATGGAGGGGAAATAAGTGAAAGACAAATTATAGAAAAATAAAAATAGAAGTAATATACGATTCAAAAATATGTGAATACTATTTACAAAATATTGTGAAATAATTGTAGCTTCTTAAAAAATTATTTTGAATGATAAATAAGATGAAGTCAACAAAGAAATGGAAGGTAAACAAGTGAAAGAAACAGAAGAATTAGAGAAAACAATTAAAATAATCCAAGGAATTAATTACACACACAAATGTGTGAATACTGTATAAAATAACAATTTTAGGATGATAAATAAGGTGAAGTAAATTAAGAAATGGAGGGGGGAAATAAGTGAAAAAAGAAGAAATAGAAAAAAGAAAAATATAAATAATACAGGATAAAAATTTGTTAATTAGACACAAAAATATGTGAGAAAACAAAATATTGTGAATTACTTTTACATTCTAAAATAAGTAAATGGAAAATAAGAAATAGAAAAAAGAAAAATAGAAACAATATATAGGCTACAATAGAAATACATGAGATACTAAATAATATGCATATATTGTACTGCATACAAAATACATTTAATGTATATTTTCAGTGTCTGTCTGTCTGTCTGTCTGTCTGTCTATCTGTCTATCTATCTATCTATCTATCTATCTATCTATCTATCTATCTATCTATCTATCTATCTATCTATCTGTCTGTCTGTCTGTCTGTCTGTCTATCTGTTTGTCTGTCTGTCATGACAATATGATTGATTATGTGGTGTTGAAAGAGCGCCACACCTCGGCCATATCCATTAATCCCTAATCCGGTGTTCCAAGAGATTAGAGTGACGAACTTCCTGTCTGCATTGTATCGTATTCAGAACAGTTTCCCACTTTGATTAATAAAAGGGGAACTACGTGACAACTAAACATGACATAGAGACGTTGTGTTTGTGTCGCGAAGGTGCTAATGGGAAAACAGTTCGGTCGTGACAGTCAAGGATGTTCTTTGTATTCATATTGTCTTTCTTTGGCCAAGGAGAATCACAAAGAGACTGAGCTGGCAACTGTAAAACGATCAACCGAATTTGAGTCGGATATCCTAAGCATACATTTGCAAGAATTGTCATAGTTTTGCAGGCAATTTCAATGCAGCGGTCGTTTGTTGACTTCATCGAGAGGACGAAGGCCGTCGGTTCCCTTTACATTCATCTCTTCCGGGAAAGTCACCACATAAGGTGAATCAATTTATTACAAAAACACAATAGGCTTTATCACTATATGTTTTCTTTTATTATTATTATTTGATTTATGTAGGTGCTTCGCTTAAAGCTACTGGCACCCCTTTCTTCGCGTGTTTATATGCGGTTGTTGTAATGCGCGCAAAGTAAACAATGTCTGGATCTAACTTCTATATTTATTTTTCTTAAACAGGGAAATAGGCACGTTACTGCAAATAAAGGAATTTATGGGATCAAAAGGTAATTTCTTTCTTATAAAATGTTATTGCATGCATTAGGTGACATTCATGAGGTCCAGGACTCCAGGTAGTGGAACCCTTTGTTTATACAGTGAACACACAACGGTATAGAGCAGCTGATCCGATCATGCACATCTCTGTGAACGAGCTGACAATACTCTGCAAAGCCTTTCCAAATAAGAAACCTCAGATATGGAATATTCCACCTCTGCTGCACAGCCACAACTCGATTAGGAGAGGGTAAATAGACAGATATATCATTTTATAGTGATTAGATCTCAGACTGTAATACATTTTAGAAGAGGTTAAGCACAGGGAATTTGTTTAGGATGAGGATAGAAATGTGACTGAGATTTAAATGAGAATTAGCTAGCATGCTATCCTGCAGCATGTTCAGTCTTGTCAGGTGTGAAGTATTGTGAATTTATGCAGGGTTGACTCATCATTCTCATCATATGCTTCTCATTGCATGGAACGGGGCGAACTGTTAACAAGCACAGGCTAACATTTAACCTGAGAAAATTCTAAAGGGTAAAGTTCAACATGACTGTTATTAGGTAGTTGGTCTGATGTGTCAAGCAGTGTCCTGCTGTGTGACGTGCTATATCTCATCTAAAACACCATAATTTAATTTTAAACGGCTTGTTTCTAACTCTTGTCTTATTATAATACATGCATTTATGACTTCATGTGAAATGTAGAAACATATAAATATTAGATGTTTTAAAAATTATTTTATCACAAGTTGATTAAAAATAGAGGAAAATTGTAAAAGAAACTGTGACCATTCACAGCATCTAAAATATGCATGTTCCCTTGTACATAATGATAAAAAGTTTATATCCATGTTTTTATCAACTACCCAAATACTTGCATTCTAAAAGGAATGTTCCAGATTCAATAGAAGTTAAGCTAAATCGACACCATTTGTGGCATAATGTTGATTACCACAAAACAATATTTCGATAATTGATAAAATTAAATGTGAAGCTTATAATTTTATAAAAGCAATTACTTTCATTCTTCTGTTAAAACTAGTTTATTAGTTGTTTAAATCGTTGTTTTAGGGTTTTATGATGTTACATCTTCATGGCAGCAAAGCTGTAAAATTACACATAAACTGCCTGGCCAAAAAAAAAGTCGCACACTCTAATATTTCGTTGTTTCAACAACTTTATGCAACATCACAACATTTATTTCCATCCAGAGTTGCATTCATTTATGTCTGTGATCTTGCATTGATGATTGGAGAGTCAAACCACTCCGTAAAGACTTCCCCTGCACATCCCAAAGACTTTCAATGGGGTTAAGGTCAGGACTCTGTGACTTTGATTCCTCAGGCTCCCTGAACCACTCTTTCACAATTTGAGTCTGATGAATTTTGGCATTGTCATCCTGGGATATGCCCATTCCATCAGGGAAGAAAAATCCTAATGATAGGCTTATCTGGTCATTCAGGTAGTCAGCTGACTTCATTTTATTGCTGCTTAAAGTTGCTGAGCCTAGACCTGACCAACTGAAGCAACCCCAGATCATAACACTGCCTCCAGAGGCTTGTACAGTATAGTGGGCACTATGCATAACGGGTGTATCGCTTCATGCATTTCCATTCTTACACTGACTCGCCCATCGCTTTGGAATAAGGTAAATCTTGACTCATCAGACCACATAACCCTTTTCCATTGCTCCACAGTCCAATCTTTATGCTCCCTAGCAAATTGAAGTCGTTTTTCTGATTAGCCTCACTAACAAGTGGCTTTCTTGTGGTCACACAGCTGTTTAGTCCCAATCCTGTAAATTCTCGTCACATTGTGCATGTGGAAATTCTCTTACTTTTACTATTAAACATGGCAGTGAGTTCTACTGTCTATTTTTTTACAATGTGACTTCACCAAGTGTTTCAGTGATCTCTGATAATTGAAGATTTTTTTTCCGACCACATTTGTTCTGTGAAGCGAACAGTTCTCCACTATTCTTCCAGGTTTTAATAATGCATTGGACAGTTCTTAACCCAATTCCTGTGATTTCAGCAATCGCCTTAGTTTTCCTTGCTTGATGCAGGCCAATAATTTGCCCCTTCTGAAACACAGTAACTTTTTTTCCATGACCAAGGGATACATCTTCCGACATGGTTGGTTAAGAATTGAGAATTTACACTGTATCAGTTAGGGTTAAAAAAATTGAAATAGAAACATTAATCACTGCGATAATGATCCAATCATAGGCTTTTAAGTATCAGCTTATTTAAATCCAAATGGCAACTTTTTTTTGGCCAGGCAGTGTAAATTTACACAAAAAAGCAGTTTATAACACTAAAATCCTGTTAACACACACATTGTTTATGTCTTGTGGCTATAATTTTGAAATAGTGAGTATTTTAGCGTTTGCAGATTAGCCACATTTACTTCCATTTTAAGTGCCTCACTGTATCCCAGATTTTTTCTTTTTTAAGTAAAGGAGGGGCAAGTCAAAATAATTTATTGTGGTAATCAACATTATGCCACAAATGCTGTTGATTGATCTAATCTTGTATTGAACCTGGACGTTCCCTTTATGTTTATAAAGGCACAGAATGCTAAATGTAAAATAGTTAACACAGGAAAAGAAGCAAGATAGCTTATAAATATCTGGAGTCTGATTACTCCACGTTTGCACCATTTTGAATGACACAAGCAAAGTGATGTGCAAACTGATCTTTTTCTCTCACAGTTTCATTTGATGAGATGAGCGTGCGAGCGGGGCAGGGCAGTGACGAGGTGCTGGTGTCGCAGGCGGTGTGGGATTACCTTGCAGCTGCTGGACGGCCCTGGTTGGTTGCCTTTGAGGACAAGCAGGGACTAAGTGCAGACATAATCCGACGTGGGGAGCATGGCGGCTGCTGTGCTGTGCGACTCTCCCCAGTGGAGGGCAGCAACAGAGCCAGAACTGGGCTGATGGAGGGTCTGGTGTCTCCCATCACACAGAAAGCCTTCATAGACTTATGCCGCTGTGCCCGAAAGGAAATGACCAAACAGGAGGCAGCTCCTAAGAGGAAACGGTCTCTGCTACCCTGTGTGACATCAATGGAGCCTGATGGAGAGGGGAGTTTGTTGCCTCCGCCTCCTCAACCACGGCGCTCCCAGAGGCAACAGCAGAAATATAGGAAAAATGCGGACATGCAGACCTGTGTGGTTTTACCCATGCTACATGAGGCCACAGCAAGAACTGGGCCTGAATTAAACATGGGACAGGTAAATGAAGAAGAGAGCACTATTTGCTCCATATGCATGGGGGAGATGGTGGAAAAGACAATTCTGGACAAATGTGGCCATGCGTTCTGCCGGACTTGCTTAGAACGGGCTTTCCAAGTGAAGAAGGTCTGTCCTGTGTGCAGACTTGTGTATGGTCAACTTATTGGTAATCAACCGGCCAACGGGAGCATGATTGTTGAAAGAGATCCAGACCTGGAGTTGCCTGGACATGAAGGATGTGGCTGTATATGCATTATTTACACTTTCCCTCCTGGTTTCCAAGCGGTAAGCACTGCAACAACGGTGTGTATTTCATTCAATTGTCAGATTAACATCATCATATGTCATCATTTACTCATCCTCATGTTCCAAACCATATTAGTTTCTTTCTTATGATGAATACAAATGGAGATTTCTTTAAGGAATATCACATTCATATCCGTGCATCATATTCCAAGTCTTTCGAAGGTATACTATATGTTTTGGTGAGAAATAACCCAAATTTGAAATGCCCTATTGCACATTCATGTGAGCTATAAGAGAAGCTTGTTCACAGTGGCTTGCATATGCGTTGTTTGAGCACTGAACAAGTGAGCCACAGCAAACCAGCTTCTCTCATAACGCTCATTAACGTGAAACAGACATCAAGATTTTTGCAGAATTTGGAGTTGTTTCTCAGAAAAATCTATTATATGCCTTCAGAAGATTTGGAATATGATCACATGGACTACTTTCATGATACTTTTGAGTAATTTTTTAAGCTTTAAATTGAGGCCTTATGAGTATAAGTATGCATTGAAACATCTCTTTAGTCTTCGGCATAAGGGATTTAGAACAACTTGAGAGTGTGTAAATTATGACAGAATTTGCATTTTTTTGGGTGAACTATTCCTTTAACTATTTAATGTAGACAGCAAACCAGATTTAATTATCTACCACATAGAAAATAATGGTAACAATTTACAATAAGGTTCCATTTGTTAACATGATCTAACAATGAACAATACTTCTACAACATTTATTAAACTTGGTTAATGTTAATTTCTACATATACTAATACATTTTTTTAATCAAATGTTGTGTATGTTAACATCAGTTAATGCACTATGAACTAACAAGAAACAATGGTATTTTTATTAACAAAGATTAATAAATGCTGCAAAAAATGTTGTTGTCATTTTTAGGTCATGATACTTAATGCATTAACTAACGTTAACAAATGGAATCTTATTGTAGTATAACGATAACAACCAACACATAATCAAACTGTAATCACACAAATTACAGTACATTGTCAATAAAAAGCATTAAGTGCAACATTATGTTTTTAAATTCTTTCAGCAAGAACATCCGAACCCTGGGGTGCGATACCCCGGCACAGACCGTGTGGCGTACCTGCCAGACAGCCCTGAGGGAAACCGTGTTCTATGCATGCTGCGCCGGGCTTTCGAGCAACGGCTTATCTTTACTATAGGCACCTCTATGACAACTGGCATGCATAACGTCATTACCTGGAATGATATCCATCACAAGACCTCCATATGGGGCGGACCACGATGGTATGCGATTTAATAGTAAAACTACATTTATTTTTTTTACGTTTTGGTTGGTAAAACCACAAGCATTCTTTTAACTAGCTTTTTGGTTCTGACATTAAATGTCAATCAAGAGGAGTTATATTGGATTTGTAATCAATTCAACATGCTAATTTTGAACTCACAGTCTGATTTAAAAATGACCAGATTTTAGTGCATTACATTTTTTTAATACTTACTGTACCTGTGTAAAGTTATATCCAATATTACAACTTCATTGCTACTACGCCGGTAAACCCTTCAACCAATTTCATCTCACTAAACTCATGTTAACGTGTATAATGTATACATTTTGAGACTTTACTTTTGAAACACTGTGTATTTGAGAGATTATGGATTGGCCCCATTCGCTTCCTTTGTAAGTGCCTTACTTGAACTGTGACTTTTTCTTAAATAAACTAGGGATGAGAATAAAAATGTTTGTGCTATTCAGGTTTGTATTCACATTTACAAAGCAGTGACGCGTCATATTATGTTTTATGTTACATAGGCCTCCATAGGCACTTCCCAAAACAACAGTTCAGTTACAGCAGCTGTAGTGTATTACTGTATATTGCATATTGTTTATACATTTTATTTTTCCAGCTTTGGTTATCCAGATCCTACATACCTCGTGCGGGTGATGGAGGAACTGCGAGAGAAAGGAATAACTGCCGACTGAAAATGTTTTCCTTGCACTAAAAGAGTTTCAATAAGATGGCAAACGTGTGCTTGACCAAAGGCTTCTTTTAAACTCGCTGTCAATTTAAGCCACAACCATCTGCTGCAGCATCGGTTTGATCAGGATGTTGTTCACGATAATTAACAGTTTATTTTGATTGTTATGTTTAGCTTTGTTCTTTGGTTTACATGAGTGAAAGCGGTGTGTTTGTTCAAACTGGGGTGCACTTTATTTTTCAATATAAGACACACAGCTGTGTTTATGGTATCCAATAGAATGCTAAAATGTGAATGTCAAGAAGGTGTAAATGTTTCCACATCTGCGGTACTTCCACTTCTCTGTTTCAGGTAAGAGCCAATCAGTAGCCTGCTGGCCCTCCCTCTTTTTACTATGTGTCTTCTATCCAGACTATGCTTAATGGCCTTTTCACATTATTGTAACATCTGGATGTGGACAAATGAGGGACAAATGGCGTAGCACAGCTAATTGGGTACAGCTGGGACAATCCCATCCAACCTTTTTTTTTTTTTTTCTCTAGTAATCAGCACTTGGAGGCACTTTGCAATAGAGGTAATCTTTTTATTATGAGAATTTACATTGGATTCTGCTTGATCTTCCATAGTGCAGGCTCTAGAAAGGTCATTTTGAGCCTTTAGCATCGTTCCTTTTCTCTCATCCCTAGGAAATGTTGTGGTCTTTCATTTCAAGATCAGGTGCATAAAATAGTATTTCCCCTTGTATAGTGTATGTTCTATTTAATTTTTACTGACATATATGTTTATTTACTCACTTTTGCGTTTATGTGATAATCAAGTTTCTGTCATGTATAAAATGATGTCACAATAAAAGGGCGTGTAGACCACTTAAACCAAACTAAATGCATAATAGCTCAAAGCATAACAGTAACCATTGTATTTAAGCCAAGTTTATTTTGAAGAATCAGCAGATTTGTCAATGCAAAGTTTGCTGAAGTAGAAAATCACTTCAGTAAGAAAGCATATCTAATGTATTCTAGGTTGTTGGCATTCATAAAAGAGAATTATGTGGATATGTTTTGTATTTTATTTCATTGAAATGTTATTATGCCTTCTACCAAAGGTCACAGGCAGCTGCAGCCTGTTATTTACTAATGTTAATCATTACTCGCTAGTATTTGTTCAACTCCTTTAATCAATATGAAGCATTGACCTTATCACAGTATTTCAGCTTTAAGCTAAATGCATCATACTTAGAGACTCATTACCTGGTTTCAACAGGTTGTATGGTTTGTGGTTAACACAAACCAAAACGTTATATTTAATTTGTGTTAAGGTTTTGTGTTGTTAGCGGTTTCATATTTTTCACAGTATCATTAAATAAAAAGGAATATCAGATTTTAGTTTATTTTCCATTCCATATTCCCTTCACCACCACCGTTTGTTATAAAGGACCAATTCAATCAGGATTTGTAGGACTAAAGTTTACTGTCATCCAAAATTCTATGCACTTCAAAATCATATTTATAAAACAGACCTCCTCAGATGACTGATTGTTCAAAGTAAATAATTTGCCTTTGTATTTATGTTGATTTGTATTATATAATTGAATTGTATTCTACAATGTTAAAAATGTGCTCTACGTTTTCATACTTGAATAAAGGGATTCTGTTCTGTTACATTGTGTTCTGTTATTTTAACTTTATGAGTGTCACCTTAAGGTATCCGTTGTGCTTACTTTTTGATTTTTAAACTTCACTTCAACTTTTCAGCCTGAAACTTCTTAACATCCTCCACGGAGATGAACTGCACTTTACAGTGTTATTTATTTATTTATTTCCATTTCATGTGTTTATAAAAGAAGATTAAAAAGAAGTTCGAGCGAAAGCTCTTAAATAGTAGAAGAGTTCCAAATGTTATTATAAATATACTCATTATTTCATGCACATACACACCCCTTTACTCATAAACACACATCACAAACAAGCTCAGACACATACATACAAGCTCACATACAGTATATACAGTACATACATACATACACGCACATACAATACAACCATTCATACATACAGTTGTGGCCAAAATATTGGCACCCTTGGTAAATATGTGCAAAGAAGGCTGTGAAAAAAAAAATCTGCATTTGATCTTTCATTAAAAACAAAAAATCACAAAAATATAACCTTAAATTGAAGTAAAACAATTGAAAGAGGGAAGTATCTCTTTGCAACCTTTTTGCAATACTTTTTGCAACCTGCCTTCTCTTGGTTGTCTTCAGCTTCTCTTGTAATGCCTAATGAGGTTGGAGAACACCTGGCAAAGGTGTTTTATCTGTTGGTATTTGATAGTCTGTGATAGATGTCCAGGACCTCTGGCAGAAAAACAGCCCAACAACATTAAAGATCCAGCACCACATTTAACCGTGGGCATTGGGTACTTCATCTCCATGTGCGCCAAATCCATCTCTGGTGTTTTCTGCCAAAAAGCTCTCTTTTTTTTTTTTTTTTTTTTTGGTTTCATCTGACCATAGAACCTGGTCTCATTTGAAGTTCCAGCAGTGTCTGGCAAACTGAAGATGCTTGAGTTTGTTGTTGGATGAGAGCAGAGGCTTTTTTCTTGAAACCCTCCCAAACAACCTGGTGATGTAGGTGATGTCTGATATTTTTTTGAGACTTTCTGACCCCAAGACTCAACTAATTTCTGCAATTCTCCAGCTATGATCCTTGAATTTTTGGCCACTTGAACCATCCTCCTCACTGTGCATGGAGAAAATATAGACACACGTAATTTTCCAGGCCAATTCTAAACATCTCCAGTTGATTGGAACTTCTTAATTATTGGCCTGATGGTGGAAATGGGTATTTTCAATGCTTTGGCCATTTTCTTAAAGCCACTTCCCATTTTGTGAAGCTCGACAACATTTTGCCCCATATCAGAACTATATTCTTTAGTCTAACCCACTGTGATTGATGATTAAGGGAACTTTACCTGTGTGTTGCATCATATTTATACCTTACAATTGTTTTACTTCAATCAAAGGTTAGATTTTTGTGAATTTTTGAATGAAAGCTCAAAAGAATAACCAATGCAGATGTATTTTTCATAGCCTTCTTTGCTCATATTTACCAAGGGTGCCAATATTTTTCGCCACAGCTGTACATTCATACATATTTACACAAACAGTACATACATTCATACATGCATATACACACACATTGACAAATACAGAACATACATACACACACATTCACACATACAGTAAATACATTCATACATACATATACACACACATTGACAAATACAGAACATACATATACAGTAAATACATTCATACATACATATACACACACATTGACAAATACAGAACATACATATACAGTAAATACATTCATACATACATATACACACACATTGACAAATACAGAACATACATACACACACATACAGTAAATACTTTCATACATACATATACACACACATACAGTACATACATACACGCACGCACACTCACACACATACAGTACATACATACACGCACGCACACTCACACACATACAGTACATACATACACGCACGCACACTCACACACATACATACATATACACACACATACAGTACATACATACACGCACGCACACTCACACACATACAGTACATACATACACGCACGCACACTCACACACATACAGTACATACATACACGCACGCACACTCACACACATACAGTACATACATACACGCACGCACACTCACACACATACATACATATACACACACATACAGTACATACATACACGCACGCACACTCACACACATACAGTACATACATACACGCACGCACACTCACACACATACATACATTCATACATGCATACATATACACACAAATTCACATACAGACACTAACAAACACTCATTGGAAACAGACACAAATGCATACACAAGCTTTTTTTTTTATTGATATTCAATTGTTCAAAGGTTATTTTACTGTAAATTCAGTATTCATTATATGTTTATTAAATGTTATGTATGTGAAAATGAGATATAATAAACAAATAAACACCACAAAAAAAATAAGAATGAATGCAAATTAAAGTTATTAGTTATTGGATTATTTTGTTTGAATGATCATCAAAAGAATTTCAAATTGAAATTGTGAAAATAAGTGTGAATAAAAAAATACATAAGTCTCATGTCTGCTCTGTAAGCCACAAATACCCACAAATTCTATGACAGTTCTTACCTTAGTTTTTTTCCTACAAAATGAGTCTATTTTCACTTCTCTCTCTCAGCTTGTTGAATATTCATCATTTGAATATGTTCACTGACTGTTGATGATGAAATGTTACATCATTGCAAACCTGAGGTTACATTCAAATGACAACAAGATCAAGTTTGCAGTCAATTCAGAGGCCAATATATTCCACAAAACATGGGGGGAGGGTGGGCCTTGCCAAAAGAGACTGGACGTCTATGGGTGTTAGAAAACATGTTGGGGCACCCTCTGCTTTATAGATATGTATATTATGATAGAAGGTGACAGAGGAAAAAAAAATATTTTGCTAGTGTTTGTGGCCAGCTAGTGGAATGATCGAATACTAAAAATATGGAGATGGTACAAACAGAGCATTTATAACAAGCTTTTGAATCTTTTTTTTAATACAAGACTTTTTAAGCTATGTTGGGGCATCCCCTGCCTTTCAGATAGTGTTAAAGGTAAAAGAGAGAGAAAAAAATTCCACTGTTTGTTGCCACCTAGTGTATTTATAGGAATGTGTGGGTTCAATTCAAGATCAGATCAATCGACAGCATTTGTGGCATAATATTGATTACCAGAACAATTAATTTAGAATCGTTCCTTCTTTTCTTTAAAAAAAAAAAAAAAAAAAAAATCAAGGTTCCAGTGAAGCACTTATAATGGAAGTGAAAGGGAACCAATTTATATTATGTTAAAATACTCACTTTTTCAAAAGTATAACCACAAGACATAAAGGATATGCATGTAAACATCATTTTAGTGTGATAAAATTGCTTACAAACCTTTTCTGTGTAACGTTATAACCAATTTTACAACTTTGCTACCATGACGATGCAATGTCAACAAACCCTAAAAAGACTGTAACAATTAGAACTTTACAGCTCAAATAACACACAAATAACAAGCAAGTGCTTTTATAAAATTATATGCTTAACATTTTTGTTTTAACCCTCTGAAAATTGGTAATAGATAGAGAGAAAAAAACTTTTTTCTAGTATTTGCTGCCACCTAGAGGAATGATTTAAGACCAAAAGTAGAGAGACAGAGCAAACAGAGCCTTTATTACAAGCTTTTGAAGCTTTTTTATTACAAGGCTTTTGAAGCCTGTTGGGGTGACCCCTGCCTTTCAGATCTGTGTATTGTGATAGAAGGTAATAGAGACATTTTTTTCCTAGTGCTTGCTGCCACTCAGAGGAACGATTTAAGACCAAAAGCAGAGAGATTGAGCAAACAGCCTTTTTACAAGCTTTTGAAATTGAGGGTAAAAAAGTATCAAATTGACTTTGCAGTTTCAAAGTAGGAAATGATCATTAAGACCATTAAAGGGTTAAACCACTTGGATGCTTTTTCCTGAATCTTATAACTGTGCTATTGGAAAGATTGACAGATATTGTATTCATCCATCTGACATGAAAAAGCAGCTGCTTATCTATGAAATGGTGACATGAAATCTGACCTGCCTGCCCAGAATGGCCAGGAGTTTAAGCTGTTGTCATGCTTTTTCTCATGAACTACCTTTAACATTACATAAATAAACCAAATCTTAATGCAAATATTATTAATGTTAGCTTCAACATTTGAGAACTATTACAACTGTGGAAACCAGGGTTAGTTGTCACAGGGAAGGATACCCGGAGACTATATCTATAAGGGTTTGAGTCAGAAGCGTTCTTTTTCTTTTCTTTTTTTAAACACTTAAACTGAAATCGTGAATTAAATAAGACTATTTATTGTGAATTCTTTGCTGAAATTCAGGCAGGAGTCACCTATTTAATAAAGGCAGATTTTAATAAAAAGTTGAACCCAGTTAAATGTCAATTCAGGGCAGGTTGTTACATGTGTTTTATAATTATAATTTTTTTTTTTACAATGATCGATCGTACATTTTATCGGTCAAGAAAAAGGCTTGAACATTTTGTAAGCTACCTTTTATACTGTTGCTGCTTCATAAATTATTTAGTTTCGTAATTGTTTTACTGTTCAAATTTAACTGTTCAAAAACTCCTTTAGCTTGTTTAATGGCAGGTTCCCATTGTGACTGCTTCATTCTGACAACATGTCCCCCCACTATTGGTTTTGTTGTTACAAAAGGTCAACATCTGTTGACAAAAAATTGTATACAATTCTTGGGCAAAAACGGTGAAAATACTCACTGACTTTTGTAGTCAAAACATAAAGATGTGCCTATGAAAAAAGGCATAGGAGTAAAAAGTGTGACCACTAGACCTGTCACCCATATTAAATTAATACAATATATTAAAAATAATAAAAACACAATTCTATACAATGGAATTGAACACAAATATTTCTCGGGCGGATTGGCATGCCGATATAATCTAGAGCAGGTGTTGCACTGTTCCTCCGATGGAGTTTGGGGCGTTGCTCTGTGCTAAGATGTTCAACAGAGGGCGCTTCTGCACCGCTTCTGTGTCCTTTCTATATATTGACATGATTGAGTGATGAAAATGCACGTTTCAGAAGAACATTTGAATTGTTGTTGTTATCATCTGTTCACATTCCTACAATTATTGTCATTCTTACAATATCTTAATATTCATATAATTATTAGCACCCAAATCCTCTAAAAATATTACATTATTTGACACAAACAACATTCTGTCTTTCTGCCAATAAGTGGAGCATGTGTTGCCAGCTACTCCAGACAGGTTTCAAACAAAGGCTTGTTTCCAATTTTCAGAACCAAATCAGCATAATCCAGCCTGGACCAGCGTGGAAATACATGCTGGTCTTTTCAGCGGGATTTACAAGTCCAGCTTTAACTGAACTACCATTATTGAAAGCTTAACCAAGCCATAAGTAATAAACTATAAGAAGCGATGGTTTTCACAAAACTAAAACAAAAATGTTGTCATCATTCATTCATCTTCATTTTGTCACCCATCGTATGACTTTCTTTCCTTTATGGAACACGAAAGGAAATGTTTGGCATAAAGCCAGTCTCAGTCACCACTCACTTTCATTGTGTGGAAAAAAATATGCAGTGACATTCTGCCTAACATCTCCTTTTGTGTTCCACAGAATAAAGTAAGTCATGCACGTTAGGAATATAACATAAGGATGAGTAAATTATTTTTCATTATTGGGTGAATTATCCCTTCAAGAATTTGTTGTGAATTATTCAGTATTGATTCCCACAAAGAGTTATCAATTTCTACAGCCACTGCCACGCTACATGCATTCGTCCTACATATAAAGTGTTATGCTGGAAATTAGAAAACCGGTGTTGAAATGTAACTCAGAGCATTTCCTCCGATTATGCCAGAATGGCCTTGAACAATGCACGGAATTCCCATCTGCTTAAGGATGCACGATGGCTGTGTATGTATTCTGACCCCTCTCTGTGTCTGCCTATTAGTAAAGAGTATGGAACTGAAATTACATCTTGACCTTGGCATGGTTCACCAAATGGAACTTTTACTTTTGTTTTTGCTGTGTGAGGTTTTATTATATTTATTTCTGTTTTAAGTAATGAAACATATAAAAATAAGGCTATAGATAACAATATTTTAATAAATATTCATTTTATATATTATATCAGGAATATTCTGGTCATATGTCCCACCATAAAACTTAAAGGAATACAAGTTAAGCTAAATCGACAGCATTTGTGGCATAATGTTAATTACCACAAAAATGTATTTAGTTTTTAAAAAGCAAAATCTGGGTCATAGTGAGGTACTTACAAGAGAAGTGAATGGGACCAATCTGTAAACGTTAAAATACTCACTGTTTTAAAAATATAGTCACAAAAGATAAAAAAAAATGAGTGTTAACATGATTTAAAAGTGATAAAATTACTTTACTAACCTTTTCTGTGTAAAGTTATATTCAATTTTACAACTTTGTTGTAAAATAACACAACGCCATAAACCATAAAACCCACAAATGACTGTCAAAACAATGATTTAAACAACTTCACATAACAAGTTTCACTGAAATATTAACGTAAGTGCTTTTATGAAATTAGAAGCTTTACATTTCTGCCTTTTAAACCCTTAAAAAATTGGCCCATTCACTTTTATTGTAAGTGACTCACTGTAACCATGATTTTTCCTTTTTTTATGAAAATGATGGACAAGTCACATTATGCTACAAATGCTGTCGATTGACCTTAATTCTTTTAATAAATAGCTTGAATCACAGATGTTTTTATATTAAAAAAAAGGAATTATTAAAATGTATTACATATTTTTATTAAAATACTGTATTATAAATACATTTCAAATGAACAAATACATAACAATAAAGGCAGTGTATGTCTTTGTGGTATTTATTTATTTATTAAAATAATATAATGTAATATAATATTTAAGCAATATCACAGGAGCAAGAGCGCGATATGGCCCTACATCAGTACTGCTCATACCATCAGTGCTCATGGAACGTCTCTCGTCCAATCAGATTTGAGGACCGGAACTAACTGTTGTATATAATATAATATAATAAAGGAGCTGAATTTCTTTTTCTGGTCCCCAGAAGCCAGATTATTGACTTTTCAGTTTGCTACCTTGTGAGTCTGACATGCTAAGCATTTTTCAGCAAAGCCTTATCATTATCATGTGACAAAGATGGATTAATGATGAGTCATTTAGTTCTATATGATCATTGCTAGGAGCATTACAACTCCCTCTTGCTTGCTTTTTAATGCATAACTATTTTAGCTTTTAATTTAATGTCAGGAATGGCATTAAAAATGGCATCATACTTTTCTGGATCTTTAATCGACTAAGCTTAGTTCATAAGCTGTAATACTAAACCATAAACCGAACCAGAGCTTCCCATTCACGTTTATGGCATTACATACATCTGATGGGTTGAACTGGCTCAGGTGTGGAATACCCGAATGCAGGCTGAACTATGAGACTCTTCAGTGGTGTGGGCTCAGGAGCAGTAAGTGCCCTGCTGGAGCTTCTCTTGACATCTGCTGCACTTCCATCCCATGGCCTGGTCCATCTGGTCAGTCAGCCCTTCCTTTTGTTGTTCCTCATGCCAGGAGCACTCTTTGTCTCTACTTTTCTCTCTCTATTATGTCTCCTCTTCTATCTATATATTCATGTCTATCTCCATTTCTTTTTTGTTCACAATTCTTGAAGAATGTATCAGGATTTGCAAAACAGAATTTTGAAGATTCTTTCTATGACTAAAGACTGTTCACCAGTCTTTAAAACTCCAAAGTAAATCTCTATGACAATTAGCCAGATATTCTAAGATTTTTGCTGTAGCACAAACACACTATGGCCTGATATCCAAGACAAATGTTACAATAATAATAATATATTAACATAAAATGTATCTGCACTGCACTCTAGCATTAATATTCTAATCTTAGCCTTAAAGAAATGTAACATTAATTTGGAAAATATTATATATTTATTATTTTGAAATGGTGTGTGAAATGGTGCATATGATTTCTGCAGCAGAATTGTGTGTTCTGTGATGTAGTATTTGCCTGTCATGTCTATTTCCCAGGGCAATCTCATGTCATTATCCATCTGCCTGTATTAGAAAACAGCGGGGAAGGGAACTGTTGAAATAATGCCAGAATGCAAATATGGGAAAAATTGTGCACACCTCTGTCTGTTTATAAAAATTTAGCAATAAAATTGTGTTCTAAGCCAAACACATGTTTGATGACAGTAAACAAACATGTTAGCATTGGAGGTAATATAACTTCCAATAGTATGTTACCAATCTGTCACAAAATGTAAATATCTTTGCTGTTGTATCGTTGCTACATACAGCTACCAAACTTTTCTCTGCTTCTGTCTTCCAATGGAACGGTTCTGTGCAACATTGTGCTTATATGAGATTTTGGTATTGACATTTGTGTGCTTTTCACTGAAATGTTGCTCTCAGCAGAGCTACCTTTTGCCCCCTCCCCATTGTGCTCTTAAATTAGACAGGATCCGGACTCTGGCAGCCTTGGCATGCTGCTTCAGTCTCTCTGATTTTCAGTCTGTCTCTTTCTCTCTCTCTCTGTCTCACTCCTTTTATTTCATTCCAACACCTCTCTGTAGAATCAGCAGTGACAGGAACTACTGCCTTTATACTTTATGATGGCAGTGATGGCAGCACTTTCCACATAGGGTACAAAATAGGATCTGAAACTCTTAAAAATGAAGTATTTTTTCTCTGTTTCACAGTGGTCAGTGAAAGCAGGTGTTTAACCTTCATACAATGTTGATCAAACGATCATCAAAATGCTGACTGTCTTTCCGCCATGCTGTTGAAAGGGTCCCAGTTTTGTTACTACTTGGGTGTCACAATTGTATTATCTGTATAATCTCCTGAGATCTGAGCATGACTACTGTGTGCGTTTTCCATTTTCCTTATTGATTTGTTGCTAGTAGCACCTTATAAACATGCAAAAAACTAAACAAAATCTAGAGCAAATAGTTTTCCTAAAAATTGATGGCAAATATGTGGACAGCGGGACTAAGTTGTGAAGTTCTAAATAATACCAAGCTGTAGATAGTCCGATATTTTTTCATCAGATTGTTTATTTTGTTTTCAGGAGTGTTGGTAATTCATATTTTTGAGGTGTTTACAAGATCATTCAATCATTGCCAACCATGTTAAAATAAAATGATACAGTATAAATTCTGAATCTATGAACCCATGTCTGCCAAACATGTTGAGTGGTCCAAACATCATCTGCAGCCTACAACTGAACTTTTGGTCAGATTTTTGGAGTGAATTCACTAAGCTGCATAGGAAAGCTATATGATGCACTATTGCTCCCTTGCTCCCTATTTAGTGAATGACTTAACCTCCAGTGTGCTGTCTATCTGCACTGGTCTCAGAAAAGTTTGGAATGCATCTTATTTTCATCCTCATTCCATATACAGCCTATGAAAGCAACATTTTTCAGCTTTTGAATGAACCCATTGATTCTCAATGTAATAATGCACAGTAACTGGCAAAATTATGAAACTACAGACTCTAATCTTTTGACTCAAACAGGTTTTAATGTAAAAACGTTATTTGTTTTTTTTACCAGATGTAATTTTGTTGTCATTTCTTCCAAAGACAAACTCTGCTGTGATCGGTGCCATGTTGTTTTGCCACAATTCAGTATGTCGAAAGTTTAACCTTTTTACTGACAACCCAGAGTCTTCTGAACTGAGATCAGTCAGTATAAATTAATTGAAATTATGCATTACATATCGAAGCCAAAACACAACATCAACACATGTGCACGCGGGGTCGCAGGAGGATAATATTGCTTTTTTATAATAGTGGCAAATCATTCATTAAATTTGGAACTTGGCAATGCGATACTGAAAAATTGCTTATGTTTCTCATTTGTAACATATTATGCAATATATTATGTTTTTGATCCTTATAGTTAGTTAATATTTAAAAATAGGCTTTAAATTAAATTTATATAAATTCAACAGATTATGTCAAAATTATGACATTGTAAAAATGTAATTGTCGTATACAGTTGAGAAGGTCAAGACCTCTGAAGTGGGACAAGCAAAAAATAAAAAAAAAAACACAATTTTAAGGTGGGGTGAATATAGACATTTGGTGTGTTTAAAACGAGCAAATACAGTAGTTCTTGCAACAAAACCATGGGAGTTGTTACTGTAATGGGACACCAAAGCATACCATATTCGTGGAATGTCCCTTGCATTATTTAGTAGTGTAATCACTTATTATAATCTTCCAACTTTTTTGAATCTGAATCATGCAAACAATGTGAAAATGTAAAAATGCATGTGACAATGCTGAATATGTAATTGTTAACAGAAATAATATTTTTATGAGTTCATGCTCTGACAGTGTTTTGGTGCATGAATATTTTTGTGTATCTGAATTCTAGCATGGAAACATATGGTATTTGTTTGTGTTGATTAAACTGTGCCTAGAACCATCTGTGTGTTTACTTTAAAGCATCACTGTGTAAATGTCAAAGAAGGATGTAATCAAATGGTTCTCAAATGGTTGTGCTTCTGAACCCAGATTTGACATTGAACATCAGGTCACAAAACCAACATTGTTTTGAGTCTGTCACAACACAACAAATTATTGTGGAAAATTCATTTGAATATCACACTTCATTATAGGAAAATGGTGTTTCTTTTGAAGTCACCATTATGGTGTTTAATGTTCCCTTTGGATGGGACCTTCTCTTATTTAATTCTAAGTAAATATTTCCAGTTGGTGCAATTGTGTTTAAGAACAACTTTTATTGCACAGTAATGAATGAAGAAAATAGTCAATTTAGTGGTTGATTTTATATTGGGAGATTATGTATAAACTACATCATATGGGGCATTTGAAAGTAAAGAAAAAGTGTCATTTTAAAAGAAGGGATGTTTGCAAAGCTAGGCTGTAATATGGTTAGTTTTATTACTTTTAGATATCAGGCACACAATATATCAACACTCAGAATCTAAAACCCAGCGATGTGACAATTAACAAACACTGTAGATAAAAAATAATACAGATGATCATTGTGATTCTACAACACAGCACTGCTACATTACAGTAATTTATTTACATTTACATTTATGCCTTTGGCAGATGTTTTTATATAAAGCGACAGTGCACTTATTACAGGGACAATCCCCCTGGAGCAATCTGGAGTTAAGTGCCTTGCTCACGGACACAATGGTGGAGGCCGTGGGGATTGAACCAGTGACCTTCTGATTAACAGTTATGTGCTTTAGCCCACTATACCACAGTCTTTTAATTGTAAATTTTTTTAGATATACTATTGTAAAATATAATGTAATGCAAGGAATTTGAAAGTAATGCCAGGAATAGCCAGGAATTTACTGTTAACTCACACTAAAATGTTTTACAGTGTGGCTTTTTTATGCCTGATTTAGCAATAAGGGCCCTAAGATTTTATCCACACACAGCTGACAGATTTACAGATTGATTTCAACATTAGGGCACAAGAGCTACTTTGGCAAGGCTGTGTTTTGGCAAGATTTCTACACGACAGATTGAAGGCTCTGCTCGAGCTGTTCTTTATTAATAAAAGCCTGTACTACCACTTGTGAGAGTTAAGATCATCATTCCACTGTGTGCAAAAGGGATCACAATTGGTGATCCATAATTTCCTCTAAGACCCATTCTTATATAACTATATAGGGACAATGAAGTATAATGAACTATAATTAATAATTCTAAGTACAGTCTATAAAGGGCTATATAGGGCTAGTCATTGTCCTGTGCCTCTAGAGTGATAGTCACATGGTATGGCTCAGGTGATTGGCTCCAAAAACCTCTGAATTGCAGTGTCCATGAACAAAGATGATATATATCAAATTGCCTACATCCAGAGGGTGCTGCGCCAATCGAGCAACTGCATTTGAGATGAATGGAAATGCTAACAGATAGCTTTCTCAAGGTACTATAGAAGTCATACATAATTTACGAGTTGGCAATTTCATAAGGTCTTGCACAATGTTGTTCGCATAAACTTGTACGACTCCTTCCATCACATGCAAATTCCCAGATGTCTAATCTGGAAGTAAGCATGAGTTCCACACACGACGCATTAAGGACATACTTATTAATATCATGCCCTTACGCTTATCAAAACTTAACCAATCAGTAGAGTGTGTAAACATGACAGGAAGCTGGTGTGTGTGACAGAAGCAAGTAATTGTCGCATATTAGATGGAAACGATGTCCAGCGACGTCACTGGCTGTAGTGAAAGTCGTAGAAATTCAAACAAATGCAGTCACACAATATCATGCGAATTAGCCAAATTTCGAAAGGTGTATGAATCCTGACGATTTTTTCATGAGAATGTGTTGAAATTCTATCATCATTAGTCTGGTGATATACAGTGCATCCGGAAAGTATTCACAGCGCTTCATTTTTTCCACATTTTGTTATGTTAGTCTTATTCCAAAATGGATTAAATTAATTATTTTCCTCAAAATTCTACAAACAATACCCCATAATGACAATGTGAAAGAAGTTTGTTTGAAATCTTTGAAAATGTATTAAAAATAAAAAAAACAAAAAGTCAAAATTGAGCTCAGGTGCATCCTGTTTCCACTGATCATCCTTGAGATGTTTCTACAACATGATTGGAGTCCACCTGTGGTAAATTCAGTTGATTGGACATGATTTGGAGTCAAAGGAATTGTCTGTAGACCTCCGAGACAGGATTGTATAGGACAGATCTGCACAGATCTGGGGAAGGGTACAGAAAAATGTCTGCAGCATTGAAGGTCCCAATGAGCACAGTGGCCTCCATCATCCATAAATGGAAGTTTGGAACAACCAGGACTCTTCCTAGAGCTGGCCACCCAGCCAAACTGAGCGATCGGGGGAGAAGGGCCTTAGTCAGGAAGGTGACCAAGGACCTGATGGTCACTCTGACAGAGCTCCAGCGTTTCTCTGTGGAGAGAGGAGAATCTTCCAGAAGAACAACCATCTCTGCAACACTCCACCAATCAGGCCTGTATGGTAGAGCGGTCAGACAGAAGCCACTCCTCAGTAAATGGCACATGACAGCTCGCCTGGAGTTTGCCAAAAGGCACCTGAAGGACTCTCAGACCATGAGAAACAAAATTCTCTGGTCTGATGAAACAAAGATCGAGCTCTTTGGCCTGAATGGCAAGCGTCAAATCTGGAGGAAACCAGACACCGCTCATCACCTGGCCAATACCATCCCTACAGTGAAGCATGGTGTTGGCAGCATCATGCTGTGGGGATATTTTTCAGCGGCAGGAACTGGGATACTAGTCAGGATCGAGGGAAAGATGAATGCAGCAATGTACAGGGACATCCTTGATGAAAACCTGCTCCAGAGCACTCTGGACCTCAGACTGGGGCGAAGGTTAATCTTCCAACAGGACAACAACCCTAAGCACACAGCCAAGATAACAAAGGAGTGGCTATGGGACAACTCTGTGAATGTGCTTGAGTGGCCCAGCCAGAGTCCAGACTTGAACCTGATTGAACATCTCTGGAGAGATCTGAAAATGGCTGAGCACCGACGCTCCCCATCCAACCTGATGGAGCTTGAGAGGTCCTGCAAAGAAGAATGGGAGAAACTGCCAGAAAATAGGTGTGCCAAGCTTGTAGCATCATACTCAAAAAGACTTGAGGCTGTAACTGATGCCATAGGTGCTTCAACACAGTATTGAGCAAAGGCTGTGAATACTTATGTAAATTTTTTATTTTTAGTAAATTTGCAAAGATTTCAAACAAACTTCTTTCACATTGTCATTATGGGATATTGTTTGTAGAATTTTGAGGAAAATAATGAATTTAATCCATTTTTGAATAAGGCTAACATAACAAAATGTGGAAAAAGTGAAGCACTGTGAATACTTTCCGGATACACTGTACATCTGGAGGCTGCCTTATTTACAACTCCAATTACTGGGCCACTGTTGGCAAGTCCTTTAGCATAATGAGTCGTGGAGAAGATAAGAGAGAGATGGCACATGGAGCATTATTGATGGACCTGAAAACACATTCTCTATATTACAGAAGCCGCCACTGGTAAAGAGAAGGTGAGTCTGATTATCTCTCATTTGTTCCATCACATAGAAAATACACTTCAATATGTTTGAATCTATACTATCCATAACAGTGTTTTCAGGTGCACAGTCTTACCTTAACTCAATCAAAACAAAAAGAGGTCAGGCTGAGAGACTTACAACTACAAATAATTAAAATGCCATGACACTGTGTGCTGAGTAGAGACTGTATAAATGTTATCTAATTGTGTTTGGGTAAACTAGAGTGTTTGTGTTGACCATATATATCACTGTTTTTAGATTAAGACAGAATACAATTTGTCAGTTAGCTGAAGTGAATGAATGATTAGGTCATGATTGCAAGTCAGGGCACAGCAATCATTGGGAGTGAGGATATGCTAGTTGGTGGCATTTCAATGTATGAAAAGTACTTGTCGCAGCAATGTAATGTTAATATTAAAAATGCGCATGGATCTGGGTAACTCTCTGTATCTTTTTCGATAAAGATATTGGAAAAGGGGGACATGCCTGTCTACTCATTCATGTTCCCATGACAACAGTGTGAAAATACATGAAGACAAGGATAATACCTGTATATCGTGAAAAACAAATGAGCAAAATTAGACAGCTCTTTGTTATTTGGTCTATATCAATGTATTGTCAAAGGTTGATGGCGTGTTCATTAAAACAGAGAGAATTTAAAGTCCAAAACAACAAATGCTGCAGGTTGAGGTAATAAATATTTCATATACACTACGCTATTACATTGATATATACCATAGTCCTGAAAGGTTAACATATTAATATCCTGTGCTATTTATTAAGGTACCACCTGTTTTTACCATGGTACATGATCAAAAACATTTTATTACCATTGTTCATGTTCAAAAACCATAGTATAACCATGGCACATGACCAAAAATATGGTACCATAAGAAAAACACAATAATTTTAGGTAGTTTGGCATGCCTACCCAGCTAACAAAATGAACAAATATTAAGTGAAAACACTATCAGTAGTGAAAACTACATCTTAAACATTAGTTGTTTTGTAACTAGTCAACAGGCAGTAAATACTCCAAGGAACTTCAAATAATACCATGGTATTACCATGATACATATCCCCAATTTTATTTTATACAATGGTGTAAGCAAAAACATAACATTGGTATTGCCATTGTACCTTGTCTAAAACCAACCATCCACACCAAATGTATTCCACCAATGGTAACTGACATGTTTGCATGGCTGTAAAACAACAGGAAAGCATCCTTAAAGCTCCATCAACTCCCAAATACTAAGAACATTTGTTGTTTTGGATCCAGTCAGCAGCACTGAACATAGAGTCCTTGTGTGTTTCTTACATAATCCCCTCCAATCTCACTTTTTGCTTCACTTCACATAGTTCTTGTGAGTACATGGAGAAACATCCTCCAAGTGCTTGTCTAGGGAGTGTGACTGCTAATCGTGGCCCTGTCATTGGGTTTTAACATCAGCTCACTCCTCAGTCTCATTCCTCGATCCAAAGAAGAGCTGAGCCTTTGAGATCTAACTTCAGTCAGTCAATCAGTGGAGCTATTTTTGTGCTTTGAACTTAAGGTTTATCCATCCAGCTGGCAAGTTAAGGTGGAGGTGCAGGTTGAAGAGGCTCTGACACAAATAATTATTTGCCATGGTGTACAGTAATGTTCAGTGAGGTTTGGAATCCTTTCTACTTTTAAATGGTAGTTTAGGGATCTAGAGCTGATAAAGTTGATAAAGAACATCAATGCAATGCTACAACATAATGAAAACAAAATGAAAGGGCAGTCTTTATAGAAAATATTATTATGCAGTTTTTCCAAGCAGAGATGATGTCAGCTTTCTGAAGATCAGCTTTCTCAGTGGAAAAGAAGCTGTAAAAGCGGGGGTATCTCTCCCCATTTTGCGGTAGCCGGTAGTGTAGTAGTAATATGAGCGATCATGTAGTGCTGTTGTATGTAAACACTGGCTGAGGAGTATTTACTTCACATCACCTAACTGGCTCATATTACACACAAAAATGATCTTTTGCCACCACCTGCTGGCTAACATATGTAAATTAAAAAATAAAGACAGTAACCTCTAACAGATCTGCACTGCTCTACACATTAGCGTCTGAGTGCTGATGGTGTGAGACCATCAATACTCATGGAACGTCTCTCGTCCAATCAGATTCGAGGACTGTTGTATATTTATCATTATACATTCCAAATATATTTCCATGGGCATGTTATGCATGATCAATGCTCATGTGCATTTAATATGTTTGTAAGCACTGGGTGAGACATGAATGATTCATACAGGCCATGTTCATTGGTACACTGCAGTTTACCTCCCTCTTTGTTGTCTGGCAGGTTTACTTGTACATTGCTTGAGTGCTCGACTGTATTTTCTTATTTTTTATAGCAAGGATGGCAATGACAATAAACACAACTTGTGACTTGAATAAACGGCTTTACAGCTCCTATCTGCTTTGGCTGCCGCACTCAATGCTTTCAACAATGTCACATTCTGCACATCAGCCCGTGTGCTAGTGCCACAGCCTTTGTGTGCACTGTTGCCTAGTGATGGCATGAGGCAAAGCACAATGTGTGCCCATCTTTTTATGTCTGTGTGGGGCTGTACTTTGGGCTGGGGAGACTATTTTTGCTCAATATCCTGTCTCAGATTATGCAGAGCAGACGTTTGGATAATATTATAAATGGAACCAATATTTAATTAGACAATTATATGAGCAGCAGTATGATTCACCCCAGTATATAGACACAGATGAAAAGAACATGCCTCAATTTGCGATTACTCATTCGGGCAGAAAAAACGGAAGCACTTGATTTGCTTGACTGCATTGTGGTCAGGACATGCCATTTAATGTGTTTGGATGTGTCCAGGAAACACATAGAAGATTTTGGTGCTTTTGTTACAAAACAGTGGAAGAGAGCAAGCCTGCTGGCAGAGCTTCAGGAACATTAAAGAATTGATCATGTCTGCATTTGCCTTACAGAGAGTGAGTGGGTGCTCATAGGAGAATATTGGATCAAATCACTTTTAGCTGCTTGCAGTATGATTAAAGATAATTTGTAATTAATTATAATATGAAATTGCCTATAAAATGTATTACTTATCATTCTACAAACAATATTGAGTAAATAATAGTGATCTATTGTAATAGTGAAATCAGATATAAAATAATATTGCAATTTTTATAATTATATGTAATTACAAATAAATGTAAGTAATTTATAGTATGAGTGGTTTACGATAATTGTGAAATCATATTTGATGGAAAATGTGGATAAAACAACAAACAAACAGAACATACAGGAGCAACATATATGGGTCTAAAGTTGAAGACTGTGTTGAAATAGACAATAGACAAAACGTCTTAGCATTTTTACAAATGTCAAAACATTATGACATAAAAAGAAAAATGTTGCACATAGTTGCAAATTTGTGACAGTGACCATGTTACATTTACATTTAGTCATTTAGCAGACAACTTAAAAACGAGGAGCATTTTTAACTCATGTTAGTATAAAAGGTCAGATATCCTTGCTCCCATAATGGTTCATCAGGTTTTGCAAAAACTTGTGGCGTCCATGCCAGTGCATGCTATCGTAAAAGCAAAAGGGGGACATACCAAATACTAGACAATTCTGAAATTCATGTAAATTTTTACATTTAAGTTTTTACTCAAATTGTTATGCTGATAATGTAATTTGTAATGAATAACATTTGTAAAAGTAAATTAGAAACAAACAAACAAACAAAAAAAAAGTCTCAGATATTTGCATCCTGCTGTATGGAACAAAGATTTTTAAAATTAGGGGTGGACAAGTCTGTTGTGTTTAGGTTTAGTACAAAAACAATAAACTGGCAGTATATGTAAGAGTATCCTCTAATGCATAAGAGTGATTCAGCCATAGCAGACGGTAATTGTTGCCCTGTTTTATTTATTTATTTACACATTTTTGTTACTAGGGTAAATGCAGGCAACATGTTATCCTTGCAGCTCTTTCTGCTTCATTAGTCTGCCTAGAGCAGTCACACATTTATGGACCTTCACAAATTGAGTGCCAGATCAAAAATGCCATATTGTTATGTTGTATATTTTAGAAACAGTATCTCAGCAACTATGAAGTTTTAGATCAAAAGTCCAATTACACAAATGCTTGTTTTATCTAACCGAAGATTTGTATGTTGGTTCCAAACACATCAAATTAGAATAATTTAGGTCAATTCAATAATTCTAACTAAAATTCCAATATCATATTTTAGTAATACACAATAAACTACATGAGCATTCATTCAGGTAAGGGTTTAACTCAAGTGTTGAAAAGATTCTCTTACTTAGGACTTAGGTCGGGCAAGTTGTCATATTTGTACTGGGACAAATAGTCACTTTAATTTTATATGTTGTAATATTATAGAATCTATTCAATCTACAATTTCAGATGGAAAAAAACAATGGTTTGATATTGATTTTTATATTAAGTGACCATTTTTGCTGTTTCATGAATTGTTTTGTGCTTCATAATTGTTTTACATCATTCCCCCAAAAATAAAATTGTCATCATTCATTGACCGCACTCATGCTGATTGTTCAATTTACATAATTAAAATGAAATAAAGCAACACAATTCCAGAATATTTTGTCACAAAATAATTGCATTGCGTTTTATCCATTTAATTTGTAAAATGGAAGTTTACTTAATCCATTTGAGTTGGGGCTACATATAATAGTAATTTGTAATAATAGTTTTAAAAAAAAAATTTTTTTTAAATTTGGTGTAACTATAATATATTATTGATGAAACTAGGCATGGGATTTAAAACACATGGCGGAGAACCGCGGGGCAGAAGGCTGTTTTCAACAGTAAGTGCTGTATACACAAAGAACTTTGCTCATTGTGCTTAAATGGCGCTTGTTTAACTGAACTTGAGTGGATTATTTTCACGGTTGTTGTTGTCACATCATATATTTTGGTCACAGGACCATGCTTACATTCCCGGAGGTTACTATGTCCAAATTCTTTTAATGCGTCCTTTCGCATATCTAAAGAGCATCTGTTTTACCGGCCGAGAAGGAGAAACAAATGCACACAGAACATTACAGTGTAGGGATGTGCAAATCCATAACTGAGGCTGATGCGATACACATCTCGATGCATAGCCAACGATACGATACATTAAAGATACATAGCAGCAACCGATGCGATGCGATACGATTCACCCCATTACGATGCAGTGCGATCTGATTTTGATTCAATTCAACACAATGCGATTCAATGCAATACGATGCAATGGGGAAAGCTCTGATGCTATGCAATTCAATATGGTAGTATACAGAGAGTTCACTTTTATTTATTTGGTTCAGACAGACAGCAAATCATAAATTAACTTAAGTGCCTTCTGACTTCTAATGCATGGACCTTTCACAAAAAGTCCTTTGTAGTGCAAAAAAAAAAAAAAAAAAAGATTAAATAAAACCAGATGTTCTTTTCCTGTTCTGTCTCCAGTTACACTTTTAACAGTTCACACATTTAACAGTGAAACAATTTAAGGATGCTCAGTGATAAACAATGAAGAAATGTTCTGTAACTTGCCAGCAGCAAAATCTCCATCTCTCTTATAAAACCCAATGAGTTTCCAAACATTGGATTTGTAATTATTTGGTGGAATATGCAGCTCTGCCTCTGCCATGTAAATCTATATTCTATGTCAGGGGTGTCCACACTTTTTGTGTGATGATCTACTTTTAAATGACCAACTCTATAAGATCTACCAACTAAAAAAATCATTAAAAAAAAAAAAAATGCTTGTTGGGACTACTGCATGTATCTGAATTAATTTAATTAATTGGAAAAAATATAACAATGTTCAGTGTTGATATCATTCAGTTTTAACACTAAATCCAAAACACCTACAGCACAATAGATTACAATCGCCAGGGCATTTACCTTATTCTGATGACTTGCACTAAATGGAATCAGACAGTTTTGCATATCCGGTCAGTAGCTGCTGGTAGCTAACTCAAACACTGCTAGCTTCGCAATTCCGAGCTCTGTTCTCAGAAGCCATTGGAAGGCGCAAACCTAGTTGTCATGGCAACTGAATAAACAAAACCTGGTCGCCTGGTCAAAATCTACTCGTCTAGTGCAAGTCAGACAGAAACTAAAAGAAGGAAAGACATTATATGTATTTTTATTAATGTAGCGCCCCCTAGGCCTATTTCCTGGTACTAAAGGGCGTGCCTGGGCTCATAAATTAATCCCAATAAACTGTATATATAGAATTCTTGCTGACCTCCTTTTTAAATGTCTGTTTGTGTAACTTTACTTGTGATTTGAATAACTAATAAACTTTTAAACCACAACCCTGTATACTTACTTGTGTGTAACTGACTTAAACCATATTCACATGAAATATAATTTACATATTCAATCTATTACCCAATGATATCTTACACTAAATAAATACTCAGGACTCAGTTATTGAAATGTTAAATAAAAATGGAGTTTACTAAATAAATAAAATATTAAATTCACCAAAAGAATGAATTCTCAATATAAACAAACAACAACAAAAATAAGATACACAATGTATCAATGAAGAAATGTGTCAATGAAGAAAAGTATTCAACAAATACTTACTTAGCTTATTGAATAAAATTAAATCACCTCAAACCTCAAGTTTGAATTAACCTCAAAATGTAAAAGAAATAAACAAAAATTACACGTACCTCAATAGCCTCAAAATGTACTAAGCTTAAAGTTCCCTATCGAGAGGTCTCTCCTATTGCTTAAGTAGCTTACGCTATGGGGAAAACTCAGTTTCTCGAGAAATATTGAAGTCTTTATGTAAAACGCATTGCAGCTGCACAGCAGACAGTAATGAGCGAGGCAGCTCGGTCATTGGCTGTGCTGCGGCAACTGCTCGAACCAATGACGGGGCGACTCTGAACGCGCGACCAATGGGCATGCGCCTCGCGTTCGCGCGCTCAGAGCCCGCCGAAATTAGCATAGCCAGGCTTTATAATGGGCACCCCGTCATACGAGTTCCTTTAGATTTAATCTCCTTCAGTGAAGGCCTCCTCTTCACTGGATCCTCCGGATTGTTGGAGTCTTTCGCCCGGCGTTGACAAGCCTACAGCAGGACTGCTAAGAGGACGCCGGCACCTTCAGCCGCCTTCGAAGCCTTCTGCTACGCCATCCGGCGCGCATCACTATATCCTTTTTACTAAGCTATTTGCAAGTGTTCGCCTTTGCGACACTTTTTGTATTTAGTAAAAGAGCAAATTCGAGGCGTTGTTCCAAATGCCTTCGACCTGCGCCTCGTGCAGAGGCCTTCTTCCTGACAGGGACCGTCACATTATCTGCACTCACTGCCTGGGACCTGACCACGCAGAAGCTGCTTTCACTCGAGGCGGATGCCCGAATGTGACTCCCTGGGCCTCAACAAGCCGCGCGCTCGCTTCGCCGCCTTCGCCGCGAACGAGCCTGCTACCACCGTGCTGCCGTCCCCTCTGTTTGAGCCACGCAAGAAAAAGCGCCGCTCACAGAGGCCGCCAGAGCACGCGGACTTCAGCTTCACCACCACCCGAGAACACCCCGCCGCCAGTCCAATTCACGCAGACGGACCAGCACCCCTCCAACAAAGCGGTGGGTCTCATCTCGTTCGACGCGCCAGGGGACGACGGTGAAAAGGATGACAGCCTTTCCAATTGGCGCTGCATCCGACGACTGGCCGGGCTCGGCCTTCGACCCCGCGCCGTCGACATTAGCGGACACGAGCACGGGCACCAGCACGGTAAGAGAGTTCGCTGAACGCTTCACTGCAGCGAGCAAAAAGTGTAAAACATTACCCAGTCCACTTACAGGCGGCTGGAAAGGTCTGTACAGCAGTCAATGGGCCAGTCACAGAACTCGCTCACCTGCAATCAAACGCCGTTTTAACGGCAACACACAGAAATCACAAGAGTCATTTTCTGCCTGTGTCACTAAGGGGTCACGTGTCCACACTAAAGTGCGCACTCCCACATATCAATACTGTCCAAACAGTGCCGAATACTTTCCCAGCTCGAGCTGGACGCCCCATAAATGTAGATCGTGTGCCTATTGTCATGTATGCACCACTACACACAAGCAGTGTTCCCACAGTTATAAACACTTCCCCAGTAAATGCGGGAAATACTATAAATGTAGCGTGCGTGCCTGCTGTCCTGCACGCACCCCTACACACAAACACTGTATGCATGGCCAAAAACCCCGCCGCTAGCGGGAGGCTTTATGAAAGTTCCCCGCTTAGAGCGGGAAGCTTTATGGAAGTGGCGCGTGCCTATTACAATGTATGCACCCCCACCCGTAAACACTGTCGTTTCAAACATTTCTCCGGCTCTTGCTGCGAGCATTACGGAGATAGAGCGCGTGCCTGTAATCTCACATGCACCCCTGCACTCAACAAAGCTGCTCAGCGCGCGCCCGCGCCTCTGAGAGCTGTAAGCTCAGTGTTAGCACATTTTCTGCCTGTGTCACTAAGGGGTCACGTGTCCACACTAAAGTGCGCACTCCCACAGTTACAAACACTGTATGCATGACCAAAAACACCCCGCCATGAGCCGGAGGCTTTATGTAAGTGGCGCGCGTGCCTACTACAGTATATGCACCCCCACCCATAAGCGCTGCCCATACAGTTTCAAACAATTCTCTGGCTCATGTCGCGAGCGTCACAGATGTGACGCGCGAGCCAAGAAACTCCCCGCTAAGAGCGGGAAGCTTTATGAAAGTGGCGCGCGTGCCTATTACAATGTATGCACCCCCACCTGTAAACACTGTCTATACAGTTTCAAACATTTCTCCGGCTGCGAGCATTACGGAGATAGCGCGCGTGCCTGTAATCTCACACGCACCCCTGCACTCGGCACTCAACACAGCTGCTCAGCGAGCGCCCGCGCCTCTGAGAGCTGTAAGCTCAGTGTTAGCACATTTTCTGCCTGTGTTACTAAGGGGTCACGTGTCCACACTAAAGTGCGCATTCCCACAGTTACACTGTATGCATGGCCAAACACACCCCGCCGCGAGCGGGAGGCTTTATGAAAGTGGCGCGCGTGCCTACTACAGTAGATGCACCCCCACCCATAAGAGCTGCACATACAGTTTCAAACAGTTCTCTGTCTCATGCCGCAAGCATCACAGATGCGACGCGCGAGCCAAGAAACTCCCCGCTAAGAGCGGGAAGCTTTATGAAAATGGCGCGCGTGCCTATTACAATGTATGCACCCCCACCTGTAAACACTGTCTATACAGTTTCAAACATTTCTCCAGCTCACGATGCGAGCATTACGGACATAGCGTGCGTGCCTGTAAGCTCACACGCACCCCTGCACTCGGCACTCAACACGGCCGCTCAGCGCGCACCTGCGCCTCTGGGAGCTGTAAACTCAGTGTTAGCACAAGGCAATTTGCCGGTGGGGCCCATACGTCACTGTGACACGCCCCCAGCCAACATTCAGCCCATATCTGTGCGAGCAAAAGCCTGGGAAAAAATCCCCGACATGCCAAAATGGGTTTTGAACATAATAAAACACGGTTACTCAATTCAATTTGCTCGCAGACCACCCCGCTTTTCAGCGGTGGTCGAGACGAAAGTGAGGAAAGATGTGTCACATGTTCTACGCACCGAGGTGCTCAAACTGATAGAGAAGGGCGCTATAGAAACTGTTCCTCCCTCTATGAGCGAGGCGGGTTTTTACAGCCGCTATTTTCTCGTCCCGAAAAAGGACGGTGGCCTCCGCCCCATCCTAGATCTCAGACATCTGAACAAAGCTTTAATGATTCACTCATTCAGAATGTTAACAACCAAACATATCCTCACGCAAGTTCGCCCCGGGAATTGGTTTCTATCAGTGGATTTGAAAGACGCTTACTTTCACATTCCGATAGCGCCTCATCACAGGCCTTTTCTGAGATTCGCTTTCGAGGGACAGTCATACCAGTACACAGTACTACCATTCGGCCTATCATTGGCCCCCGTACATTCACGCGAAATGTATGGACGCGGCACTATCCCCCCTGAGACAGCGGGGAGTGCGAATACTGAATTACCTCGACGATTGGCTAATCATAGCACAATCAGAGGGTCAGTTAACGACGCACAGATCTTGGATTATCAGCCATCTAGAATGCCTGGGTCTGAGAATCAATTTTGCAAAGAGCGTGCTATCCCCCAGCCAGAATATCTCTTTTCTGGGAATTGTGCTAGACTCAGTGCAGATGACAGCGCGCCTCTCATCAGAGCGCGTGCTCTCTATTCGACGCCTTGCAACATCATTCAGAATGGGCGCACAAACGATATCAAAGAATGCTCGGTCTCATGGCCTCTGCATCAGCGGTACTCCAGCTAGGATTGTTGCACATGCGTTCTCTCCAGCGCTGGCTCAAGAGCCGTGTCCCCACTCACGTGTGGCGCTCGGGCCACTTTTTGATCAGAGCGAATCACGGCTGTATAAAAGCCCTGACGCCTTGGAAAGCCGTCAACTGGTATCAAACCGGCGTGAGTCTGTGCGTAAATACGCGGAGAAAAATGATCACGACAGATGCCTCCAAAATAGGATGGGGGGCCCTTTACGAGGGCAGGCCTGTATCCGGCTTTTGGTCAAACCCGGAAAAGCGCCTACATATAAACTGTCTGGAAATGAAAGCGGTCGCCTTGGCTCTCAGAACCCTGATTCCGTACCTGAAAAACGAACACGTCCTGGTCCGAACGGACAACATGACGGTAGTTTCGTATATAAATCGCCAGGGTGGACTCAGGTCGAGCTCCCTGCACTCTATGGCCAGGGAGCTCATCTTATGGTCACAACACCACCTGCGCTCGCTGAGAGCAGCGCATGTGCCAGGCGCCCTGAACCAGGGAGCAGACATGCTGTCCAGAGACAAGGTTCTCCCAGGAGAATGGTCTCTCCACCCCCTGACGGTTCAGTGGTTATGGCAAAACTTTGGCGAGGCAGAGGTCGACCTCTTCGCCTCCAGGGAAAACGCGCAATGTCCCCTTTTCTTCTCAAAGAGCACGGAGGCGCTCGCCCAAGTCTGGCCGAGCCACCCCTTGTATGCTTTTCCCCCGATCACGATGCTACCTCAGGTCATCAGTCGGATCAGGGAAGTGAGATGTGCAGTGCTCCTGGTAGCCCCACTCTGGAACAACCAAACTTGGTTTCCAGAACTGATGCAGATGATGCAATCTGCCCCATGGCCGATTCCGATGAGGCTAGACCTCCTCAGGCAGGCCAACGGATGATTCTTCATCCCCACCCGATCTGTGGGCCCTCCATGCATGGCCCTCAACGGGTTCCTGAGAACCTCCCAGTGGAGTTTGAGAACCATCACTGGCCGAGCACCTCTCAGGCTTATATGCCCAAAAGTGGAAAGTGTTCAGTGCTAGCTACTTACGCAATAGGAGACCTCTCGATAGGAACGACTCGGTTACTAACGTAACCTCGGTTCCCTGAGAGGAGGAACAGTATTGCGTAGCTGGCGCTTGTGCTTGTGCTTGGTCAGTTCGCTTCAGTCGATTGAACCTAAGGAACTCGTATGACGGGTGCCCATTATATAGCCTGGCTATGCTAATTTCGGGCTCTGAGCCGCAGCGTTCAGAGTCACCCTGTCATTGGTTCGAGCAGTTGCGCAGCACGCCAATGACCGAGCTACCTCGCCATTACTGTCTGCTGTGCAGCTGCAATGCGTTTTACATAAAGACTTCAATATTTCTCGAGAAACGGAGTTTTCCCCATAGCGTAAGCTACTTACGCTTATATGCCCAAAAGTGGAAAGTGTTCAGTGACTGGTGTGATACCAAGAGCTTGAACCCCAAATCGTGCGAGATACCAAGTGTACTCGCCTTTTTGCAAGAGCTGCTGGAGGCGGGCCGCACACCCTCCACGCTCAAAGTCTATGTGGCTGCCATAGCGGCGTCACACAATCCTGATAAAGGACGTTCATTACCTAAGAGGCGCTAGGAGGATGAACCCTCCTCGCCCCCCCTCGGTGCCGATCTGGGACCTGGCCACGGTCCTGGATGCACTCAAGAGTGCCCCGTTCGAACCTCTCCGAACCGTGCACCTTAAACAGCTCTCGCTCAAAACGGCGCTCTTGCTGGCGCTCGCCTCAGTCAAGAGAGTGGGCGACCTGCACGCGCTGTCATCAAGCGCTGCTTGCCTGGAATTTGGACCTAACGACTGCAGAGTTGTCCTTAGGCCAAAGCACGGGTATATTCCTAAAGTGCTCTCACACCCTTCAGAGCACAGGTGATATCTCTGGCAGCGCTATCGTCCCCAGCAGATGAAAGCGACGATAATTTACTCTGCCCGGTCATGGCGCTCAGAGTATATTTGGAACGTTCTGCCCTGTTCAGACAGACGGAACAATTATTCGTATGCTTTGGCGGCCGCACTAAAGGTCTCGCAGTCTCAAAGCAAAGAATATCACGCTGGATAGTGGATGCTATAGCGCTAGCTTATGAAGCCAAGGGCCTTCAATGCCCCTTAGGCGTCAGAGCTCACTCTACGAGGAGCATGGCCTCCTCGTGGGCTTGGTCGAGTGGGATACCCATTGAAGATATTTGTGCGGCGCGGGCTGGGCCTCGCCTTCGACATTTATCAGGTTTTATAACCTACAGGTCCCCTCATTGCATTCCAACATTCTATCAGCCTGACTGTAGAATGGACTGGAGTATGTATATGCTGAGCATTATCTCCTCCCTTATAAGGTCCGTCTCTGACCGACTTAGAGGATTTTTTATGCATATCAGTACATAGAAAGATGCATTCCAACATTCTATCAGCCTGACTGTAGAATGGACTGGAGAATGTATATGCTGAGCATTATATCCTCCCTTATAAGGTCCGTCTCTGACTGACTTAGAGGATTTTTTATGCATATCAGTACATAGAAAAAAATGCATTCCAACATTCTATCAGCCTGACTGTAGAATGGACTGGAGTATGTATATGCTGAGCATTATCTCCTCCCTTACAAGGTCTGCCTCTGACTGACTTAAAGGATTTTTTATGCATATCAGTACATAGAAAACTCAGTACATAAGATATGTGCTTGTGTTTGTACTATGAGCGCCCACCATGGACCACCTTGGAAGGGCTCTATACTATCCCATTATGTAGCTCGCCGTTGGCCGGCTCGTGGAATAATCACTTTGCTTTAAGGCTCAGGCATCTGCCTCTGGCTTTATAGAGCGAAGTCAGCACGCACTGCCTTTTACATGGTGTTCCCATAGCGTAAGCTACTTACGCAATAGGAGAGACCTCTCGATAGGGAACGACTCGGTTACTAACGTAACCTCGGTTCCCTGAGAGGAGGGAACGAGTATTGCGTAAGCTGCCGTGCTTGTGCTTGGTCAGTTCGCTTCAGTCGATTGAACCTAAAGGAACTCGTATGACGGGGTGCCCATTATATAGCCTGGCTATGCTAATTTCGGCGGGCTCTGAGCGCGCGAACGCGTTCAGAGTCACCCTGTCATTGGTTCGAGCAGTTGCCGCAGCACAGCCAATGACCGAGCTACCTCGCTCATTACTGTCTGCTGTGCAGCTGCAATGCGTTTTACATAAAGACTTCAATATTTCTCGAGAAACGGAGTTTTCCCCATAGCGTAAGCTACTTACGCAATACTCGTTCCCTCCTCTCAGGGAACCGAGGTTACGTTAGTAACCGAGTGGACTTGTAGGCTAAAATACAGCACATAACACATCACGAAACACACACGCGGGCCCACACGCACACACACACACACACACACACACACACACACACACACACACACACACACACACACACACACACTACCCGTGATTCACCCACCCCAGTCCTTGCCGGCAAATGAGCTAAAACTTAACAGCTAAACGTTGCAGGCCTGGAGCGTCGCTTGTGTTCGGTGTGGCCAAACAAAATGACCCCTTCACTCCCTTTGGAGCAAAAGAAACAATTAAAAAATACCTTAATCCCAAGTGGTGGTTCTTCCGTCGAATTACCACACCGTCACAGGCAGTCTCTCACGTGCGATGACCAGGGGCTGACAATCACTCACGCGACAGGCATCCTCTCAGTGACGAGACGTTAACTTCAGCAAAACGTCAACAACTACAAAGTGTTCGGCTTCCAAGTTCACAATTCAGTCCGATTTGTGTGCACAAGACCTAAACAAAGTCCAACTGGCAAATATACAACGTTTGTCACGTTCTATTTTTCAGTTTAACCTCTAAAGCATGGAGCAAATCCTCGACGCAACTTCTCCTCAGCTATATCGTCTTTTATTTTCTCAGGGTTCCGCCCTTTCACCTCACGTCATTCCATGCATACAAAAATCATATAGTAAAATATTTTTTTACCACCAAACATCAAAATATTACATGTTACATTATACATTTCACTTCACCAATGAAATCCTTTAAACAAAAACTCTTAGAATAAATTAAACACATACTTGAAACAAACACAATTGTATATCAAACTACAACTCCCTTTTATTTTACCTAAAATGAATAGAATGGATATGAACTACAATAAATTTGTTTCTTGTGCTTACTTCTAAATTCTAATATTGTATAACTTTAAAATAATTTCAATCTAAGTTATTTAGCACTTAGTTAACTTAAATGCTTTTTAGCACTGTGCTACACCAAAACTTAACGAAAGCACATTTAAATTTTGTGCAATCTACCAGCATTGCCTTTGCGGTCGACTGGTAGATCTATTGGGCACCCCCTGTTCTATGTGACTCCCAGAAACGCCTCGGTCTCCGTAGTGTTGTGATATATCATGTTCAGCAGTGGTGATGAGAGAACGCGCTTGAGAAACAGTTTAAAGAGGAAATCAATCTACATATATATTATTGGTCACTTTCCAAATAATAAAAGTATAGCGCATCTACTAATAATTACATATAAATAAATCGTTTTTTACCGATGTAAATATGTTAGAAACGATGCATCGCGATACAAATGCCAACTTGTATCCGATGCACACTTTTTAAATCGATGCATCACATCGTTAACTTTTATGCCGATGCCCTGATGCAAACCTTACCATCGCTATTACAGCGAGACACGGAATATAAAACAAGGTAAGATAATAAATATACACAAATAATAGGACATTTACAGTGAACCTGAAGTTCACTATCATCTCCCTGTTTTGAATGTGTACAACTCAAGGTTGTTGTGACCGCACCAGACAGTCAGCTGTTCAACCTCCATTCTGTATGCAGACTCATCTCTGCCACGGATGAGGCTGATGACCGAAGTGTCGTCCGCAAACTTCTGGAGCTTGATAGTGTGGTCCTTTGCAGTGCAGTCATTCGTGTACAGGGAGAAAATCAGTGGAGAGAGAACTCATCCCTGAGGAGCACCAGTGCTAATAGTGAGGGTCCCGGTTGTGAGTTTTCCCCATCTCACTAGCTGCTGCCTATCTGTCAGAAAACTTGTGATCCACCGACAGATTGTGGATGACACAGAGAGCTGGGAAAGTTTAGTTGAGAGAAGATCAAGCATGATGGTATTGAAGGCTGAACTAAAGTCCACAAATAGGATCCTTGCATAAGTCCCAGGTCTGTCAAGGTGTTGCAGGATATAACGCACTCCAGTATTGACAGCATCATGCACAGACCTATAAGCAATCTGAAGGGGGTCCAGCAGGTGTCCAGTGTTGCTCTCAAATGACTTCATGACCATAGATGTGAGCGGGACAGGTCTGTAGTCATTAAGATCTGTGATTTTGGGTTTTTGGGTAATCACAACAGAACGGGTGAAAAGAGGCTAGAGACACACTGGTGGTGCGCGCTCTAAAAATGTATTCAGTGTCTCACAAGATGATATCTGACAAAACCGCATATGAATGCACACAACATGACTGTTGCCAATGGCGACTAGATTTAAAATTATTGTCGCAGTCAATTATTATGGGTCCCATTTGTGATCATTTTAGTCACAGTTTGGAGCCCTGATTGAAAGTGCAACAGTTATACTGTCCTTACACTTTCAAAACTGGAACCAGTGTTGGGTAAGTTACTAACTAATAATTACATCTTCTACAATGTAATTAGATTACTGGACTAATTACTCTGTCTTAAAAGTAATTGCATTACTTTCTAAAACCCTTATCAACCTCGACCAGGTGAAAAATACAAGGATAGACATAAAATTGTTCTTTAAATTCTTTGGAATAAATCATATAAAATCAAATAAATTATTCATGAACTGGCCAAAGAAATTAAGATGGCAGCATTAAATTAGGAAACATAAATTTTAACATTAGACGTAAAATTTCGATTTTGAATTCATTATTGATTTATATAGAATTGTTCTAGAGTCTATACAGTATTTAACACAATTACATCAGAAGTAACTAATTAAATTACTGAAAATATGAGAGTAATCCCTTACTTTACTTTTTTTTTGAGTGCATGTTTTACCAGACTCATATGGCTTTCTGCCTATTTCTTAGGCTGTCATTCTGCCTAACATTTCATTTTTTGTGTCATGGAGGAAAGAAAGTCATACGGGTTTGGAAATGTCATATTTGGGAGGAGCAACATCTGAAATGTGTTGCCACAATGAACAAATATCAAAACATCATTCCCACTCAGACACACACTAATCATAGCGAGGGCACACAAAGTATGACTTACTGACTGGCTTACTGACCCTACGAGAGAGATAGAGAGAGAGAGAGAGAGAGATACAGAGAGAGAGATACACACAGATACAGTAATCTGGGAACAACTGATGGCTGTTGATGAGCTGGCTGAGCCCTGCACTGCGGCAGAGGCTCTGTGTGTGAGAGAGCGAGCGGGTGTAAGTGTCTGTGGGTATGCTGCAGAGGTAGACAGCTTATCTGTAATCAAGGTGCGATGCTCACTTCCCTCCTCACACACGGAAATAAAACTTTTACCCAAACAGTAATCTGGTTATTACAATTGCAGCTCACCGTTCTTTCAGAGACACTAAGAAATATGATGCTGCCTATGCAAGAGGAATGCATTGAAGAATTCTAAGATGTCTGTTTGCTTTGTTAAAAGACCCACCTGTCAGAACAAGATAATTGGGGAAAATGATGTCCATACGAAATGTTTTTGTCCGCTGAACAGTTAAAAATGCATCATTGTAAGACATTACTAGACAATTTTTACCAGTCGTCTTGCATTTTAATGTTGTCTGTGGTCTTTAAAAAATTTTTTTTTTTATAGGAGTTCTTACTGGAACCACCAATAAAAGATTATTTTTATTTGCTGTCTCTTTTATTTATTTTTTTCGTTATTTAGTATTTTCAGCATTTTTTACTTTTGCCTAACCCTTCATCCAGACCAGTTATTCTATGTTTGCAATTTGACTCTGCATTTTGTTCTGTTTATTCAATGTGATATTTTATTTAAATGTGATATTTGACGTTTTGTTTTCTTTTTTCAATTTATCTCATGTAAAATATTTAAATACACTTTCACATTTTGCTTTCAGTGCCTAAATTAAAATGTTTATTTTCAGTAAGCAAATATACATTTTTAGGTTTAATTGCTTTTACAAATTTAAAGGAGACCTATTATGCCCCTTTTTACAAAATGTAAAATAAGTCTCAGGTGTCCCCAGAATGTGTCTGTGAAGTTTCAGCTCAAAATACCCCACAGATCATTTATTATACCATTTTATAAATGTCTCTTTTTGGGTGGAATCAAAAACGCGCTGAATTTGTGTGTGTCTCTTTAAATGCAAATGAGCTGCTGCTCCCTCCCCCTTTCTGGAAGAGGGCTGTGCCTTTACGGCTCATATATAACTGACAGCGTAAATACCGGAGGTCAGCCATATATGTATGAATGTATATCTGGTCTCCGTGAATACAATCTGAGACAATGGTAACTGACAGTAAGTGTTTTCGGGTCAAAAATAAAATAACGACAAAAATAAGGACATACCTCTGGTCTCTGTGAATACAATCAGAGACAATGGTAACTTCAGCTGCATTAGCCATGGATTCAGCTAACAAGCACATTCAGAAAGGCGATTTGCAAACATTCACTAAATATAAAGTGCGATTACTTACATCAGTATATAAATCTGAAACACATACAGTTCTTACTTAGAATATTTTTGTTTGAAAATCCTGCTTTTCATTCACAAAGCAGTCCGGTGTAAAATTATTTGCACAAATAAACACACATTTTTGTATGTTTTGGTACTCATTTCCTTCAAAAACAAAACGCGTCCATTGCATCTGAGTACATGAAGACTCTTATGTAAAATTTTACAGCCAACAAAAGAACACTAATGACGCTTATGAAGCTGAGACATTCTTCTTCTCTCTGTATCTGCTCCAGCGTGCAAAAAAATGGCAGACTGTGTGTAGATCACTCAAGGGAGGATCTATGTAACAGGATTGAGTCTGTCACCCATCGTGGGCGAGGCCTGCTCTAATGTGACGTCACGTTAGAGCAGAAACGAAAACCAATCATTTTGACACTGTTTTTGATTAATAGAAATTAAAGAAAGAGGAGAGGGGGGACTTTTAACATTGTAGGGTGGTTGTGTACACACACTGCCGACTTAATTCATGAAATTGTTTATTCGCAAGCAACAGCAGTGTTCAGGATTTTGTTTCTTGTTTATTTATCACAATTTTAAACTTAATTTTTTTTAGACATATACATGGCCTAATTTTAACATGGGGTGTATGGATATGGATATTGGGCATGGCAATAGAGAATAGCAATGATTTCCTGAAATCCTAAGTGTGATCAATAGCTTGCCTAAATGCTTTAGCAAGCGCCACTAATAATGAGCAACTACTAATAATGAGTCATCATATGTCACCATAAATGTAGTTTACAAGGTCAGTTCAGCTGCAACACAATCAAAAGATCTAAAATAAGGTAAGCTACTCTAAATAAACCCCAAAATAAAGCAATTCCTTATCCAGCAATTGTGTCAGGGTATTGTGCCTGGTTCTTGCCATGACTGTACCATGATGCCTGTGGCCCTTGACCAAATCTGTTCTTAGCTGAGTGAGCCATTCATTTTCCTGCCTGTCCAGATGCTGGCCTAATTTGCCTTGACTGCCAACATATGCATGACATTACATTTTCCACCTCCATGTGTATGAATCCATGTTTTGTGCAAGAGGACACTTTAGCCACTAAGGTTGGCTGAGTTGAGACTTGACCCGTGGGTGCTTGCACTTCCCTTCATGTGGTTAACATGGCATTTAGCAATAGCGTAGATCATTTTGTTATGCATTCGTAAGAGCAATTGAGTGGATCTAGAGCATGGCAGGTGTTCAAGGGGTCTCAGAAACCCAGAAAAGTCATTGATTTGAAGTGGGAGGTCATATTTGTTCATACATTTTTGCACAGCACATTTATGACATCACTGAAGTGATTTCTTTTTGCTATGGGAGTTTACAGGAATAGTTCACCCAAAAATGAAAATTCTGTCATTATTTACCCACCATCATGTTGTTCCAAACCTGCATGCTGTTATTAGTTTGGAACTCAAAAGGAGAAATGTGCTGTTAAACTATATAGAAAAGGGAAAAAGTCCTTATTTCCATAAATTCATAGTAACCACATCTGTCAAGTTTGAAAAAGGAAAAAAGCACCATAAAAGTATAGTCCATGCGATTAACAGCTTGCTAGAGGGGAAGGTTATCAATGTACAATGACAGAGCCATCGTATGGCAGAAGAATTGGAATAGAGCGCAAAAGTCGTAAGAAGTAATTTTAGGGTGTTTGTTTGTCCTATTTGGAGCTTGACAGACTTGGTCACTATGAACGGTCGTTATATTTAAAGATCTTTGTAAAGATTCTTCAAAATTCTCCTTTTTTTCCAAAGGAAAAATAACACAATATAGAGTGAGTTCTCTTACGAGAGGTTCTCTCGTATTGCGTAAGCTAGCTTACGCTACGGGAAAGATTCATCTTTTCTGAGATATTGAAGCCAAAAAATTATCCTTAATTTTGTATCATTTGTCAACGCAGTGCAGCAACTGCAGACCTTGAGCGGGCTAGCTAGCGAGCTCATTGGTTGCTCTGCGGCAACTGCTGCAGCCTATAGACGAACTTGGGTGAACTCGCGTCCAATGAGAGGCGTCCGCGCGCTTACTGCATCAAAGCCCGCCAAAATGGCCGTGGCTAGAGTGCATATAAGCGTAGTTCGTAGGCTGGAACCCTGGTTTTAATTTTTTCATCTCTTCAGCGAAGCTCTTCGCACCACTTGCGCTTCATGCCACGCCCCTCTCAGCGCCGGAGACCGCCGCATCATCTGCGCTCTCTGCCTGGGACTGGGGCATGCAGAGCTCGCCCTCGCTGAAGGCGGATGCGACCTCTGCGAGGAGCTTCCGATGTCGCCGCGCCGCGCCGCCTTCCGTTCCGCCGCGCAGGAAAAAGTGCCGCTCCCAAAGGCTGCCAGAACCGGTGATAGAAGCGACTGCCTCACGGAGCCTCTCCCTCGAGCATCGCTCTCACCCTCCCCGCCCCCCCGGGACGCGCAGTTGCCGCCCAGCGGCCGCACTGCTGCCATCTCGGAGGACGAGGCGGAGGATAAGGGCTGTTCCATCATGGCTTCAGACAGCGAGGAATGGTCAGGCTCCCACGCCTCCTCCTCGGCCCAGGAATCCAGCAGGACCCGCGCCGGGTCGAAGGGAACTAACACGCCTCCTCACACAGGCCGTCGACCGCCTCGGGCTCGAGTGGTCACCGCCCCTGAGCAGGCTCCCAACAGACTCGGCGGCTGCTTTCTTCAGAGCCGTCGCCGCGCAACACCCGTGGCCCGGACCGCTCCCTTCCTGCCGGAACTCCATACTCAAGGGCTACTCCTCCATCCCCCCGGTCGAGGATTCGGTAGCAGCACACCTTTGCCCGCCCTCTGCGAGATGGCGGTCTAAGCCAGTGCTCCCGTCTAAGGCCTGCAGAGCGACTTCCGCCTATGTTGGCCGCGCCTATTCCGCCGCCGGCCAAGCCGCATCTGCTCTGCACTCCATGGCCGTCTTACAGATCCTCCAAGCGGACCTTCTTCGGGAGTGGGATGAGAAAGGCAGGCACCCAGAGGCTGTTACAGATCTAAGAAGTGCGACGGACCTCGCCCTTCGCGCCACCAAAGCTGCAGCCCAAGCTCTAGGGAAGTGCATGGCCTCGCTGACTGTGACCGAGAGACATCTGTGGCTAACGCTAGCCGACATGGGAGAAGCAAAGCGCTCCATGTTCCTCAACGCACCGCTGTCTCCGACCGGTCTCTTCGGCTCCACGATGAGTGGCATTGTTGACCGCTTTTCAGAAGTCCAGAAAGCCACCCAAGCCATGAACCTCTTCCTGCCGCGTCGCGCTAGCTCCTCTGCAGGCCGCCCACGTGACCAGCCTCCTGCACGAGCCTCTTCACAGCACCCAGCTCAACAAAGTCAGACTTCTCAGCGTCGACAGGGCGGCTGCCCTCGATCGCGCTCAGACAGCCGCCGCAGACCGCCGCCCCCCTGCGGGCCTCGGTCTAAGGTTGCGCTGAAACCTGAGCAACCGAAGTCCTCCTAGCCTTGTTGAAAAAGCGGCGGCTCAGTCCCGCCGCGGCGGACCACCGTCAAAGCTTCGCCCCTGTCAGTCCCCTCTCTCAGGCTACTACAGTGGTGGATTCAGCAGCCAACAAGCCGGTGATACTGCCCGCTTGCCTGCACTCAAGCGCCGTTTTCACGGCGACCCAAAGAAATCTTGTAAAGAGCAAACATGCCTTATGTGTAGAAAATGTGCCCACAATCCAGTGTTCACCCCTACACACAAGTATTACACTTCCGTGTTCCTATCAGAGCCCACTCACATAAAGCGGACACAGCCCGCTCGAGTGTTAGAATCAATAAGCGCGCCCACGAATCCGTGCGGCGCCCTTCTCTGGCAGCTCTGTCACATGACCAGCCTTATGTGTAGAAAATGTGCCCACAATCCAGTGTTCACCTCTACACACAAGCATTACACTTCCGTGTCCCGATCAGAGCCCACTCACATAAAGCAGACACAGCCCGCTCGAGTGTTAGAGTCAATAAGCGCGCTCACGAATACGTCGTGCGCCCATTCTCTGCCCGCTCTGTCACACGGCCAGCAAACACTTCTCTGTATGTAAGTCCCGTGCCCGTGACTATGCTCGCGCATCACTTAACAGATGTGACTCTTTCCCCATTCACCTCAATCGGAAGTCACTCACAGAACAGCCTGTCCCTGCTGTCTGCGAGCAGTCATGCATAAGCACAGTAAGTGCGCTCACACATTCTGTTCAGCGCGCTGTGTGCGGCATCAGGGCGATTTGGCCATTCACCCTCTAGCGTTACAGCTTCAAAGCGTGGGAAGCTATCCCAGGGATATCCAAATGGGTGTTAAGCACAATAAAACAGGGCTATTTGCTACAGTTCGATCTCCGCCCTCCCCGCTTCAGAGCACGGCTCGAAACTATTGTGAACACGGAAGCAGCCTGCATGCTTCGTTCAGAAATAGCAAACCTTCTGTGCAAAAGGGCCATAGAGAGTCGGGGTTTTACAGCCTTTATTTTCTTGTCCCCAAGAAAGACGGCGGCCTCAGACCAATATTAGATCTCAGGGGTTTGAACAAGGTGCTTGCAAAAAGACCGTTCAAAATGCTTACAATCAGGAAACTCCTCACGCATACGCGCCAGGGGTACTGGTTTATCTCTCTCGATCTGAACGATGCCTACTTTCAGATTCAGATAAATCCCCGTCACAGGCCATTCTTGAGATTCGCCTTCGACGGCCAGGTTTATCAATACACCGTCCTTCCGTTCGGCCTGTCTTTAGTACCCTGTACTCTCACGAAGTGCATGGATCGCGGCTTCGCACCCCTCGCGGAGTCAGGGCTTGCGAGTCGGAACTATTTGGACGACTGGCTGATTATGGCACAGTCACATACGGAGCTTCTGTCTCACAGAACAGTTCTCCTCAGCCATCTGAACAGTTTGGGTCTTGCAGTCAATTGGACCAAGAGCTCACTACAGCCCAGTCAGGCAATTTCCTTCCTTGGAATAGAACTAGACTCCGTGGCAATGACGGCTCGCTTATCTACACAGCGCGCGCACCGTGTTCAGCCGAGTCCTTTCAGATGAACAGCCTCACGCCTCTGAAAAAATTTCAGAGAGTGCTAGGTTACATGGCCTCAGCCGCAGCAGTACTTCAGCTGGGTTTACTGCGCATGCGCCCGCTTCAGCATTGGCTAAACACCCGCGCGTCTCGCCGGGCTTGGGCCACAGGCCGCCAGCCGATCAAGGTGACTCAGACCTGTATTTCAGCTCTGCAGCCCTGGACAGTGGCCGAATGGTATCAGCGGGGAGTGACGATGGGAGCTGTATCTCGCCGAAAAGTCATCTCGACAGACGCGTCCAACACGGGTTGGGGTGCGGTCTGCGAGGGCTCTCCGGTTTTTTGGCCTATGGTCAACCTCTTCCATCTGACGAAACGCATACTGAGTTGGTCCCAGTGCCACCTGCGCTCGCTGAGGGCGACGCACGTGCCAGGCCACCTGAACGACAGCCCAGACAGACTGTCCAGAGACAATATTCCTCCAGGGGAATGGTCCCTGCACGCTCAAACAGTCCAGAAGTTATGGCGCATATTCGGCAGAGCAGAGATAGACCTCTTAGCGTCAGAAGAGAACTCTCACTGCCCAATATTTTTCTCGAGCGAGGACGTGCTGGCCCAGGACTGGCCCAACCGCCCGCTTTACGCCTTCCCTCCCATCTCGCTATTGCCACAGGTAATGCAGAGGATCAGGAAACAGCGTCACTCGGTGCTCCTCATAGCCCAGCGTTGGGAGAATCAGACATGGTTCCGGAGCTTACACAGCTGTCACTGACAGCGCCATGGCCCATCCCAGTGAGAGCAGATCTCCTCTCTCAAGCTCGCGGCACGATCTGGCATCCCCACCCAGAGCGCTGGGCGCTGCACGCGTGGGTGATCAACGACTACCCGTCGCTCTGCCAGAAGGGGTAATAAACACCATCATACACGCTAGAGCCCCTTCCACGATAAGACTCTATGTGTCAAAATGGTCTGTGTTTTCAAAATAGTGCACCGACAGAGACCTGGACCCACGGACATGTGGGGTGTCGTCGCTGCTCGTGTTTTTACAAGAGCTGCTGGATAAGGGCAGATCCCCATCCACGCTCAAAGTGTATGTGGCGGCCGTCGCGGCATTCGTTGAACCCCTGCATGGCCAGTCACTGCGAAAAAAAAACGAGCTGGTCATCCGCTTCCTCAAGGGAGCTAGAAGGATGAACCCCCCACGCCCCCCATCGGTTCCTATCTGGGATCTTTCTATAGTTCTCGAAACTATGAAAGCCCCCCCTTTCGAACCGCTTCAATCCGTGGATTTGAAATACCTTTCACTCAAAAACGTTTTTCTGACTGCCCTGTCATCAGTCAAACGTGTGGGAGACCTTCACGCGCTGTCTGTCAGCGCTGCGTGTCTTGAGTTTGGACCAAGTGACTCCAAGGTCATTTTAAAGCCTAGACACGGCTATGTTCCCAAGGTGATCGGTACTCCTTTCAGAGCACAGGTCATTTCCCTATCAGCGCTGCCAGCATCCGATAGCGAACGCGACGCCAATCTCCTTTGCCCAGTCAGAGCACTGAGATTGTATACTGCGCGCTCTGCCTCTTTCAGGCGCTCTGAGCAGCTTTTCGTTTCATTCGAGGGCGCACCAAAGGTCTCGCCGCCTCGAAACAGACACTGTCTAGATGGATAGTGGGCGCTATTGCTGCCGCATACGGCGTCAAAAGACCTGCCATGCCCGTTGGGCATTAGGGCTCACTCCACTAGAGGCATGGCCTCATCGTGGGCATGGTCCAGCGGGATTTCCATTCACGACATATGTGTGGCAGCGGGCTGGGCTTCCCCCTCCACCTTTGTCAGATTTTACAATCTGGAAGTGCCCGCCCTGTAGGCAAAACTACTAGCGGTTTAATACGCTACAGCTCCCCTGGTGAGCTGCCCTGATGGGACTCATTCTACACAGACCGGCACCGCCGCTCTGTCGTTCCCTTCCCACTATGTGCTTATGTATTACACACACACTGGCCCGCACTCTTGCCGGCCAAATATTATTTTCCCGCTCACAAGGTTCTCCCCCGGGTCCCCCCACCCCCGGGGCTCATGCAGTGGATGCTTGGCGCGCACGGCATTGACAATGGGTTCCCGTAGCGTAAGCTAGCTTACGCAATACGAGAGAACCTCTCGTAAGAGAACGAATCGGTTACCTAACGTAACCTCGGTTCTCTCTAGATGAGGGAACGAGTATTGCGTGAGTCGGCCGTGCTTCGCGCCACGGCGACTTTCGCTTCATTCAATGAAAACCAGGGTTCCAGCCTCACGAACTACGCTTATATGCACTCTAGCCACGCCCATTTTGGCGGGCTTTGATGCAGTAGCCGCGGACGCCTCTCATTGGACGCGAGTTCGCCCAAGTTCGTCTATAGGCTGCAGCAGTTGCCGCAGAGCAACCAATGAGCTCGCTAGCTAGCCCGCTCAAGGTCTGCAGTTGCTGCACTGCGTTGACAAATGATACAAAATTAAGGATAATTTTTTGGCTTCAATATCTCAGAAAAGATGAATCTTTCCCGTAGCGTAAGCTAGCTTACGCAATACTCGTTCCCTCATCTAGAGAGAACCGAGGTTACGTTAGGTAACCGATTCGTTTTAGGGAGTGAAGTGTTCTTTTAATACTCAGAGCCATGCTAGTCCTCTGCCCTCTTTGGCTGCACCTTGGATTAAACGTTATTTCACAGATGGTCAGTAAATAGCCCAGCAGTAAACAAATATTCCACATTTCTACTTGCACTTCTTTAATCTAATGTTCCTCTTTGTTGAATAAGCCTTTATAAACATTATTTACCATGTGTCATAATGGTAACCTCATTGGGTATTACTTCTTTGTACTTCATGACAGTTGTCTTTGTAGAGCTGGTTCCTGATGAGATTCAAAACTGGGGTGAGGGGAACTCTTTTGGGTTTCCACCACAGCCACATGGCTCATGGCAGCATTACTCTTTTGGACACTGACAGCAGCTTGTGCACCACACCCCTCCCAGATGTTGTGTCTTGAGACAGATGTGCACAGGAGCTCAGTAACCAAGAATCCAGGCAAGCAAGCAGATGTCTTAGCCACTGGCTGAAGAAATGGTGGAATATGTCAATACAACAGCCCACCTGGACCCAAATATTCAAAAAGGGATGCTAACAGGAGGAGGGCCAACATTTCTCTGATGAATGTATGTGTGGACTATAGAAATGTCAGCATTTTTGCTAAATGTAATTTATATAATTACATATCATTTATTTCATATATTAGAAGCTTACAGTAAAAAACACACAACTGCTAAAAATGGAAATTATTAAAGCTGCTGCAAGCAATTTCTGTGCCGCTAGTGGCACCAACCGGAATTGCAAAAAGAATGTTTCCAAACAGCTTTACCAAGCACTTTATGTCCTCTGTTGTAACCGATAGTTCTGCCGAAAACTCAGAGCCTGCTCAAGGTTTTCTGATTGGCTAGATTATTTTGTAGTAATTTACAGAGACTAGTGTTGTTACAGTGACAAGTGTGATATTTCAGTGCTAAAATGGCAAGAAAATTTATGTGAACCATTTGGAATTTACCTGCATTTATGTATAAATCTGGTTTGATCATTTAAGCTACAATAATGAAGAAACACAATCTGTTTTACCTAATAACACACACATAATTGTATTGTTCTTGTACGTTAAATTCATCATTCACACATTCAGTGTGTTGGTTGGAAAAAGAATGTGAACCCCTAGGCTAATGATGTCAACATAAGCTAATTAGAGTCAGGAGTTGGCAATCTTGACACCCAATTAATGAAATGAGATTGAAGGTGTGGGTTAGAGCTTCTTTGACATATAAAAAACACTCAAACATTTTGAGTTTCCTATTCACAAGTAGCATCTACTGACATGGGCCATGCCTAGCAAAAAAAAAAAGAGATCTCAGAAGACCTTGAGAGGGTTACAAAGTTATCTCTAAGAGCTTAGATATTAATCTGTCCACAAACTATCTATAAATGGAGATGATTTAGTACTGTGGCTACTATCCCTAGAAGAGGCCATCCAGCCAAGATGTCTCAAAGTGCACACTGCAGAATACTCAAGGAGGTAAAAAGGACCCTAGAGTGACATCTAAAGACTTGGAACTGGTTAACATCACTGTTCATGAGTCTACTACATGGAAAACATTAAACATGCATGGTGTCCATGGCAGGACATCATGAATGAAGCTGCTGCTTTCCAACAAAAAAAAACATTGCAGCATGCCTGAAAATTGCCAATGACCACCTTGACACTCCACAACACTACTAGAAAAAGGTTTTGTGGACTGATGGAACTCAGGTTGAATTGTTTGGGAAGAACAAGCAGCAACGTATGATGTAAAAAAAGGACACCGCATACCAACACGAAAACATCATCGCAATGGTGAAGTACGGTGGAGGGAGCATCGTGATTTGGGGCTGCTTTGCTCTTTCAGGGCCTGGACCACTTGCCATTAGAGGGAAAAAGTATATTCCAAGTTTATCAAGCTACCTTACAGGATAATATCAGGGTGGCTGTGTAACAGCTGAAGTGTAGTAGATGGTGATGCAGCAGGACAATGACCCTCAACATCAGTGTAAATCCACTACAGAATGGCTTAAAAAAAGAAAATCTAACTTTGAGAGGCCCAGTCAGAGCCCAGACCATAACTCAGTAGAGATGCTGTGGAATGACCTCAAGGGAGCCATTCACACCAGCCATCCAAAAAATATAGCTGAGCTGAAGCAGTTTGTAAGAAAGAACGGTCCAAAATTCCTTCTGAACATTTTGCAGGTCTAACCCACAGCTAGCGGAAAGTCTTGTTTGAGGTTATTGCTGCCAAAGGAGGATCGACCAGTTATTAAATCCAAAGGTTCACTTACTTTTTACGCACCACAGTGAATGTTTAATGGGATGTGTTCAATAAAGACATGAAAGGCTATAATTGTTTGTGTGTTGTTAGCTTAAGCACATTGTGTTTGTCTATCCTTATGACTTTAGTGAAGATGAAATCAAATTTTATGCTCAATTAATGCAGAAAACAAGCCAATTATAAAGGGTTCACATATTATAAAGGGTTCACATACTTTTCTTGCCACTGTATCTGTCGGGTAGTAGTGAAATTTACAAAGTGAGTGTTCAAGTATATTGTATAAAGTTAATCAGCAACACAATTTACAAGGCGCTCTTTCATATTGTTCTTGATTTGCTTTATTATGAACTATTATTAAGGATGTATGAGTGCTGTGACTAAAAAAACAATACTCATAATCATATGTGCCACACAAAGGCAATCTTTATTAATGAAAAGAGAAAGAAAAGGAAAGTTATTGTTTCAAAATGAATGCTCTGAAACAAAATCGGGAATATCACCTCAAATGATGATCCAAATAAATAGGACTAAGCACTTTACATCAAGCACATCTTGGTCAATCCACAACATGAACAAATATTTATATAAATTACATTCAAAGATTACAAAACAGGTTATGTAAAACTGAAGAACGACATGCTTGATGTGTAAATGGCAGCATAATGTCAATGTCCAGAAAGACTTATTTCATATACTGTACAACCCAGAGCTCAAAAATATCTTTGAATCTTCAGACAAGCCCATTTTAAACAGTTTTTAACTGGCAGCTACAAAGACTGACCAGTCATGTGATAAGCTTACACATGGTTCATACACCCAAGCTTTCCTTTTTATGCAGTTGCTTAGCAATGCAAAGAAATTTGGCATCTGATAACAGTGGCGGGCGGATCTTGTAAATAACCTAAACCACTTCCATTTCGCCACTAGTGACTTAACAAATTAAGAAAATATAGATTTCAAGTGTACAGAAATAAAGAAAAAAACAAACTAAATCCAAAAATGGAAAAATATGCAATTAAACAGGGCCAGCCTGTTCCATTTTATTCCCAAAGTCTGTTTCCATTTTAATTTTGACCTTGCACATACACATACACAAATAATAATCAAATCTCTTATCACAAGTCATCAGTTCCATATCTAAAAATGGTCCAGACTAAATCTAATTCCAGTCCAACTGCCCTTAATGCATTCACCTCCAATTAGCTCAAACCGAATACTACGATTCCTATGTGGTTGATTTGGAAAAACAATATTTGTGTTGTACACCAATGGTTGGTTTTCATCCCCAAAGAGGTCACTAATTACTCAATCTCTCAACAGATTCACAACATTTTGGATTGTTTTTACAGCAGCGATGCAAATCCACATACATATACGCATGTCCATAAAGCAGTAGCATGAATTAATTTACTGTAGGCCTTTTTATCTTTCTTTTTTTATTATTATTGCCACATGACATACTTTTAATATTAAGCACTCAAAACCATAATTATTGCTTTGTGGTGAACAGCAGACTTCAAGATTAGCACTTTCACAAAAAAACAAAAATATTTTTAAACAGCTTTAAGCTTTGTGCCTGCAGCTCAACTGGAGAGCATTGTGTAAGCTACAGTAAAGTCATGGGTTTGAATCCCAGGAAAAGCATGTTCAGAAAAAAATTCATCTTTAATCCATTTGGACAAATATAAATAAAATTCAGTCAAATTTTGAAACAAATATTTCTGCTGCGAAGGAGGTCAATGCATGAGCATGGATATTGTTGGATTTAAATGTATTTGCATGACTAACTGAATAAATGTTAGATGGTCTGAACCTACATCAAGTGATTTGATAAGGATTATTTAAATTAAAACCATTTCTGCTTACATTTTAAAATCTTTGATCTTGTTGATATCATGAAAACATCAACATGGTGCTACAACAACTCTCTCTGGAGTTCATTTTCAAGAACAAAAGAACATTAATCATGCTAAATTCGATCCAATCGATTCCTCACGGAACTCCCCCAGGGATCGGTTCACAGATTCTTGGTTGCCTACACAACAGAGCAGCAGGAATTGTAGATACAGATAATCACTTTAATGGGTCACACCCCTCCTATCTCTCACATAATTATTGCCTCTAAAAATAGAAGCTTGTACATATCAGAGTTTTCCAGCAGAGGGAATAAGGGATTGGAAAACTGACTTTGGTAACATCTTAAATGGTCCTTTTTACAATGAGTTTTGGCCCTCATCTTGTCGCTTCTGTTCTAATGTCTCTATTATTCCATCTTTACAAGACCATGTTGCTCCCAATTAAAAATCCCATCACTTCTAGCATGACAATGCCAAATGAGCATTAGTGCCTGATGCAGCATTCTCTACATGACCTGGGCCTTGTGCACAGCTCCACAATGGCCTATTGCCTGGAGCTATTCCCTCAGCTATATTCCTTTGTGCATACTGTAAGCATGTATTGGATGTTTAATTTTGAATCTCAGATACACCTGACATTAGAGATGTTCTACCTTTTTTTTTTATTGAATAGATCAAAAAGGCTTATGTTGTACAAAACATTATTGGAACTTTTAAAACATTTGTTTCTAATAGACTATAATTTAATCATTCCAAACTGCCACCATAACACTGGTGCAACAGCAGTTCTCTTGATAACAGCAAGGAGTGAATAGATGACAGCCAATGACTGAACCTTATTTGAAAACGCAAGATACAGTACTGAAAAAACAGATATGCACTGTTAAAGACCTCAGGACAAGGAGGACAGCAGGGTGTCCACTTGTTCTGAAAGGTGTTTCTTTGGGGGGTGAGGAAGGATTCCATACTTCAATGATGTGGCAATCGGAACCCACCCCCCTTCTCCAGACCAAAGCACAGGGAATGGTGTAGCTTTTTGGGGGGTACGTGGAGATCTCCACTCACATTACAGAGCAACTCTTAGATTTTTCCTTCTTGAAGGTGGAGGAGAGGAGCTCGGACTTGCTGGGCAGGTGAAGCAGGCGTTTAGATAGCCGCCGGTTTGGGCTTGGCTTGGCCAATGGCTGCAGCTTGTTGATGCAAGCCAGTGCAGCTGTGCGGAACACACTGTGGATGCTCTTCTCAGAAGTGAAGGCTGAACACTCCAAATAAGCCTCTGCGCCCAACTGTTTGGCCATGGCAGTACCCTGCGATGGGAAAAAAAAAAATTCAATATTGTGGCTCTGATTCTTCAGTGTTCTAGACAGAATCAAATCAACTATTCACAGAATAAAAAAAATCTTTTTTTTTTATTGCTTTTTACGTCACAAATACTGTTGATTGAGCTTAACTTGTATTGAACTCGGAACATTCCTTTAAAATTAGATCCATCAAAACATGCAATCAGGAATTCAATGCACTGATCCAATACTGCCATTTTAAGTCAGATTGGGTATTGATCAGACGAGCCCGATCTAAACTGTGTGTTAGTCACATTCATTACCGTCAAGCTCCAAAAATGGCATAAACTAACCATTAAAGCACTATTAATGTAGTCTATATAACCCGTACATTTTATTTAAAGTCTATTAAATGTACAATAGCTTTGTGAATCTCAAAAGGCTGCATTAAAAAAACTCCATCTCTTCTCTTCTAAAATCGAAATCCTCCAACATAATTTTTCAAATTGTTTTGAACTTTTTTGCAAAATAAGAATTTTATTAAAATGACAACAGAATGACAAAAGATGATGAAGAAGAATAGATTTTGGATTGCTGGACAGCAGCACATTACAAGAGCAAAAAGCTCATTCAAAGAGGATTTAAGGACTTTTAGTCTTGGCGCTCCATCTAGTGGACAAAATCGGTAGTATATCCTTGATTTACCATGCATAAATTAGACTTTGGATTCCTTGACCATGAAATCATGAAAAAATGTACTTGAGGAAAAACTTACAGATTGCATAGGGCTCTCCATTTGTTGGAAAGCTGATGTTGTTTTAACTGCACAGATATTACATTACAAGAGCAATAATTCAAAGTCAGAGGATTTTATGTAATTTCTCAGAAGCGGCTCCATCTAACAATCAAAATGGGTAGTACATCCTTCATCTGTCAGTTACTTGTTGAAATAAATAATATTTTAATTTGCTGTTGACAAGAGGAATGAGGATGTCCTCAGACTATCCTGGTGTGTATATTATAAAATTGTTGTCATGTTTGGACCTTGTGCACACAAAAGCATAGTAGTAGTTACAGTTCAAACCCAAATAATTCAACGGATTTGACATATCACAAATATGAAAAAACGAATTCTTTGTCAGGACAGTCCCAAGATGATACATACAAATTTTAGAGCCAATCGGACAAAAGGCCTAAGAGTTAGAAAAATATTTTTTTCAGAAAATTCTAAAATAGCAGAACATTTTTCGGGGCAGAAATAAAATATATGTCGAGATATACATTTTGTTCATCTTGACCACAAGGAATCAGAGGAATAAAAGATTCTGATTCTAGCCCTTACGGTTGCAAGGTAACGGTTCTTATTATAGTGCCATCTAGAATCAGATGGGGGTGTGTGTATGCACCCGAGTAGTGGGACTCTCTTGGATTTATGTTTTTTGTTGCCCATATGCTTTTAGGGAAGAGGAAGAAAAAAAAACACTGGTATCATTTTGTTGGATATTGTTTAGAACAGCCTTTGTGTGGGAGTGTGCCATGATGCCTAAATATGTTGTCTAGGCAGGCAGCTCTATTGGTTCTGGAACAGTTATTGTGTGAAATAGAGACAGTGAATGGCTGTACCTGCTCATGAGTGATGGGTGTTTGTTTCTGATTGGACAGCTCCATCAGTGTGCAGACATCCGTGCGAAGGTCTGTCTTGCAACCAATCAGAAGAATACGGGTGCTGGGGCAGAAATCAAGGATCTCAGTCCTCCACTGCAAACACACAGAAATGTGTTATATGAAGTTGAAGTCCTTGTAAATAAGAACTTGTGTTGTTCTGTAACTAGCTCCGTTACACAACTATGATTATCATAAGCCTGATTCTTGAGAACCAAGGACTTCTGGCAGCATACTCTGACAAATTGTCACAAAAATTTTGAAGTGTAAATATGCTAACAGACCATTTTTAATTGTATTGCCATTTGTTGTTGTACCTTCTTAAGTCCACTGTCAAATATATCTGGGCGACTGATGTCGAAACAGAGGAGCACTGCATCAGAGTCACTGTAGCAGAGGGGCCTCACGTTATCATAGTATGGAGATCCTGCAAAAAAAGAGAGATGGCAACTGAATACACAAATCAATGATTACAAAGGAAAGTCAATTTTCCTCCTTGGTTGCATGAAAAGTTCTACTGTACAGTAATACTACTAGTTTTAGTGTCTACGACATTTAACTGTAACTATGCTTTATATACCTGTTAATTGTTGATAGAGATAGAATATGAGCCAAGGTGGATAAGAGATGACTTGTCTGTGGTTAAAGACAACATGAACTGCATCAGCAATGCATTTAACTTTTGTAATACGATGCATTTACAATTGAAACAGAATATTTCATGAAAAATGTTGGACAGGACTTGGTTTTATCCATTGGAATTTGACTAGATTGCAAATATTGGACTGTATTAATGCATCTTAAGCAAAACATAAAGGAGATGTTGGGTAGAATGACAGTCTTAGTCACTATTGATTTTCATTTCACCTTTTTTCATACAATGAAGGTGAATAATGATTAAGGCTAACATTCTGCCTAACATCACTATTTGTGTTCCAAACATGACTTTTTCTTATGTGGAACAACATGAGCCTAAATTACCATTTTTATGTGGAACAACATGAGCCTAAATTACCATTTTTATTTTGGTTGAACTATCTCTTTAAGGAATTCCAGAAAAGCAGAGACAAAGAGGCAAAGCTCCCCTGGTCATCACTTAATTTCAAGTCAGCTCAACTCACATCCTGTTAAAGCCCTCTTCCTCTCACCGAACACCCTATTGGCATTTTAAAGGAGAAAGAAATGACAATTGAGCTCTAAATCCTCATTGATCTATCCATCTCACTCGCTCTATCCCTCCATTTATTTTGTCAGATTATGCAACTGGAGTGATGGGACAAGGGTAGGCACTTCCTCATGCTCTAGCTCAGAATCCTTAAGTAAGCCATCCACCCCCATGTGCCCCCACGCGTGCAATACCTCCAGTCACCCTGTTTCCACAGCAACAGCCTTTGAGTCAACCATCTGCAGAACACAGTCCTCCTGCCCTTCTATAAAAGGCGTCTCTCAACCACCTATCAATCATTTGATTATAGAGATGTGCCCACCAACTTGGTACGGAGGAATTGCTAGGGTAGAGGAGGAACTATAGTGGCGTAAACAGCATTATATAGCTATAAAATCTCCTTGTCTGGACGAATTCAACATCTGTCTGATGTTAACCTCACAAGCAAGGGTCTTTAAGTGAATACAGTCTAAAAAGTAGTCTTTGCATTCTTCAGGCAGTCATACAATGGTCAGCCATGTACTGAATTCTACAAGGTATCAACCAGATATTTAGCCCAAGACAGATCACTTGTATTAAAATATATGGGAGAAATTGGCAGATGTTAAAAGTTTATGATACCATTGTTTTCAGAATTTATTGCTGATTAGAAAGTTATTTGATTGTAATCTTGATCAACCATTTTGGAGATTTCTGATTTACTCTAAATAAATGGAGCTGTACTTGTCTGCTGCTTGTATCTATAAAAAAAAATAGCTGCTCGGGAATGTTTCAAGATGGCCGTCAAGTGGACAGACTTGCCTTGAAAGTAACTTTGTATGAACATTGACTGCTTTGATGTTGGGTATGGAAAGCCATTCTGCCTTATGTCAAGAAAGGGTAAGGTTTTCATCATATTTAGGCCTGGCAAAGAAGTTCTGCTGCCAGCACTAGACAGATTTCAAAGTCAAGGTGAACCCAAAAAAACAATACTCAACAGGGGACCATACCTCCAAAATCTAGGGCGAGTGTTAATCCACTGAGAATGGATTTGATCATGAAATTAATCTTGTACAATACGACCAGGAATGTGTGTTTAGAAAGTAAATAGAATACATTTTGGCTTTAAGGTGAAGCTCATTGTTTGTGTGGTTCCACAATGGTACAAGGGAAATTAGTGTTAACTGTCAGCGTCTACAGAGTTTAAAGTTAAATACTGTCATGGCGGAGCAACAGTTTGAAGAGATAATTGCAGAACAAGTAAATGAAAGTTAATATATTGATAGCAACATAACCTAATAATAACAGTTACTGCAATGTTGACAATGCACTGGCCTCATATCTACATTAGTTTACTTTTTGGAATTATGTTTCTTGCCTAAAGTGGAGGTTACTCCCATTAAGACGCATCCAAACGTGGGAGACCGAAAACGCAACCTCATGCGAAGAAATGTCATACTACTCTGCGTATTGAAAGTTCAAGTCTGGTGAACTCTGACCTGTGAATATACGAGATTGAATTGTCACATGCTGACCTCTTGTCTCAATTGTAATTTCATAGCTGCGTGTTTTAATGTTGCAGCAACAAGAGTAGGCAATATATTTTAACACTTTGAATACCATATGTTATTTGTGATGTATTATTTACTTACACCAGAAGCCCTCCCGCGTGACATCATATTGTAGTCCGAAATAAACAAAATAAATAGTGAGTAAGCCTAGCGTGACCCCCCTTAAGTGAATCAACCAAACCACAATGTGATGAGGAGGGTGGGGCCGGCCGTGACTACGCATGGCCGGCCCCCAATCGGTCTAATCAGCTGAGAAGAGGGATAAAGGCAGCCAGATGTGGCAGTTCTGGAGAGAGAGTCGTGCGCAGCTGCCATGTATGCATTTATGTTTGTGTCTTCGTTTCATTAAATATTACTTTGAATGTTCAGCTGGTTCCCGCCTCCTCCTTGTCTATCCTTTATATTGTTACACAGAAATATCTGCACTCTAAAGATCACTGCCTCTTTCTTCCAGGGAAGTCATAGACACACAGTTCTGGGAGTGAGGCTGCATTAAATTGTTACTGATCTTAATGCAGCAATTGATGGAGATGCAGTTACACCAGGGGATTGCGGAGCAATTTCAATTAAACTTGACAGAAGACACATCCTAGTAGCCTAGAAAACTGAAAGGTTAATGCCAAGGCCTCCACATGGTGAACCTACCAAAGAAAACTCAACCAAATCCACTCATAATGCCATCAAGAGTCTACATACTAGAGATAAAGATATTCTTAGTATAAATGCACTACATGTCCAAACATTTGTGGACACCCAAATACCTTATCCAGGTGTGCTTGTTGAACATTTAACATTTGAATTGAAATAATCACTGTATCCCATTGCATTAAAATGGAGTACATCCAAAAATTTAAATTAATTTACCATTTTCTCATGCTTGTTTTGTTCAAAATCTGTATAACGTTTTCCATAGAATACAAAAGGACATTTTATGCAGAATGTGAACCAACCGCTTTTAATCAATCTTTTTTTTCAATACAATGAAAGTCAAGGGTGACTGAGGCTTAGATTATGGCTAACATCTCCTTCTGTGAATGGAATAGAGGGTGAGTGGATGATGACAGAATTGAAATTTTTGGTTGAATTATGATCCACATACTTTTGGCCATGTAGTGTATGAAAATGATACAGATGCCTACACTGTGCCAGTGAGTGTTTTCTAGCATGAATCCTTCACCTCCTAATCACAGAACTGCACTATTGAACAAACCTGTGCATATAGTGAACAAACCGCTGCTCGGCTCCTAACCCTTGGCCCCACGCTCCTCAGCGGAACAAGATACCAATCTTATGCCATCTAAACAGATGGAGGGTTCATGAAGTGTGACAAAAAAGGACCAAAAAAAGAGCAGCGCAACACTGATACTACCACACTAAAAAATTTTTTGTAGAGATGCTACACCTGATGCAAACTAGCCGAAAAGTGAACCAACATGCATGTGACTGATACGAGATGGCCTTTTCCTTGGGTGCAGGAAGAGTCTGATGAAGAGAACAGATGGAGGTGGAGTGGGCTGCTTTGTGTGCCACACAGACAAGAGCCATGGCACATCATCGCACACTCTATCTGCTGACCCTTTTCAGCAGTTTCATGAGGACTATTAAACTATTAGTTTTAGTGGTGATTCCATTCTAGACTATAGAATGCTGTATTGTCCACAAATGTTTTGGAACAGAATAAAAGGAATGTGTAGTGTAACAAAAAAAAATAAATGAAAGGTAAAAAGCTATTTTTATTTGGTGGGTGATGCGTATGATTGGTGTTTTCACTTTAGCACACATGAAAGGCAAGATTTATGATCACTCATGACTAAGCCATAACTCGATAACTGGCCCAGTCAATAAAAAAGAATTGGTTTATGACATGTCTGCCTTTATATATATGCAAATTTGTCAAACAAATTTCAACACCATCTACACATGTTTATTACCATGCTTTGTTATATTGCATATAAATAACAATGATGAAATATTCATGTGTTCATTTAGTGAAATTAAGGCTGGGAAAACACGCCTTGATAATTTTCAAGAAGATTTTCACAGAATTTTCAGTTCCTTCTTCAAAGAACTTCACAACTGATAAATAAATTTTTAAGCAATTTCAGAGCAAATATATTGAATATTGTAAGAGCATAATATAAGAGAATGTAAGTACAAGAGATTTGTTTAGCTATATTGCCCAGCCCAAATTGACTTTTCAAATTAAGAAATACTGTACAGATTTAAAAAGTTAACCAAAAGTAAAACTTCCAACACTGGATTGGACACTTTGAACCTTTTATTTTTTTATCAGCACTCCTAGACTCGTATAGGTGGGCAGGGGGCTGAGAAAGGTCAGCATTCACAAAAGAGCAAAAGAAGAGTGAAAGCCCATTAGAGATGATGGGAAAAAACCTAGAGCATTCTCCATCCCCCAATTTCCCCACCATCCCTAAGATGCAGAGAGTCCTTCATAGAACCTGATGGGAGTTCAACAAAGAATTCTGCCCTCTCACTGTGGGACTGGCAATGACCCTCCAGGGAATAAGTTTAACAGGAGTCATCTCAGTGCTGTTCTGCAATTTCCTCATCGGTGCCTGTCATGAACTGCCAATGGACACTGGAGAGCCCATTAATCTACTGACTGTTTTAATGTGCTAATGGAGCACAGTTTTACACACTGCATTTTGTGGACTCATCTCCAACTGAAGCAGCAAAATTCATATTTGCAGAAATGTTCATCCATCAGCATAAAAGCAAATGCCACCTAATCCATTACTAATACATCAATGCAAATGAAATGTAGCCTTAATATTATGAATACATCTTCTAAGAGCCTGTAGCAGGTCCATTTGGCTGTGCTAATTAAGTGAGCCAATTGATTTTCACCTGTAAATCATTTCTGGGCCCCAAAGAAAGCATCTCAGAAACCTAATGAGGAGGTCAGCCCAATCAATGAGCTGAAGACTAATAAGGAGACTCATGTAGACATGAGCGGTGTCTTGCTTCGAAGGCTGTGTGTTAGGTAGGATGCGTCCTTTGAAGGCTGCAGTATACAGAGCGTCCTCTTTTAAACAAGTCTCGTTTAAACGAGACAGCCTTCGTAGGACAAACGGAAATGGAACGTAACATGATCGCTAACACAGCATGGCACTCTTTAACAAGAGCAAGCGATTTGAGTGAGAAGGGAACAAATACCCTTTGGAAGGGAATGTATGAGGTACATTTTAGGAGAGTTATAATGATGTTGAGAGAAAAGAAAATAGATCTTTACAGGTGTAGTTTTAGTCTAATACTTTATTTTAATTATATATTAATATAATTATACATATTATATACTCTGCACCCATCTACTGAGGTACTTCAACTTGGGAATTTACATTAGTTGCGTTTGAACATCATATTTACGGGCAAACTGGTGTTATTCGTTTTTAGACATAGACCTCATGCATCCTCCAAACTCCCGTGAAAGAAGGTTGCATTAAAAGTCTGCATTCTAATTGTCCTACTCACTTTTATGAAACGATGACAGCCTTGATGACGTATACAGCCGACAAATGAGCCCTCTGGAGGACACAACCTTCCAAACGAGGCACAACCATGGAGTTGAGTTGCACCATAGAGCAGGAATAATTAGCACACAATTCTACCACATAACTAGCAGTTATAAACTCACTAAGCACTTTATTAGGAACACTACACTAATATTGGGTAGGGCCTCCCTTTGCTCTCAAAACAGCCTCAATTCTTCATGGCATGGATTTCACAAGATGTTGGAAACATTCCTTTGAGATTCTGGTCCATGTTGACTTTATTGCATCACTAAATTTTGCTTTGTCAGCTGCACAATCATGTTGTGAATCTACCATATCCTTAATGTATTCTATTGGATTCAGATCCGGTGATTGGGAAGGCCACTGATGAACGGCAAACTCATTGTAATGTTCATGAAACAGTTTGAGAAAACGTTTTATTTGGGATATGGTGTATTATCATACTGGAAGTAGCCATTAGATGATTGGTCAATTGTGGCCATGAAGGGATACACATGGTTAGCAACAGGGTCAGAAATTTACTTTTTAGTCCACCAGCCAAGGTGGCTGATAGATGAATATATATACCAGCCAGTCTAAATACTTACTGGACAATTTTTTTAATATATTTTTTTGTTGGATTTTACAGACATAAGAGACAAATTAACAATACTATAAGCATGTTTAAAAGTGAACTGCTTTTTAAAATAATTGTATCATTCTATTTTCTATGAAATATTTAATTGCCTGATAGTCCATTTACAATTATATTTTCAGATTTAATCACTTATTACAACAAAAGAAAATTTGTATTTTAAACTACATGTACTCCGACGAACACCCAGTTAGTAACTCTCCACATAACACAGTAAAAGTTATTGGTTTATTTGGAGTTAGTCAATTAATTCAGTCAGCTCCAACTGATTCAGTCTTTTTGAAACACTAAAAAGAACCAGCTCAAAAGAGTAATTTCTTTAGAAATCAATTACACTTTCGCTTGTTATGTCTTGCGCTGTAGATTAGGGCTGGGCAATAGGACCATGTAATCAGACATCGACGATTTCTTACAAAGATCCCGATGCCGATTGAGAACACATGATAATCGACAATATCGGGAAAAGGCAAAACAATAGATCTGGGAAGTCACCAGATTAAACAGTTGCCAGGGTGTGAAACTAGCACCCGCTACCCACCAAATGCGACGAGGTTGAATCCAGTTCGCAAGTTCCTCATCAAAATGTATTTTATGCACTGTATTTTTGCTCATCTACCCGCAACAGGCGGGCAAACCTATCTCGGAGAGAAATGTGACAGTGTAAACTTTGAGTTTAGAAATGTCTTTTGTGTAGGTTTTTCATGTTTCATTAAATGAATAAAATAAAAAATAAATAAAAAGTCCCTCAGCAGGGGGGTTGACGATGTAATCGTATATCGTGATATTTTTTAAGGCAATTATCGCAAAATATTTTTTACATGTCACCCAGCCCTACTGTAGATTCAAAAGAACTGGCTCATGGTTTACACAGGTAGCACTTTGTCTAGTCTCGCACTGTAGAAACAATAGAAGTGTTGCTGCAGTGCTTTATGGTAGTACAGGAAATGCAGTCTATGTATTTTATTCCGGATTTCCGTCCAAATCGCAAGATGAATAAACACTCAAGAATCCTAAATAAAACTGAATGTCATGAAAATGATTTGGTTTGTTTTGTAATGCAATCATAACCAGAGGATTTGTATGTGTGGTGTTGGGTAATTAAAACTTCCACTGGAAAACTTCTTCCCTTCATCATGCATTGCGATTTACTGCTAATGGTACCCGTCCACTGGAGTGGAAGAAATCCGTTCAGCCCTGCTCATTACTCCAAACAACTGCCGCTTTGGGGCGAGTTTGTAATATGCAAAGCGTGTATATCTTCTACAATTAGCTTTCAGTTTAGAGCAATAATATAATGTTATATATGTGCTATAACAGTTGGGAAAATGCCAACATAATTTTTTCAAATGCCCAAGTATACAAACAGTGTTGATTTATTTAACTTTTGCTAAAATTCACCTTTGCTCACCAAGAGCCATGCGACACACAGCGTTGAGACTATCAATGAGCAACGGGACAGCTAATAAAAGATTACAAAAATGGTGAACTTTCTGACTGTAGGGCTACAGAACCCCATTGAGGACAAACCTGGAACATTATACAATTATTTTACATGCTTACACAAAAGGGATAGAAACCAAAAAGCACCCGCCAGAGTGGCCTGTGATGCTGCAAAATTTCCAAAGACCACCACCACTATCTTGGAATGTTGACACATGGCAGATTGAGTCCATGGATTCATACTGTTGGCGCCAAATTCTGACCCTACCATCTAGGTTTCTCAGCAGAAATCGAGATTCATCAGACCAGGCTAAGGTTTGCAAGTCTTCAACTGTACAGTTTTAGTGAGCCTGTGCCCACTGTAGCCTCAATTTTCTGGCTGACAAAAGTGGGACTCGAAGGTTTGTCTTTCTGTCAGCTTCAAACAGTATGGCCATTCTCCATTGACCTCTCATCAACAAGGCATTTTTGGGCACTGTATGTTTTGTGTTTTTGGCACCATTTGGAGTAAACTCTAGAGACTTTTGTGTGTGAAAATCCCAGGATATCAGCAATTACAGAAATACTCAAACCAGCCCGTCTGGCACCAACAATCATGGCATGGTCGAAATCACGGAGATCACATTTTTCCACATTTTGATGGTTAATGTGAACATTGAAGATCCTGACCCATATCTGCATGAGTGTATGCATTGCACTGCTGCCACA